>NW_018128012.1:1455377-1464329 GCF_001952655.1 Monopterus albus | reverse complement strand
TGCACCATTAGTTGTTCGATATCCTCATCTAGACCACATCAGACCAAGTCTAGCTAAAAAACCACTTTACCTAGGCTTGTCAAACTGAACTACATTAGCCTAGAGAAGCTAAAGACTATGCAAAGCTCAATCTGAAAACGGTAAGACCTTTATTTATGAAAAGGTGGACACACTGGACTAGGCATACTAGATCATCCTTACAAAAGCTATAAACTGTTCAAAAATATTTCAGGTTTGTAAAACCGATATTCTATTTCAGAAACGCAGTTTTAATGCATAAACAATAACGATTCGTAGCTTTGAAATAGCAGAAAACAGCTGGGGCTTCTGGGTAATCTAATGTATTAGTTTCATTGCGCCACTGTGTAGCTCCCACGCCGCGAATTAAAGAGCAATCGTGTCGTGGTCGTAATTGGACACACTACCCATTTTCTGTCCGAGGAACGTCATGTTGTGATAGGCCTTCTCCGCGACGGCCAGGTGAGCCAGAGCAGCTAACAGAGCGGCCCAGGTGGCCCCGGCGCTTTTGCTGTTGTCCTTCTCCTTCTCCACGTAGTCCTTGGCCCGGTCAAAAGAAAACATGCCGAGCTGCGTGAAGAAGCTCTCCAGGATAGCCCGCTCCCGGGGAACGGGCCGCAGCTCCTCCGTCATGGGGCCAGCTGCCTGTCAGTGCAAGCTAATGGCTAGCTAACCGTGTTAGCAAAATGGCAGTCTAAGGTCTAGGTAGGAAAACATTACTCTTTCTACATGTCTATTGATTTAAACCTGTTTGGCATTATTTTAGAACGTTTCTCTTAATAATGATGCAGACAAGTGGTTTAAATACTAAACCTGCAACGACAATAATTTTAAAATGGTCCCTGAATGTAGCTAACCCCCGCAACCTGCAACGACAATGGTCCCTGAATGTAGCTAACCCCCGACGCCATATTAATTACGTCGTAGGTAAACACTACGGAAAATAAAGAGGACCAAAATAAAGACGGTTGGCAGCGTTTGCAGTAATGATAGAAATAGAAAGGGTATTGTTGTTACAGTGTTATTGCAAATATGTCTGTCATGTGCACATTTTGGCAAAATAATTTGTAAATGTACGCTGAGAATTAATGCATACACATAAAACACCTACGGATTTGTGTACTATTTAGTCATTTTAGGTTCGTGTACACATTTATAAATTATGTATATATTTACCTTTTCAGTACGAATTTACAATTCTCAGAACAGTTAGCAATGACATTGTAAGTGAGCATGTTAGTTAGCTCTAAGCAGATTGTCACAGAAAGAAAATGGATGCACACTTAGTTTTTCTGCTGATTAAATTTCTTAAATGATTGCATCATTAAAAGTGTGATTCCAGTGAAATTGTAAAATGATTTTCAATTGATCAGCTCAGTCCTAAATGGGCCCTACATTGGTGAGCCCCAGATAATTCCTCTAGCACCTCCAGCAGTTTGACATGATTGGTTTTTGTATTAATAGCTTTAACTGGAGGATTGCCCTGAAGTTTATTGTAGACAGTTGTGTCTTCAGGATGAATAGTAATAACATTGCCCATTCCTTGACTTTTCATTTAGCTCCGCCATCAGGGCACAACACCAAATAACAAAACACCCACAAAACTAATGAAATTTGACAATTATTATTTAGGTAGCATTCGACAACTACACTTCCCATGAATCTTTGACATTGTCTGCTATCAAAACTCTCTCTCTTTCTCTCTGTCTCTCTCTGCATCTCCAGGGGTGGATCTCTGCTCTCCTTAAAAAGTGCCAGCTGCTTCAAAATAAGCACAAACCACTTTTACTCTCATTTGCCTCCACTCCACTCTACTTGGTAGGTGACACCATCTCTTCCTTGTGTGTGTGTGTGTGTGTGTGATTTGCAATGGTTTTAGTAAATGTCTCACATTTTTAATAATATTTTTGTTGTTGTTTTTTACACTAAATATTATAATATAGTGTGTTATGTTATGGTATTCTAATCAAAGAGAAGTTTCCCAAAATGTCCACTTCCACTCAAAATGTATTAAGGAAAAATGTTAGTGTGGTTATATTTTAAAGCCTCATTTTAAATGTTTAAAGTGGATATGTACAGTACAGTTGGTGGTGGCTTTTCCAAGGTTAATGAAAATAATATCAAAGTCTGTATCAAAAGCTGTGCCAATAGTAAACTGGAGGAAAGGTCAGAGGATTCCCAAAGTAAGTAGGTCAGGGTAGCATCAGTGTTATTACAGTACATCATCTGGGTACCAAGAGTGACTGTTCTAAATTTCATAGCAATCCATCCAAGTTTTATTGAAATAGTTCAGTTTGGACCAAAGTGGTGGACTGACTGTCATGTACTGCCATGACTAAAAACCATATGCAACAAACCTTAAAGAACTAATACATTTATCATTTGTGTAGCAACACTGGTGTGCTCTTTTACAGAGAACAGCTATTACCTTGATATCATCTTGATTTACTCTGCAGATTTCCTTCAGGGGAATAAGTGATCAAATGTACATGGAAACTTCTCAACCTCTTCTACTCCATCCTCTGAACTACTGTCCATCTGTATTTTGTATCTGTATGTTGCATTTCCCCTCAAAAATCACACTGTTGTGATGCAGGGCACATTATAAAAACTCTTAGATGATGTCATGATGAGATGATCTGATAAAGGATTTATGATGTGGAAGAAGACAGCTTTGTGGACAGCTAGAGACAGAACTCTGTTCTCTGCTGCTTTCAGGGAGAAAGATGTTTTTTTCACATTTTTGTTTTCACATGGTTATGGATTATAGGCGGCATCCTGTGCACAGCTATCGGACAGTTTCCATGTAATCATTTTGGACTGGTCAGTTAGCAGATAATGCAAATATAAGTGTAGAGTTAGCATTATAACACTGAGGCTGAGTCCTGTCTCTTTTAGACCAAGTACTGCATATATTATTACATATTTAAACTATGCATAAATTTGAGATATGGGATCCAGTACAGAACCGAGGCAACCATCACACTGATGGCTCTAACCATCAGGGGCAACTTGGGGGTTCAGTGTCTTGCCCATGAATGACCGCTCTACCCACTGAATCACAGTCACCCATGATGGCAAAACCATCCTGGTGTAACACTATTAATGTCTGCGATTTCCATCAGCGGTCTTCATTCTTCCGGGGTCTTTCTTGCTACAAACCGATCGACATCGCTGGCCATAATTGAACTGATGGAGGATATTACTAGTGCTATGGATGGGAAGAAACACACATTGGGAATATTTATTGACCTAAAAAAAGCATTTGGTACAATTAATCATGAAATATTAATTGATAAATTTGAAATATATGGGATTGGGAATGTTTCTGAAATGGAATAGAAGTTATTTGACACATAGATGTCAATTTGTGAAGTTGGGTGAATATCAGTCGAATGTTTTGGACATTGTATGTGGAGTCCCCCAAGGTTCAGTTCTGGGTCCTAAACTGTTTATATCATATATCAATGACATATGTAAAGTATCTGAATTATTGAAATTTATTTTATATGCTGATGACACTACTATATGGGCATCTGGTGAGAATTTACAGCAACTTTTTGGATTGATTACTCAGGAAATTGATAAGATAAAAAAATGGTGTGATAGAAATATATTATCTCTAAATTTGCATAAGACCAAATTTATGGTATTTGGTAATTGACGGCTGGATAATCAACTGCATTTAAGGGTAGGGGGAGTTAATATAGAAAGAGTGGATGAAATCAAATTTCTAGGTGGTATAGTTGATGATAAAATTTGCTGGAAATCTCACATCAAAAATATACAAAACAAAATGGCCAAAAGTATTTCTATACTGGCAAGGGTTAAACATATTCTGGATTGGAAAACACTCCATATTCTGTATTGTTCATTGATTTTACCATATTTAGATTATTGTGTTGAAAGCTGGGGAAATACATACAAAAGTACACTTCAGGTACTGTACATATTGCAAAAAAGGGCAATAAGAATTGTACATAAACTTGGATATCAGGACCACACTAATGCATCATTCATACAGTAAGTTGTTAAAAATTTTTTGATTTAGTGGAATATAAAACCGCGGTGTTCATGTATAAAGCTAGGAACAATTTATTACCAGGTGTAATTCAAAAATTGTTTAATGAAAGAGAAGGGGGATATAATTTAAGGGGTCAGTTAAATTTAAAAATTCATGCTATAAGTACAACTAAAAAAAGATTTTGTATTTCTATAAGTGGTGTAAAATTGTGGAATAAGCTAAGGGAAGACTTAAAATATTGTACTAGCATAGAACTGTTTAAATATAAATACAAAAGGGTTTGTAATGCAAGATATATGAATGAGGAGGCGTGATGGCGGATTAGACTGGAGTATTGTTGGTGTGGTGTATGAAGATAATATTTTATGTATAGACACTGAATATAAACTTGTGACACCGGAGAAAGTTCCAGACAGGTGGTGTGAAAGGGAATTTAGTTTTGTATTGAGAAACTTAGCAATGTGCTTTTGGAACAGTTATTATAGGAAGTATTGCGTGTAGGATGAAGAGTATGATGAAGTGAGGGTATTATAATGGGATGAGATAGACCGTGCGGTAGTTGGCTTGACGCCAGACGTTGGGTGGATGGCGTGGCTGGTCTATGTTTAATTTAAGGGGCTGGTCGATGAGGAAATTGGTTTGTTTGGTATGTACAATGGATAGGGTGGTGATAGGATGGATATATGGTGGTTGTTGGGGACTGGCACTGCTGTGGGTCTGAGTGTCCGGTGTTGGGCTAATGGTACCACGGTCTAAGACAGGGGGTAGGACTAGATAAGTGTATACTTCTTCCTACTCCCTTTCAAGCATGTACTATTGGAATGTTGTGATGTCTTATGTGTATTGGTTGAAATGTCGAATCAATTTTGTTTTTCGCAATATCAGTTTTCTTAGTTTTACATGCTTGGAAGAAACTTAAATTAAAAAAAACAACAACAACAAAAAACCCACAGACAAACAGGAGGAAGAAGCTCACAGGCTTCGTTGGTGGTTTAGAAGTGAATACAACCCCTGCAGTAAACATACATGAAGACATCCCTGTGTTAAAATGTTAATGCATGGTTACCCTTTATTCCACCAACTTAAAACATAGGCACGTGCGTGGCAGATATCAGCTGGTAAACGCTTTGTTTAGCCATCTAACAATTACTATTGTTCCAAATGTGTCTCAGTAAACCAAAATCAACTAAAAACAACAAACCTTCTGGAAAAGGCTCTGAAATAAACACTGTGGTCAGGGGGAACCTTCTGATACCTGAAGAATATTTTGTTTGTGATGCTATGGTACTTCATGTTAGTAGAATTCATAAATCAGGACCTTTACTTGTATTAGTACATTGTGGTACAGCAATTTGTACTTAATTACAGTGGTGGGAAAACTACCTAATATCTTTTTACATGTAAAAAGTAGTGATTCCACCAGAATAATCTTTTACAAGATAAACTTGGGCATTAAAAACTTTAGCAGAAATACATTTCTATGTGTGAAGGCGGAGCTGTTTTAGTTGCTTTATATACTGGTGGTAGCTTGTGACTGTAACCTGTAATAATACATGGTAATATATTTATTTTGTATTAATAATCTGAATCTGCAAAGTAACTGAAGTATAAGAGGTACAGTACTTGAGTAAATGCATCTAGTTACTTTCCACCACTGCTTAAATAAAAATGTGAGTATTTCATCAACTGCTGCATTTTCTCTTTGGTCACTGAGCAAAACAGTTGCAGACTTTTCAAATATTTGTTGCAGTACTACAACATTTAAAGAAAAATACATTTCAAGTCAGACTTCTCACATTTACCTTTTTATTTAAAAAAGCTTGGATATTCCAGTGTTCGTTTCCCATTTTCTACCAAAAGCAGGTGGCGAGATGACACTCCAGATTGTCATCCATTTTGAACCTCAGCAACATATAGTGTGATCACAAACATCTCAAACAAACGAGCTGGACTCTTCAAAACAAGGGAAATATTATGTCTGTGATTCTATGCATATCCACGATTGACAGGAAGGGGAGCAGTCACCATTTACTCACATTTTCACATTGCTCTGCCAAAGTCCTAATAAAACAGTAAAAACAGAATCTAACTGCACACTACACACATCACAGACAAATCACTACAATTCCAATGAACATTTATTGTTGCAAATGTTATAAATATATGCATTGCATGCTATACATTTAAGAGTGAGTGCGAAGCCTCATTTTCTGCAGTGTCCATTGCAACCTGAGATAAGAGTGATGGAAACAGCTGCCTTACCAGTAGTGGATTGGGGCTTAAGTGTAAAGTTTGTCTTCTGAGTAAGCATGAACCTACATTAAAGGAATAGTTGTTTCTGACAGGATTCCAGGAACTTGTTACATTTGAGAATTAATACAGAATTAAAAAAAAAAAAGTTGCTCACTGATTGTCTTATCAATCGACTAATCAGTTACTCTGAAAATCAATGAAAGAAAACGATTTTGTGAAGCTGGAACCATAGAATGCTTGGCATTTTTATATGAAAATGTACTTAATAATGGAAACAGTGAACGATCTTCTTTCAGGTAACTTATTCTCATTATTCTATGTAATCTTTTTAATTGATTTAGACAAAAATGTATAATCTGTAAACTGTAATTAAAGTTATGAGATAAATATAGTGAAGTAAAAATTACAATAGTCTCTGACCTGTCGTGAAATAAAAGTATTACGTAAGAGAAAATGGAAATACTAAAGTGCCCCAGGTGTTTCTTTAAGATTGGTTGTTTGCGGAAGTTGGTCCGTCATCTAAATGCCTCCGTCTTGTTCGTCGTTTTATGCGAAGCCTTGCCAAGTAGTGTTTTCGTTTTATTTGGTGGCTGCGTATTAAACTATACGTTTAAGTTAGTGTAATTGTTAGAGAAAGGTGACTGCCTTCTGTTCACTTCTCAATAGAGAACGATACGTTGGTATGAACTAGAAATAAAGAGTTACATTTAGCTAACTCGACGGTCGATGTAGGGTAAAGGAGTCGGTACGGTAGCTAACTCACGATGGCTCCGGAGACAAGCGGTGAATTCACTTACACAATATATATATTTATGTATATATACATGCATAAATATTGGTTCACACTGAGTTAAATAACACACCGGTTTATGGCTGTTTTGTTTCTCATTTTTTGCCTGGGTTGTAAATAGTTTCACCTGTTACCCTGTGATATAGTAGGTGTCAGTGAAAGGTTAATAGGTTAAATTTTCTCAGGTTGGCGCTGTTAAAATGTTACATTTAGTTAAACGTGTTGTATAAGACATAGAGCACACTCTCAAGATAGGAAATGTCTGAACATTTGCTTGCTTATTTGATAATACATCAGTATTTATAGATGGACAGCCCCGAAGGAAACTTGCTGTGTTGAAGCAGCCACTTCATATAAATGACGCCGTGTTAAAAAATAAAATAAAATAAAATATTAAAGAATAAATAGGACAGAGACTAAAGACATAAACTATACATTGTATAGAAAGAAAGTCACTTTCGGCTTTTCTCGTTTAGGGGTCGCCACAGCGAATCGTCGCACTGAGACTCGCATGTTGACATTTGGCACGTGTTTTACACCGGATGCCGTTGCTGACGCAACCCTGATTCGAACCACTAGCCTACCAGGGACTATACAGTGTATAATGATAGTAATATAGAAGACACTGTTCATTAGTGTAAGGATGTTGGATCATTAACTGCATATATACTGTGTCTGAATACATGGCTATGAAAAGGCTAATGGTAAGGTGCAGGAGTTTCCACGGATGCTAAACAGAAATAACTGTATACTGGATTGGCTGTTATTTGCATCATATGGGGCAAATTACATATTTTGCTTTTTCTTGGGTGACAAGAACAAAATCCAGCTCCTGCAACAAACAGACATTCAGCTAAATTTTTTACCCAAAGGTGATGATTAAAATGTTATTATAACTGATCGAAATTTGAGAATGACGCCCACTGATCTGAGCACCTCCTGTTCTGCAGCCTGGGCTCTCTATCAGCATGGAATCTGAGGCCAACATGCTGATGAAGGAGTCCGTCAAGATGATGACTGATATGATCATTCTGTGTGCCACTCTGGCACTGTCCCTCTCCTTCTGGGTCCTCTCCCTCACCATCAGCACCTACTACGGTGAGCTGTCTGCATGGAGATCTCCCTTTTATATCTGAAGTCCAAAGAATGTTAACCCTGTGCTTTTAAGTTTAGTGTAACAATTTCAGCCCTCTTCCAGACTCAACCTTTTTTTCCTGTATAAAACCTGAAGCTTTTCCAAAATGACGTGTAAATCTTTATAAATGGTGACTTGGGGTTTCACTGTACTGGGCCATGCCAAGGGAGGTTTGTGTCACAGTGTCAGTTAAGATAAATCTTTATGTGATTGCTGTATAGTGCTTTTGTCAGACGATGTTGTGATTATAAAGTAGGCAACTGGTTTTCTCACAGCAGCTTCAAGTGGCTGCAGGCTAACATGTAGTGTTTATGGGCAGCAGTAAATCAGATGACGTGAGCTGGCTGGCTGTCAAGTCAAGAATCTTTGTCATTATACATAGCACAACGAAATTTTTTACCCGGCAACTCTCGGCTTAAAAGACAGACACATTATTTACATAACACACAATTGTATAAGTCAATATAAAAATATGAACAAATAAAAAGAGATGTATGGGACCTAATCAGGTCAGCAGCATGTTAGCAGCAAGAGTGTAGTAACATTTTAAGGTGCAGCTCAGTGCAAATCTCAGTCTTTTGGAAGAGGTGTGAGGTCCAGTGTTCTGTGTCTGTCCATATGGGGGAGGTTATGTGTGTGACTGGGGGTTAGGAGGGTGATTGATTTCACAGCTCTGGGGAAGAAGCTGTGTCTCAGTCTGTTTGTTTTAGTCTTTATATTCCTGTACCTTTT
>NW_018128012.1:1445002-1455348 GCF_001952655.1 Monopterus albus | reverse complement strand
GGTCAGCAGCAATCCATCCGGCCCTCCTCTGGATCCAGTCAGTGTATAGTGAGTCCAGATCCAGAAGAGGACTCCCTATGATGCCCTGGGCTGTTCTCACCACCTGGGTCAAGTCCTTTCTGTCCTGTGCAGTGCAGCTCCTATATCAAACTGGCACTGAGACAGAGGATGCTCTCTACTGTCGCTCTGTAGAAGTTTGCGAGCAGCTGAGAGGAGAGACCAGCGTGTTTCAGCTTCCTGAGGAAGAAAAGCCTTTGCTGGGCTTTGTTCACCAGGTAGGATGTGTTCAGAGACCAGGACAGATCAGATGTGATGTGGATGCCCAGGAACTTGATGTTATCCACTTGCTCCACCACCTCCCCGTGTATGAGAAAAGGAGCATGTTTTGTCTTCCTGGACCTCCCATACAGTAATCCACAATCACTTCCTTAGTCTTGTTGGTGTTCTGACCACCACCTTGTCAGGTGCTGGATCTCCTCTCTGTAGTGAGTCTCATCATTGTCTGAGATGAGACCCACTACGGTGGTGTCGTCCGTGAACTTCACTACTGTGTTTGTGGAGTGAATGGCATCACAGTCATGGGTAAACAGAGTGAAGAGAACTGGGCTTAGCACACAGCCCTGTGGTGTGCCTGTGTTCAGGACCAGTGTGGATGATGTGCAGCTTCCGATTCTCACCACTTGAGGCCTGTTAATGAGGAAGTCCTTAATCCAATGATACATCATTGCAGGCATTCCCAGATTGTGCAGTTTCAGTGCCAGTTTGTCTGGGATTACAGTATTAAATGCCGAACTGAAGTCAACAAATAGCATCCTGACATAAGTGTTAGGATGCTCCAAGTGGGACAGGGCTGTGTGTAAGGCTATTGAGACAGCATCCTCTGTTGATCGGTTCTCTCTGTAGGCAAACTGATGGCTGTCCAGACCAACAGGGATGACGTCCTTGATGTGCTTTAGAATGTTCCTCTCAAAGCACTTCATGATTACTGGTGTCAGAGCAACAGGGCAGTAATCACTGAGGCAGATAACAGCTGATTTCTTGGGCACAGGCACAATGATGGAGGACTTGAGGCACATAGGGACTGAAGCAAGACACAGGGACAGGTTAAAAATGTCCAAGAAAACTCCTGCCAGTTGGAGGCACTCCGCACTTCTTACCGGACATTGGCTGTGATGCAGATTTGCTGTTTTCCAACTGAAAAGAGGACGAAGAAGAATGGATGTAGCTGTTCTCATATTGTTCAGGTGTTTCATTGTGGTTAGAGGTCTACTAGAAACACTGATTAGTGACTTAATGTAGAGGTGGATGCCTTTTTGTGGCTAAACATCCAGTGGCATGAACCGTTTTAAGATTAATCTAAAAATAAAGGCTCTAAAGAGAAGCAGTCGGAACAATTCATGTGCATCTAAACTGTATATATTTCTGTATTTATATGCACTTTATTTTTATTTTTCCTGATGCACATTCCTTTTTTGTTTGCACATTCTTTTTCTTGTTTTGTTCTCTGTCTTGTTCACTTGTCTACTTGTTGCTTTACAGAAGGACATTGTATATACACACTGAGAGCTGCTGTACCCGAGTCACATTCCTCGTGTCTCCAACACACTTGGTCAATAGAGCTAATTCTGATTCTTCTCTAAGTGTCAACATCAATATTGAGTTTACACACTCAGTTTGTTCTCTGTTTCCACAGAAGGACGCCCAAACACTCATCAGTCATACTTAACAACATCTGTCATGGTTCAAGTTTGTGTCATCTTTTTCATTAATATCACCCTGTGTCTAGTTTGGTCTTGTGTTCGACTGAACATCAGCCACGGCCTGATTACTGTGATCAGTGTGCTTCCTGCCTTTGAACAGTCAGTTCCATTTGCTTTGACATGCTGCGGTTCTGCCACCGGAGCAAACCAGATGAACTGCTGCAGACTGGGTGTTCTTAGCATTTTGTCTTAATGTAAAGATGTGCCCTACATAAAGGACAATATGTCTTTAGGGTGGAAAAGCTGAAGAGGTCTGTGCCCCCGTCATCTGAGTGTGTGTTTTGTGTGTGTGTGGATTCAGGCACGCTGCAGCCTGTGTCACCATGGCGCTGGTTGTTCTCCATCTTGGTTCCCCTTGTGCTGACGATCAGAGCAGTGAGGAGACGCAGTCTGGATCGCTCAGGAGCCCTGGCAGGTTGGTGCGGCCGCTGATGAAACCAGGGAGTGTGATGAAAGTCACTTGTCATGATGAACCCTCAGAGTATCATACACTCAGGTCTGTGGAGTGTTGTTGCTTCTTTTAGCTCATTGTTGGTCTCTGTTTTAGCCTTGATTCCAGCAGTGTATGACAATACTTCCTAATGATAGATAATATAATTAGTGGAGCCTGGACCCACAATAGAGGAGCTTCAGGAAATTCATTTAACCTTTTGCTCATATTGACACTTGCCTGTCCACTGCTGCAACAGTTTGTAGTTGTGTAACATCTCCCAACAGCCTGCACAAAGAATCTCTTACTTCCTTGTAGCTCGGAATAAAAGCGAAGCAGTTCTGCATGGAAGTCTTGTGTAAGTGAAATAAAAATTCAAGAAGGCTCCACAGAGAGTGAAGTGTTCAGGTGCACTGTGTGGAGACCTGAAGTGAAAAGAAGTAAACGTTTTCTTCACTGTTACTTTACAAAGAGTGGGGTGATCGTTCATTTGCCCTATATGCCCCCAAAGCTCGGGAATATCCTGCCTCCTGAGCTTTGGTCTATAACTGAGTTAATGGTTTTTAAGTCTAAATTAAAAGCGCACTTATTCAGACCGGTGTTTGGCACTTAATTTTGGACTCCACTAAATGTCCTGAAACTCAACCGAGTCTGAGCAGAAGACTTACCAGGGGACGTGGTGCTGATTGTGGCTCAGAGTGAACTTCACCTGTCCTCAGCTCTGACTCATCCAGATGTTGACTCCATGTAGACCTTGCTTGTGCAGCCATACGAGGGTTTAGCTTAGTCTTTCAGCCCAGCAGATGTGCATTTGTTTAATACACTGAAAAAGCAACCAAGGCACAAAAATGTTAAAATGCCCTTATTCATTTTTTTTTTTTTTGAAGATTGGTGCCTTGGTTTTCAGTTTATTCATTAAGTTCCACACCCTCTGCCCAAGAGCAGTCTTTTTTTTTTGTCTTAGACAGGTTCTAAGAAGCCCTGCTAACCCACTGACCTTTATTAGATGGGCCATTGTATCTGGGCCAGATTGTCGCTTGACTTCCAGTGACATTTCAGACAAAGGAGATGAGGTTTTCTAGCCTTCCCATGTTCAGACCCTCAGTCAGGTGCTTAGAGGAGCCCATGGTGGTCGACCTGCCCTACAAGTCCTGATGAGTAACGAAGCTCTACCCTGTGGACATGCTGCACCTACTGTTCAATTTTTAAGTTGATGAAATAGAACTTAATGTTATCAGACATTAGTCATCTAATGTGCTGTTAAAGAGAGGCTTGTTGACTTCACTGACTCGAGTTTCTTTATATGCTGAACAGGAAGGAGTTTAAAAACCATGTTCTGATCTGCTCTGTGTGATTCAGTGATTTTGGTCATTTCTCACTAAAGCTCTGTCTGACAACAGCTCATTCAAACTTATCTGATGATGGTGGAAATGTGACTTGACCCAGGGCAACATTCTCCTGGAGACAAGTCACTGAGGACAAAATGCTTCTTTGTGGCCAAACAACCAAAATGAATCAATTTGAAATCCATAAAAACATTTTCTGAAAGCAGTGGATGACAGATTCTCTGACACCACGCGGCTGTTGCTGCGGAGTCTGCTCAGTTAGTGGAGAGATGAGAACACTGTGGCTTGTCTGATTCATATTATGTACCAGATGTTCCAAGAGGCAAAGTACGGAAAACCCCGATCTAAAATCCAAAAGCCAAGATATGAGGATGAAATGTAGATGCCATTCTTTGGCTTGACGGTCTCAAAAAGTAAGGCAAAGTAGAATCTAGCTACCAACAAGTCCAATGAAAAGAGCCAAACCAACTCTGAATGTCTTCTGTGTGAATCCAAAGCTGGATCCCTCTCTTTCCTCTGTGCCACAGAGCTCCTCTGGGTGGCCAGATGTGGATTCATCCGCTGCTGAAAATAGTCCCCAACAAATTAGTGATGTTAAATATGATCTACAGTGACTAGTGGTTAAACAAAATCACTAAACCTTTTTAAAAATGATTCTGTATTTGTGAGGCATTTGCAATTATTTTATGGGACTACACTGGACAAGTCGGTGTCGACCTTTAACCTTTTCAGCAGTGTCTCTGCATATAGACAGTACAAGCTGCTGGTTGTCATCCATGTTGGTTCTAGTGCACGTTTGTGTGTTCTCTTGAGACCTGTGGTGTCATCTACAAAAGGGTTAGGCGTTTTCCTGACTGTCAGAGACCAGAGGAATCTGTGGAAACAATTTTTATAAGGTTTGTTCAGGCATTCTAGGTTTTCATGAGTTTTCAGTTGTTGGTTATTTCCTCTATTAACTGTGCTGTCTTGTCAAACATAAGAGTGGAAATGCATGTGTTAAAATGCAAGGCATGTCAAAATTGCTCATTATGTTCAACTAAGAGTTTATTATTAAATATAACTTGTCGCGTTTGAGCAGCTGGAACCAGGAAACGTTGGGTGTTAATGCTTGAAAAATTAGTAATTAAAATAGATGCTCATTAACAATTGTCAATCAACTTATCAATTAACCATCTAATAATTACAGGTCTACTCCCAAGCCCAAGACGCTGGTTTGAGTCTGTGCATCAGGTTTGCTGGTAACAGCAGTGTGTTCTGTGTGGTGACTTTCTATCTGAGTGGAGGTTTCACACGGTTTCTGATGTGACGTCCGTTTCCTCAGCTCTCCTGGTGGGGTTTGCGTTGACAATGGCCAACTACAGTTTCTTCTCCGCCCTGCTGGCTTTCTTCATGTCTTCCTCAACACTGACCCGCTGGGGAGGAACAGAGAAGAAGAAAATAGATGCCGAGTACAAGGAAGGTGAGAGATGTGCAGTTTTTTTTAAAGGGTGATCTAAATTAATATTCAGGTGTAATGACTTAGTGTCTGTGTTAGGAGGCCAGAGGAACTGGGTCCAGGTCTTTTGTAATGGAGGAGTTCCCACAGAGCTGGCACTGCTGTACATGATAGAGGTAAACACACAAGGACATGTTCCCAATTGTCTTCACAAAGCCTGCTAATAATCAAAATAACTTCTATGTGCTGGTTGTGTTTCAGGTGGGCCCAGGTGAGATCCCCATTGACTTCGGTAAACAGTACTCTGCCTCCTGGATGTGTCTCTCTCTAGTGGGCGCGCTCGCGTGCTGCAGCGGGGACACCTGGGCGTCAGAGGTGGGGCCTGTCCTCAGCCAATCACAGCCTAGACTCATCACCACCTGGAAGGAGGTCCCAGTAGGTGAGAGACCTGAGAGCCAGTTCTCCAGCTGTCCTCGCTCCCCCGTCCTCTTACCTGCTAGTTTGTCTTGATACTTAAATGTGTCTCACAGGAGTGATGACAGAGGAAGCAGGGGCATGACTGTCAGTTCAGTGCTTTACAGATGGTCTGACAGAACAAATGTGAAAGGGAAAAATGATTTCATAGAGCACATTTTAAAATGATCAAGCTTAATAAATATAATTAACAATATAAAACAAAACTAGAGCCACAACACATTTTGGCTTCGAATCACAGGCTCCACTGAAGCTTTAGTTGAAGTGAAAAGACTCATCGCTCTGTAGCGTCTTTCTTCAGCTGCCAGTGAAGCATTTTTGTAGCTTCTCTGCAAAAATGATCAGCTGATCATTAAATACAGGAGACTCCCAGTTCAGCTTTTTAGGCATCAAATCAGTACTTGAGAAGCAGGAGCTCCGTTATTTGGATCAGGCAGCTTGTGAAGAACCCGGTGTAAAAGTTGGAATGTTCCAGCTCTTACTGGTTGTGTTTCCAGCAACGTTTCATTCGTTCTACTGCTCACCTCGTGTTCATGGTGGAGCTCCAGGTGTTAATATTAAAGCTGAAAACTGTAGCATGTCTGCATCTCACCCAAACAACTGATCACAGATCCAAGCTGAAGCTATTTGTAACTTTATTTACTTGCAAATTTTGAAATCTAAATGCAATGAGATTAAATAAGGGTTTTTGAGTAGATTCAGATGTGATGAGTGGATTTGGATCGAGTGCTGCCCTGCTCTGCTCTACTCTGCTCTACTCTGTCCTGCCATCCTCACTTTCTGCTCTGTGGTCCTGCAGGAACAAACGGAGGAGTTACTCCCGTTGGATTGGTCGTCAGCTTCCTTGGTGGGCTCGTGGTGGGCGTGGCTTACTTTATATCGCAGCTTCTATTCGTCAGTGACCTGCATCTGGCGGATCCCCAGTGGCCAGTGGTGGTGTACGCCGGTGTGGCGGGCCTGGTGGGATCCATGCTAGACTCCTTCCTGGGAGCTCACATGCAATACTCAGGTAGCAACACTAGTGTCTCCAAAAGCATTTTATTCATGTTATATTCAGTTATTGTCATCAGTCTGCAGAGTATTTTCTTAATTAATTACTCTTTAAACATATTTTGTCCAAAACCTAAACATATTCAGTTTACTATCACGAAGGACCAGCAAATATTTACATAGAAGAAACTGGAACTAGAGACTAGTTTGGATTTGTAATTGGTTTTCCAAAAAAAAAAAAAAAACTGCTTTTTAATTCTTTTGTCGATTGACTAAGCAAGAAATTGATAATTTCACTTGATTGTGATGATCACGTCTACATGAGTGTTTGTTGTAGACCAATAACAGATGTGGATTTCAGATGATTCACTTTGCATTGCTGTCATTAAAGGGGGAAAAATGGATCTTCTCATAATTATGAGATCTTTTCTTCTAATGTGTTATACAGGGGTTGGAACGTGGCAGATTTGAAGGAGTTATTTAGTATCAAAGTAATTCACTGATAGATGTCAGTACATCCAACAGTGGATAGCAAACGTGAACTGTTGTAGCTAATTCTGTGTGCTAGTGTTCCAAAACAAACATATAGACCAAAAACGGGCTTCAGAGTTGCCGCCTACAGTGTAACTCACTATATACATGCACTGAGCAGCAGAAGCTTCAGAAGCTGCTTGAGAAACACTAGGATTTGAGGCCTGTTTTTAGGCTATATTTGTTTGTCCAGTAGCAGCTCCTCCTTCCTGAAGGCGATAATGTTCGGTTTGTGTCCAAACTGTTTCCCAGAGGTGTTGGTTCACCTGTGTGATCATTTGAGGCTGGAGTTTGTGTTGCTGTTCAGCCGGACCGAGTTATACTGAGGACCATTTGTGATTTAGTCTAGCCTCATTGATATAAATGGAGTGGACTAACGCTGGCCCCAGACTAGACGACTTTTAAAGAGTAGACAAATTTCCAACATCGGAATAAAATCACAAAAGTCCTGTCATGCTCACGTCATCTCAAACGTTTGGTGTAAGGTGGTGATCCGCGCTGTTTTTAAGTCACATTTTCTCATCTTGACATTCCAATAAAATCAACCATATTTAATATCATGACCCATCTTTAGTCTTGGCTCACGCAGTCAGTGATGTGAACATCGTAAACAGCCAGTAGGTGAGCTCTCTCCAGCACCGAACAGGAAGCAGCACAGCGGGCACCGAAATGGCAGTAAACACATAATAAATCTATGGGTAAATTTGACGGTGACTCCGGGCCTCGGCAGCCACGGTTCTGTTGAGGCATTACAAAGAAGGAGAAACTGGTGGAGTTATGGCAGACCTTGCTGTCTCCTTTTAGTCAACTAGAGTCAAGTCTACATTCTGCCATCTTCTCTTTGTGGCTGTTTTTTCCAAGCAAAACACTGCCCCACAGTGTAGCTGTAGCCAAATGCAGGCGCATACGGGACATCTCAAGAGAAGTCTAGTTGCAGTCTTGCAAATAGTGACTCTGCAGGATCCTAAGTCTTTGAAAAACCAGAGTCTGACTAAAAACACTGTCTGTGGATGTGAGAGGGTGTCAGACCAAGTCTTTTCTGAGGCTTATAGTCTTTTGGTGTAAGGCTGGCATCAGTAACGGAAACATCTCAGTACAACACAGTCCGGACTGAAATGATCGCACAGGTGAACCAACACCTCTGGGAAACAGTTGACACAAACTGAACATTATCGCCTTTGTGAAGGTGGAGATACTGCAGCATCGTTGGATTAGACCACTGTTTATTTTATTTACACTCTATGCAGAATGTAATTTTTAAAGAATATCTTTGGTTTTTGAACCTGCTGTTTCCCTTACAAGTGGAGAAAATGACTCTGGAGCTGATTTTGCCGTCACTAGCTCTGTTGCACATATTCAGGGAAACAAAGTCGTGTTAAACGGCGTCACTGAGGCAACAGGTCAGCCTCAGAGCGCGCTCACAATTAACATGTCTGTCAAAACATTTTTCATGCTGACTGCCACCATGTTTATTCTGAGCGCTCTCTGAGGCCGCAGAGTCACTCTCTCCTGTTAGGCAAAATACAGCAGGTTCAAAAAGTCCAAAGTTCTCCATTATTTGGGATTTAAGGACCAGTGCCAAGAGGCTAAGAACTTCTCAGGTTATAAAAACAATAAGTTCTTTCATGCTGCTTGGATAGATAAGGCCAGTGATTCTCTGTTTATTTTAATTCCCCACCAACCCCGTCCACAGACCAGCAGCACCAGTGAGCGTGGTGTCCTCACCGTAATGTGTGTGAGTCCAGACTCTGGTTCAGCTCATCGCTCTGTACCGTAGACCTCCACTAGCTCTTAACCCCCCCAGTGAGCCACACTGCTGGAGGTCGTCTGTTTCCAACAAACGACTCCATGTCCTGAGAAGGGTGTTACTGTGCACCGTGTCTAAAGAAAGAGTCGCTGCTCCAATGGCTTCTGTGCTGTTAGTGCTACATGTAACAGCACAAGAAGCTGGCAGATCATGCACATGCACAGCTGTTCCTCCAGAGACTAAAAAGTTGCTGGACAACAGTGGAGGTCTACGGCACAGACCAATAAGCCAAACCAGGCTTTGGATTCACACTCGTAGTAAGAAAACCACATTCACTGATGCTGTTGGTGCCTGGATGGGATTTGTGCACAATAACAAACACTGAAGATCACTGGTGTTAAACAACTGGTGGTGGTTACCCCCATACAGCTCTTGCTGGTGAATGTGGAAGGTTTCAGATTTCTTTACTGGCTTTTGTGTGAAAACATTGTGGAAGTACACAAACCAATTTTGAGCCTGTTTTGTTTGTAAATGAGAATTTGAGTCACAGATTTGTAAGAATGGAATCAGATGTGAGGGAGGACCTCTGCTGTTCATTCATGACACTGTCCTCCCTTGCTTTCAAATCTGATTCTGCTCTTACAAGCGCGTGACTGCGGACTCTCAAAATCTGACTTGCAAATTGAATAGTGC
Organism: Monopterus albus; assembly: GCF_001952655.1. NCBI lineage: Eukaryota > Metazoa > Chordata > Actinopteri > Synbranchiformes > Synbranchidae > Monopterus > Monopterus albus. Next base: position 1,445,942 of record NW_018128012.1, on the reverse strand, counting down.
TCAAAATGTTTGTGTGACTTCAGACTGTTCAGTGCCAACAGTTTCACACCAGCCAGTGGAGAAAACAGTGCAGACTCAAACGAGCACACACACACACACACACACACACACACACAACTGTGCTCTCAAATGTTTTGGTGGGGATGTACCTTCTGGACAGTTCACGTTGTTCGTTGCTAACACCGTCGACTTGCTGCACATTTGTTTACATCCTGTAGAGACTGAACAAAGAATGGGAATGAAAACCTGCAGTAACTCCACCAACCAGACGTTTGCTTTTCCTGTCTTTAGGTTTTGACTCAAGCATCGGGAAGGTGGTGAGTTACGAGTCTGCCACCACCAAGCGTATCTGTGGGAAACCCATCTTAGACAACAACGCAGTTAACTTGTTCTCCTCGGTCCTCATCGCACTAATCCTGCCCGGGCTGGCGTGGGGGTTGTGGCCACAATAAAGTGCTGACAGATAAATAACGTGGAGGACTGTTGATTTCAGACTAACAACCTTCTGCAGTGTTTCATACACTTAACATTTCTGATGGAAAGTTAAACAGTTTTAGTGAGCTGCAGAATAATTAAATTTTAGAGTCCGCAGCACAGACGTCAATATAAATAACAATACAATTGAAAGGAATATGTGTTCTATGTTTCTGAAGCCAATTGTTGAAAAGGAAATTATAGAGATAGTGAACAAATGTGGTAATAAATCATCCAGTGATAGTGATGGTATCAGTATGACAATGGTTAAATGGGCAAGCGAGGGGATATGCAAGCCATTAACCCATGTTTTTAACATGTCGTTTCGACTTGGTCAGTTCCCCAATAATATGAAAATAGCAAAGGTAATTCCATTGTATAAATCTGGTGATAAGCACAACTTCACAAATTATAGACCGGTTTCTCTGTTGTCACAGTTTTCAAAAATCTTGGAAAAACTCTTTAA
>NW_018128012.1:1426017-1443966 GCF_001952655.1 Monopterus albus | reverse complement strand
AGTTTAAACATAAATATAAAGGTATGTGTCAATCAAGATATATGCAAGAATAAGCTCAATGATTAATTAGGTGGAACATTGTGGGTGTGGTGTATGAATGTTAACACTCTGTAATAATTCTTTAGTATAATACTTGTGTGATGTAAGAATGTTAACACTGTCGTCTTTTTTTTTGTTTGTTTGTATAATACTTGTGTGCGTAGAAGTGAATCATTTACAGCTTGCAAACCAATGATGGTAAGATGATGTCATGGGGTAGGACTGGATAAGTCTGACTTCTTCCTACTCCATTCAAGCATGTACTAGGTATAAGCAAATTGATATTGGATTATGTGTAAAATTATGTGTGTTGTCATTTCAACTGTTTTACATGCTTGAAAGAATAAATCAAATCAAATCAAAGACAAAATGACCACAAAAGGAGAAGCAGAACTTTAAACCAGGGTTGAAGCATTGTCTGAGAAACACTTGGTGGGTCAACAAATACTGATTAAGCCTAATGCTAATTAACCCAAGAGAAATGTTGAGTGCTCACACCTGTCTCTCTCACCTGGCTGTTGTGCATTTGACCTCATCTCATTTCAGTGTGCGTGATGGGAAACAGACTACGGAGAGCGGCCATGTTCCAGAGGTATTACTGTTTTTATTTCAGAGTGTCTGAGAGAAAAGGCACTAAACCAAACCAGGAGAGTGACACTGACTTTGAGCAGGAGAGAGAGATGCAAAGGTTTAAATTAAAGTATACAGAACACCAGGCACACACACTCAGCACTCACACACACACACACACACACTTTATCTACAAGGTTCCTGATTGATTAAATACAATGGAAAACAAATACCACAAGCTGTTAAAGGAAAATTCCCCATAATATGTCAAACATCATGTAGTGTTCAGCTCTTCCTTTAACACAACTCTCCTGAATTTTCACCAACAAAAGAACTTGATAAACTCAAAAAAATAGTATTGAAAAGACATGTTTATGCTCCATTCAGACTAGATGGAGGTGTAGTGTTTGTACTCATGATCATCTGATTATCTTTGCTTCCAACTATACTTCATTAAATCGTGGAAGAGTTTTCCAGACCTCGTTAATTTGTTTCCACATAAATTAAACAAGTTCATACACAGTTTCCTGATCATTTTAAACAATTGTTCTGATTTAGCACAACCTACTATTAGCTTTGAAACTTGACTGCACATAATCGATACCTTTCTGTCACTGAGTTGGAGGAGCACTGGAGGTTTCAGTTCAGGCAGAGAAACTGGGCCACGGTTAGAGACTAGTTCTAGTTCAGGGAAAGAACTGACATGTAAAAAAGGTCTATTCTGAAAACTGTCATATCCTCAGCAAAATACTTCCAGGGTACAGTTGTAATTGAGAAAAAAAAAAGTCTGATCTGATGAGTAAATATTTTGAGAAGATGGTTTCAAGAAAAAAGGTCAGAGTCAGAATTTTGAGATAAAGTGAGGAAAACTATTTTCTAAAGTATTTTGATCATAAATCCATTTTGGTTTTTCACAAATAAAGACCAAGTCAATGTGTTTGAACCCATTTGTAATTTTTATACAAGTGAATATTTTGAGAATCAAGTCCGTTTTGAAACTTAAATTTGTGGTAAAAGTCATGAGACTAAAGACTACTTCTTTTTAAATTTGATTTGTTTCCTCCATACAGAATATTGGTGATACCCGACTGAGGCTTTGCAGCCTGTTACACCGTTTTGGGAGGGAGAGGGCAAAGCTCCTCAGAGGGGTTTACATACCAACATGTTTCAATAGTTGCTTCTTTCATGCCAGTCATCTATGTATCAGTGCTACATGTCCATACAGGAAATATATGTTGGATTCAGACTCACCAGAAACCCAGTAACGCTCCAGACCAGTAACGACACCAGACATCACTAGTCGCTCAGTCTTTTTTGTGATGATTGAAAACAATCACAGCTATTCTCTCACACTCACATGAAGGGAAAACGTAAGGTGGGGGGTTCCTGAAATGACAGGCTGAGAGGAGGAGAACCGGGACCAGGACAGAGTCTACTGTGATTGGAGGGAGAGGCCGTCTGTCCGTCCTTCACAGCTGGTCTTTGTAGTAGCCAAGTTTGGCGAGGGACATTTCCCTGCGGAGCTGCATCACCTCCCAGAACATCTGCTCCGCTGAGAAAACAGGTCACACAATGATCACACTGTCCTCAGCTTTGGAACATAAGTACATTTACTCAGCTACTGTACTTACACATAAAATGCTACTTAATACAACCAGTTTCAACGAATTGTTTCTTTGAATCTAATGGCTGTAAACGTGCACACTTACACCGATGTTAACTGAACCAATAAAAGCAGAGGAGCTAAGTGATATTTACAACAGGAGACTGGCATCGGTCAGTCTGACTTTCCTCTTTGGTGTTAAATTGTTAATGTGTCTCTCACCATCCTGCTGCTTGACCAGCCCTTGGTGGATGTAGCGAATGTAGGTGAAGAAGTTACACACTGCTGTGATCTGGGAAAAGACGGAGACAAACACTGTTTATTCTATTGCTTGTTGCTTCTGTCCTGCAGACGTCTCAGTGTGTGAGCAAACACTGTTGTGTTTGTGTGTGTGTGCTCATACTCACTCTGTATCTACAGTAAGGAGACACGTAGTAGTAGCTGGATGAATCTCCAAACTTGATTCTGTGCTTACAGCTTTTGGTCTGACCGCTGAGGGCACATTTTCTGTCAAATACAGACACACGTTTATTTTGTTTCAACGGGAAGAAAAGTGAAATTGTCCAAAAGCTGCCACAACTATCTAATAAAAACTATACCGGACTAATACTAAGGCTTGGAGGAGGAAGCAAGGAGGGGTGAAAAGAAAGGAAGGAGAAAGGGATGACTGTGTCTGTCTCATTGGGATCTCTCTGATAACCCTGGACAGGAGGAAGGAAGGACTGAAAGTAGGAATGTTGTGATTTAGCAGAGGTGTTTGGAAGCACCAGGCAGGGTAGAGAAGCAACTCAGAAGAGATTAGGAGATGCTGATGGGACAGAAAGCGATAGACAGACTTACGTGATGAGCTCAGTGCTTCGTCCACTAGAGGAGGAAATTGAGGGAAGATGGAGAGATGGTGATGAAGGAATGTAAGCTTGATGAAGAGGAGAAAAAGTCTGTGTGTGTGTGTGTGTGTGTGTGTGTGTGTGTGTGTGGAGTCTCACTTTGGTCCTCCGCACTCCACCGCCGAGGCTTTGACCACAGGCAGCGGCTGGAAACCGACCGGCTCCACACTAAGTGTGTTCTGCTCCACGGCTTCCAAGATGGCCGAACCCAGCTGAGGGACAGGAGAGAGCACTGAGTGACAGTGGACGGCGGTATGGGACAGCAGCAGCACCTTGTCTGCATCTCTGTACCTCGCTCTTGCTGAAGGTCAGGCAGGGGTAGATGTCCTCATGGTAAACTCTCTCCAGGAAGCAGCAACTCCGGTCGAGCGTCGGCTCCTCCTTCCATGCCTTGAACTCACTGAACAGCTGACTGTCCACCTGCGTGTCCAACAAAACCAGTTAACACCATATACAGGGGGTTTCTGCAAAGATGAGACATTTCAATCCCACCTAGAAGCCAATTTAATACCCGTGTCACCGTCATACCAACCAATGACAGATGTATAAAAACCAATAGGAACAAGAATTCTTTACCAAGTGTGATGTGAAATGGTCAGTTTATTTACATTTGTTATTACCCAATAATACCAATAATGTACAATTATTCTCATTATCGATTAATCTGCCTGGCTTTTTTTTTGATGAAATGACAAAACCGAAACAAAAAAAAAAGCCCCTCGGTCCACCAACAGCTCCAACCCCACAGATATTCACTTTACTGTGATACATGACTGGAAAAAGCAGAATATCCTCACGTCTGAGGAACTGTTGTAAAAAAGTTTGCAATTTTTTCACTAGTCTTGTTTGAAAATTACTGAAATGATTGTTCATTATTTTTTTCTGTTGACCAATTCAATAATCATTGTATTCCTAATTCAGGTCTTTAGTCATTTAATGCAACCTGGCTCTGGATAAAAATCAGAATATGGACATAACTGGATAAATTACATTTTTAAAAAATTAATTAAAAGGTCAAAATATTTAACACCTCTGCAAATGAAATTTAAGACCGTCCCCCCCATCTTCTTCGATTTAGAATGAGTCAGCCAGTGCTCCTGTCAGAGCCGTGTCACCAGCACTTTATCCAGCCTGCAGAATATTCCCAGCTGTTCCTCTCTGGCATCAACTCATCATCTACAGAGATACATGCCAGTGCTCCTACCTCTCTACACTCGCGGATGATGGGCTCCGTGGCCGACAGGTCGGGCTGCGTCCCCAAGATGGCAGAGGAGGTGCTCTTGTTTCTGCTGTGGCCCTTCCTGAAGGGGGTCTTCACGCCTCCTGCAGAGGGGAGTTCACCCACAGGGGAGGTGGGGGAGGAGAGCACCAGCGTCTTCAGGGCCTGGACCTCCGCCTGGAGGACGTCGATCTGAAGAGCAGGAGACATACAGAACCACGGTGCAGAGCATTAAACCAAACTTCACTGAGTGACACTTTCTGGTTTCTACAAGTAAAAGCATTTTATCAACTAGCTTAAATTAGGGAGCGGCGACTGTGAGCTCTGGGGCCATTTCAGGATCACTATGAGGAATCATGCTCGTGATGTGACTTTGAGCAACCAACTCTGATACCGATACGAACAAACTGTTGTTTAGAAGGTAGGTAAACGCCCAGAGGTCAGTCAGGTGGCCTAAACAATAACTACAGCTACCGTTTATGTTCAGTAACATGAACACTGTGCGAGTACTCAGTGTTATTACCTTGCCCAGAGCTTCCTTCAGTTGTTTTTCAGCATTTGCCTGTTTGACATTGGCTTCTTGGACCATTTTGTGGGCCTCCTGGAAAACACACATATCCATACAATACTTAATATTCTTTTCAATTTTCCTCACTCGTAAGGTTTGTGTTGAGATTTAGTTTTCATTTTAAGAGTGAGGCAGCATCTACAGCAGCACATAAAAGAACAAGAGTAACAGAAAGTAAAGACTCCCAGTGACACTGCTTTTTCTGTATACAGGCTAAAGAAAGTACGCACACACACACACACACACACACACACACACACAGAATCCCAGCACCTCCTAGGAGAAACAGGAAGCGTGAGGTGAGAACGAGGAATGTGAAAAGACAGGTGTTGAAGCCGGCCAAACAAATTAGCTCCTCTCCCTGAACTCCAACAGCAGAGCAAGAAATTTGCCGGGCAACTCAAAAAACGTTGGGTGCTCTTGTGACAGACTGTTTTGCCGACTGGAGATGAGTTCGATCAGCGCCTCTGAGAGTAGGACTAGAGTTTGTGATGTGACCTAACTCGTCTGGAACCTGAATCCAAATGCAGCTGCTGAAACTGGTGTGAATGTACTGAGATAACAAGAAAAAGTCCAGCTGAAACCACACTGTGCCATCCCTCACCTCTACCAGAAGAATAACACTGGAGACTTCAACCAGTCAAAGCCACACAGTACTCGTGCAAACATTTCAGGCACTTTAGATGTTTCAATTCTTCTCCATCAGTACGGTCAGAGAGGCCAGTCTCAACTCATGCTGCAGCCTCACACTGAGCTCAAACAGATGAACTCAGTTTAGAGACCTGAAGAACAAGGGGTTCTGCAGCAGAGGGTCTGCCCCCAAAAAGAGCCCTGAGCTCCACCTCATGGAGTCAGGCTGGGATCACATACAGACACCGACTCAGCCTGAATCCACAGAGGAACTGCAGCAGCTGAAACAGTCCACCTGCACAGTACCTGTGTGTGCAGGTGGACTGAGGCTGGTTTACAGGCAGGAGGGGGCTTGATCTGGTTTAGGGTTTTCTGTCTATGAAGTTAAATGATAAATAAAAAGAATCACTTTACACCCAGCTTTGACAAGGAAAAACAATGTGAAGAATAAAAAGCTCTGGTGAAATCATTAAAAACTAAACTCCAACCCACAGAGATTCAGTTCAACAATTGAACAAAGAAACACTGAGGGGCAGAGCTGCCTCCACGGACACCAGCACACACACACGCTGAGCTGTCAGCTGGATGATAGGTTGTTTGAGTGTCCACAGGTCACAGGGGCCCTAACCGGCTGCAGTCGGCCATGCCATCAAGCAGGACCATAACCACACAAGTCAGCACATTATCCCAGCTGTGAGGCCGCAACAGAAAGACTGGTGGTTGCAGTGTGGCGTGATTAACGCAGGACAAACAAGGCCCGTGGACACAAGTAAAAGAACCTGACAACTGGCTGCAGAGCTGCACTGCACAATGAAACGGGAAGTTGTTGTCTCCATGAGACACATTTTTCTTTTGGCGAACAGCCAGCTACTGCTTGTTGGTTTTTGTTGGCTGACCAGACCGATGTGAGGCAGGCAGGTGTGCTCACAGTCGCTACGCTTCCATTTGTCTCCCATCAGTTGTGTGTGCATGAGATTGTTTCGATGCCATCGTTGGTCCTACAGTACAGTTCAGCGTGGAAAACGAAAAGGTTAAAAGTCTTTAAAAGACTTTACATGGCTGTCACATTTCTGCTGCCAAAGAACAGGGAGAAACACGTCCCATGTCAATCAATGTCATTTTTTCTGTCTGGCCACTGCCTCAGGAGAAAGGGAACAGGAAACAGGAAGCAGAGACGGACAGGGGGAAGAGAGGTGGACCGACCTGAAAGAGACTGGCGGTGAGCTCCTCCAGCTCCAGGCCGAGCTGGTCTCTGATCTTAGATAACCTCTCACACTCCTCATCCTTCAACAGCAGCTCCTTCCACACACACACACACACACACACAAACAGAAAAACAGCCGCCAAATGAACACATGAAAGTCAAATCATAGCACGGCAACAACAAAAACAAACATGAAGAAATGAAAATCAGTGAAATGTGTTTGAGGACTAAATCATCATCTCCATCCTGAGCCCTTTTCAGACATGGACACATAACATCATACGCTCGGTTGGCACTTTATTAGGTACCCCTAGCTAACACTAATGCAGCCCTGCAATAAATCCTCCTTCATGAGGGAGATCATGTTCAAGCTGTGTTCAAACTGTTTCACAGAGGTGTTGATTCAACTGTGTGATCATTTCAGAGACTGCTGCTATCGAACTGCACTACAGTGCTGCACCGCAAAGCGAGACAGATTAAAGAGGCTGCATGTCTGAAAGGGGCTTGAAATGATAAATATGTCAAAAATAATTTAAAATACGTTTAAATTAAATATGGAAAATGACATGTCAGTCTGTAATGAGAGATTCAGTGAAGTCTGACTCACACCGAAGGTTTCATTCTAGCGTTTCCAAGTTAAGACCTGAGACAGAATTAGCAAGTATTTCTATGGTCGTGTGGACATTTTGGTTCAGTACCACAGTTATATGGACATACTGGCACTGTGAGGGCACCTGGGCCTTTTAAGGGCTGTCTGACTTTTAAGACTTGGTCTTGGGGTTAAAGGTAGACTAAGGTTTAAGCTGGGATAGGGCTTAGGTACTTAGCTGTGGTGGTGAGGGCTTCAGGGCACGCTTTATGTCAGAGAGCGACGTGTGTGTGTGTGTCTGTGTGTGTGTGTGTGTGTACTAGTGTTGCTCTCTGGGCCTTGGCCAGCTCCTCCTTCAGCCTCTCGTATCCCTTTTCTCGGACCTCCATCACTGACGGGCTGCGAAGCCGCGACAGGCTCTCGCTCAGAGCGCAGGACTCCTCGCCGTCCTCTCCAGAGAGGAAGTTGCCCTCGGCAGACTCCGTCTCCATGCCTGGCACACTGTGCACCAGTACCATGGAAACAACAGGATTACTGGTGAGAAAAAAATGTCTACAAACATGTCACTGACAGCCAGTGTTTTCACATCAGCACACAAAATAAGGAGAGGGAGGCCCGTGTTGTTGGCAGTGGAAGAACAACAAATCAGGGGTTGGATATTATTATTTGGATCCAAGGACATTTGGATCTGTACCAGACTCCATAGGAATCCATCCAACAGATAAAAATTGTCGCCTCTGCGGCACTAGTGTTGCTAATAAACAGAATTTAAAGAAAACAGCAGCGTCTGCACATTTAAGTAACAAATGTCATTACTGTTAAGAGCCACTTGGAAAACACATTATCAAAGTCTGCAGGGGCTCAGGTCAAAGGTCGGGCATTTGGATCAGGGTCCTTTACCTTCCATTGTGGCTGTGCCGCGGTGCTGAGTACACCGGCTGTGTGGGGAGCTGGTCGGCCCGCAGGGAGGTGGGGAGGCCAGTAGAGGGCGCTCCCAGAGAGTGGGTGCGGTACAGAGAGGTGGGCGGGGTGCTGTGACCGGCGGGCGGGCGCTGCTCCGCTTGGTTCTGCGGGACGACACACAGGGGGCTGCTAAAGCTGCTGAAAGTTACGGCCATCAGGGAAAGACAACTGAAGGCTCATCAGAGACTTATAGGATTAGCAGGGACAAGGATGTTTAAAAAATGGCTGATCATGTCCATATTTTCTGGGCTTTGACTGATTTTTCTTTCCCCCACATTGACAAGAGATCTCTAAAGAAACAATGACATTTTTTATAGAGGCTCTTTGGTCATGTGATACCTCGGCAGCATCCCAGACAAATCCTTTAACATACTTCTAGATATTAAAGTGAAAGACATATGAAACTGGCTGCAACTAAACCCTCCAACCTGAGCACACGTATCAACAATGGGACAGTTGTCCTAACTACAAGCACCATCATCAGCACCAGGAGTGGAGTAGGGCAAACCTAGTTGTTGTGGCAGCAAAAGAAAAAAAGATACTGTCTTGTCAAATGCACATAATGTAATGTAATCACATATCTAGTATAGACATGCTAGGAACAACGCCTACATATTAAATGTAAGGTTAAAGCCCCACGCAGACTAGAAGTCACTTCCCAGAGGAGGTGGGGTGACAGTATCTGCTCTGGTCCATATGTGAGTCACGTTTCAGCCCCAGTAACCGCCTGGTTTCCTGTGAACTAGCTGCTCCTTCTGTGATTTAAATCCTGTTTGGAGCAATGTGTTTGTAATCCAAAGCTGATCTCTGGCTTTCATGCACGAAGAGCCTCTTGTCTGTTTTTATTTAGACCAGCTCAGTGTGAATTTAAAAGTGAGCCAGTTTCATACTGCCAAAACACCTGGGCTAAACCCACCAACCTCACTCAGTGATAGTCTGCAAACACACTACAATACGCTGCAAAATGGAAGCCCGCCTGCATGCGGTTTGACCTTTGACCTACCTGAAGGTCAGGTGTGGTGGGTGAGGCTAAGTTCACCTCATGGAACCCCTCCAGAGTTTCGGCATTGCTCTGACTGCTGCTGCAGGCCATAGCAGCTGCTCTCAGACATCATACAGTCTGCAGAAAACACACACAGCTGTTAAGATTATTCCACTTTAAAATGTTCCAGACAGAGTCATGCAAGCCTGAAAGCTGCCTGCAGTCTTGTTTTGAGGTGTAAGGAACTCCACCTTTGTTTCAGATATATCAGCGGTGTAGTGGTGTGTACAACCACCGAACAGTCTACCTCTCGCAGAGTACGAACGGCAATCATTTTAGTCTTTTGTTATTGTCGACAAATCGCATGAAAAGACCAGAGCAACAATGAAGTGTTTGTGTCTCCAAGGACTGGTCTGTCTGGTCTCTGCGCCACAGAGCTCCACTTTTGTTCTGAAACACACTGTGACATGTTCTCATTGTGAAAATACGGACACCCTAGTTTTTCTATAAACTGCTCGACAGACTAATAACAGAGATGACTAGTGGAGCATCTGGAGAGTAGAGGCCACTGCACACATCACACACGTCTGTTTCCCCTGCTTTACTACATATCAACCACCTTGGACCAAAGCTCTCAGAGTCTGATCAATACTATAGTTAATACCATGTATCTGACACACAAAGACTAATAAATAAATGGAAACATACCAAGTAAAACCATGTTAAATGTTTTCTGATCTGTTAAAGAGGCCCCCGGGTCTCCAGGAGCCCAAACAGAACCCAGTTAAACCAGCCGACTTTTGACTGCAATAAATGTGGACATCCGTTCTCCACAGCTTTACCGCACCGTTCAACTGTTATGAAGGCAGGTGAACACAACACTCCAAAGACCGCCCTACACTGTGCCTCAGTTGCTCTTTAATGCTGGGTGTTCTTTGACAGTACGGTCGAACAGTGTGTGTAACAACGTCACATCCATTGATGTTTTCATAGCAGCAGCAGTCAGTGAAAGCCTGGTGGATGGAAACTAACAGCGCTTCACTTCAGTCTTATTCTGAAGGTGTGCGCTTGTTTGTCGTACCATAACGCAGCTGTGGACAGAGAGGCCGGGAGGACGATCGCAGTCACTCACGCATTCGTCAGACAAACAGTGGGTGAGAACCGGGATGGTCGACAGGTGAACAAGTGGCAAACAGGCCGACAGGCAGTCCTTCACCTGTGAGAGAGAGAGAGAGAGACACACACACACACACAGGAAGAGCAAGTGTTTTTACTCTCTTTTGTTTCAATATATTGCCAGTGCCATAATTAACTATTGATAACTAGTACTCAAACTGTAAAGTTCTTACAGACGTCAGTGTTTAATGACGTTAACACAAACAGCTGCTCTGGTGGATGCCAGCTCAACTTGACTTCTTTGTAAAATAAAGGTTAAGTAAGTTGGTTTACTGGTGAACAGAGAGCTACAACTGAAAAACAAACCTGTTAAACATATTGCACTAAAAGTTAAAAAAAAAAAAAATCAGTTTCAATAAGAATTATGAGCAACACATATATACAGAGTACACACATACAATCACCTGCCAGTTAACTGTACACACTTCACTGTCGGCCTTAACATCTGTCTTTTTGAAGCTCAAGGTTTCAGTTTTTGGTGAAATGTATACATTCAATTCTATGTTTATTATCGAGGTCACAGTTAAAGGTGGTGTTGTACTGGACTACCTTATATTCAGAGGTGTCTATATATTTTGTCCTTCCCGGTTACATACATGAAATGGCCAGAATATTAGGAACACCTCTGAATATAAGGTAGTCCAGTACAACACCACCTTTAACTGTGACCTCGATAATAAACATATCATTTCACCAAAAACTGAAACATGCTGAGCTTCATAAACACAGATGTTAAGGCCGACGTGTTGCACTGAAGTGCATACAGCTGTACAGGTGTACCTAATAAAGTGGCTGGTGACTGTATGGGCCCTGTTTTGGAAACATGTAGCCTAAAAAAAACCTGAACTATAGAAAAATCTGGAATCTGATGAAATCACAAACAGAAACAACCTGTGTTCATTTATGAAACAGTTCATTAATCCAGCTGCTCCACTTGCTGCTGTTCTGTCTCTATAGTAATTAAACGTCTGTGGGTTTTGACAGTTGGTCGATATCTGGAGACGTGTCCTCGGGCTGTGGGAGCTGCATCTCACACTGACATTTTATAGATGAAACAAGTCATCAAAAAAAGATTGGCAGATCAATCAATAATGGGTGAAGCTGAACTCTGGCCGTGGCGTCTGATAGTGTTGGTGGGGAGGGGGTGTGCCCACAGGTCACTGTGTAAACTATAAGTGACAGTGTGCAGGATCGTTGGGTTCTTTCATAACAAAGGACCCAAAAGAAACCATTATATGCATGAAATAGTGAATGAATGGACAAAATCTAGGAGACAGAGCCACAGAGCTGCATTTAAAGTTATTTCCTAGTCTGTGCTCGTGAGTATGGAGGTTCTACACCCAGCACGGCCCTCCTCCTTCCTCCACCTCCAGCAGGTCTGTGAAGCCACACTGGACTGGTTTGACTTTCTGGGTCGGCCACACACAATTAAGTATCGAGCCTATTTTCATACCAGAGCTCCATCCCTCCATCATGTTCTTAAAATAACTTGTGACTCTTTGTTTCTCTGTGTGTGTCAGCTCAGCAGGGAGGATCCCACCTGCTCAGCCCGGTGTGTTTCTGCAGGAGTGTGTATTAAGTGGGTGTGTCCCCCACTGAGCATATTTACTGAAGCCGAGTTCAGCGACTTACTCCTGAAGGCAAATGAAAGCGGTGTGGCTCAGAAAACCTTCCAGTGAAGAACAAGGTCCATGTGGTTTTATGGCAGGATCATCAACTCCCAGCTTCTGTTAATAAGTGTCTACAGACAGACCTAAGATGGTTTCAACCAATAAAATGCAAGGATTATAAAGATACTAAGCTGGTTTGGGTGATTAACCCATCACAGTTTGTACTGATTCCAGTTTAGGCCTGCAACTAATGATCCATTAATCAGCTGGTTGTGCTTATGGTTTATCGATTAATCATTTCAGAAAATGCTGAAAAATGCCTGTAAACATTTCCAAGGTGATGTGTTTTTGTCTTTTCTGTTTTAAAGTCATTAAACTGAATCTCTGGTTTGGTTTAGACAAACAAAACATTTACAGATGTCACTTTGTTCCCCCTTTTCAGACATTTTATAGAAAAAAAAAGATTAATCAAAGTGATGAGAGGCAAATGTTTCGCTAATAAAATCATTATTTGCACCCCTAATACAAATTGCTCATTCATTTGAACACCACCAACAGAAATTCAATGTACTGTGTAAATATGCTGAAGAAAAGCATCAAACTCTGGTATTTTCACTCCACTACCAAAACAGCTGACTCCTGGTTTTCTCTGGATCAACCAGTATGTTTTGGTGGAGGCTCCACTGTTGTGTGGGAGCAGCTGACAGCAGGGCCTGGTGGTGCATTCAAGGACAATCTGACATTTGAGGGCCTAATTGCTCAATATTTCACCATAATTTCACCATTAGGTCAGTTAGCAGATTGAACGGAAACTGTTAAGTAGCTGCTAAGCAGAAAACCAAGAAATTAAAATATCAAGCCCCTGACAGCAGAGCTGGTGTCGCTGGTTTGATACCGGAGTCATAAACACCGTTCACATGCCACTTCGAGATTTTTTTCTCCACATGTAGGAAAACTGACAACATGCGACAGCATCATACTCAAAGCCAGGTAAAACTACCTCCAACTTAAAATGAACCAAACCTTCATCTCCCCCTGTACTTGTCTCCATGGAGACCACACCTGGAGAGCCCGTGGTAACCAGACACGCTGAGGGACACTGGGTATGGATCCAGTTACTTGGACCACCAGGTAACAGTTCATTCCGTGCGTTGACACTAACAGCTGCAAATCCTGGTTCTGACATGTGCTGACTTAATGCTTTTCTTTGCTGTACACTGTAAACTGAATATCAGAGTTTTGCAAAACAAGACATTTGAAGAAGTTGCCTGGGAAACTGTGGCAATTTCTCATTACTGATTTTTAATGGAGAAAACAAGTATTCGATTTATCAAGAAAAACGTTTGCAGAATAATCAGTAATAAAACCGATCGTTAGCTGCAGCAGTAATTTAAAGTATTTTTTTATTTACCTTTTTATTGTCCTTGTCTATTCTATTTAATTTTTCTTATGAGTCTTGATTGTAATTTACATTTAAAGTTTTCAACATTTGTGCGGCGATGAAATAGAAACTCATTTAGAGCAATAAAGGCTTCTGCAAAGACATTTTTTAAAAAGACAGTCTTGATAAAACTGAGTATTAAAGACACTAAACGTTTGTTCGAGCTTTGCTCCAGACCTGCAGCGTATGTGACACATATAACCGAGCTTACAGTGACCACACGATTTCACATGTAAGCTGAACATACATGTACAGCCTGCTGGAGCTGTTTACAGTGTCAGCATCATGTTTAGGACTGAAGTCAAACCTCGAGTCCAATACTGCTCATGACTCAGACACTATGGACAGTGATCAAAGAAGTACTAATACCACACTGTAAAAATGCTGCATCACAAGTAAATGTCCTGCATTTACCTGCAGATACCCTGTTAATTTATTTATTTATTATATGGCTTGTAAATATTCCATCACAATTAGCCAGAACCTACAGTGACCCATTCACAACCAACAAGCCCTACTGGTGTAGAAATAAACTACTTGAGAAAGAGTTTCACGTCAATACAGCAGGTCTACTGACAATGTAATGCAGTACTCCTGTGATATAATGCAGTACTCCTGTGATACAATGCAGTACTCCTGTGATAAAATGTCCTGTCCTATGGTTTATGTGAGTTAATCACTTGAAAAGCAAACAAAAACCTGGAACAATCGGATAAAGCTCATACTTTACAGCTAATAAAAACCATACAAACTAAACACATATGGAACCTACAACTAGATTTTAACCAGTTTTCAGTCCACTAAAAGACCGGATTACCAAATGGAGGACTTTTCACAGCTGGTTTCTACTTCAGTGGAGGTTTCTAACTAATTTCCAATGAATCAAACGATTAATGGTGTGGCGTAAACGGGGGTTTGGGGGGCCCTGAGGGTCTGGGTTTGCCTTGCCTCCCATACCTCTGAAGTGTAGCGGAGCAGAAGTATAAAGTAGCATAAAATACTGAAAATACAAGTACATCAGACCTGTACTCAAGTCCAGTAATTGACAAAATGTACTCTTCACCACTGGTTATGAAAAGGCTGCACCTGTTTCAGGGTGAAGCTTTAAGTTAGCACTGCGTTAGCCGCAACTAGCATGTGTGACGTTAACGAGCGGCTAGCATGCTAACAACTACTGAGCAGGGGGCAGACGGCTAAAAGGCTAACGGACGTTATCTGACACTGCCCCCGCTTTAAAGATGCATGAAAGCGGCGTTGCTTCGCTGCAGGTCAGCTTAGGTTTCATTGCTACATCTGGCTAGCATTTACATTAGCCTGCCGAGCTAACGTCAGCTAACTAAATGGGGAGATTTCAGCATTTCTTTGAGCGGTGACTCTTAAGTCAGGAAAACAGAATAAACCAATTGACAACATCAAAACAGCTACAGAAACACCGCATGGTTCGTTCTCTTCCAAAATGTTATGTCAGTAGATTACCATTATTTGCATAACGTTACTGGACGATTACTGATGAGAGGGGAATCCTGCTTCTATTATTGGCCCCTGCACGAAGCCCGGCCACGATTAGCTAAATCCACAAATTTGATAGGAAATACGGTGATGCATCAAACATAAAATGTGCCCTAACATATGAACGTATGCGTAAACATTGCCTGTCAAAGTGACTGTTTACTTAGCTGCAAGAAAGGGGAGAAATTAAGCAGCAGACGGTTCACTGTCCGATAATAGGCGCATGTCACTTAATGATGTAAACCAGGTAGCTAGCGAACCAAGCAAGTTCCATTAACTCAGTTAAATATGATAATAACGCACTGGTTGGAGACTCACCGGGCCTCCGTGTGGACGGCAGACGGGCCCAGTCGGTCTTCCTCCGGGTAACGTATCGAAACAATCCGACAAACAAACCTACACCGGGGCGATTATTGACGGAGACCAAGGTACTCCAACTGACGGGGAGGTGCGTTTACGTACCACTGACCAACTAGGAAATAACCAGCTTCTTTCAATACTGGCAGCCTATAGGAAGATTACACTGCAGCCCAGTGACAAAAGTTCGTAGGCGCAGAATGCAAAACTCCTGTGTATGTTTCTTGAATATAATGTGAAACTTACTTTATAAATTCCCCAAATAAATGCACTGGGCTCATCATAGTGAGAGGAATAAAGTTAGGAGTCCACCCAGGGCCCAGTCACAGCTTCTATTTTGGGACCACAGTTTGCCACCAGTGTTTGAGAAAGGTTTAATATTGTGACATAACTAGGTCCTTCATATCATAATATTTTGTCATCAACTTATTGCAAATACTTGGGACCTGATTGTTTTAATAAGCAGTACATAGATTCATGTTGATTGAAGCACAGGTGTGACAACGGTTGTTTTAAAAGGCACAGGATTCCTCTGAGGCTCTACTGAATATACTATATATACAGTGCCCAGATTGTTGTACTGCACCACTGGATTTACTGTAGCTGGGTGTTCGCAATGACTAGCAACTGAAACCCCACTCAAATTTATTTTGCAAAGGGCGTAGGGTGATTTTTAATAGCATGAAGACCCGGTCTCCAAAAAAAACAGCATGTAATAAAAAAGAACCTGTAAAAATCATGAAACGTGCTCTTGTAATATTTATTTACATTTCAGCAAGTTATCAGCAAGTTAGTATCATTACAAGTAGCTGTATTAGCTATTAGCAGTTCTTGTTTGCAGTGTTCCCATGTACAAACAGCTATTGATACTAAAAGAAAAATTTAAAACATGATGGTTCTCGTGTGAGTTCTGCAGATTCTTTGTCATCTATATCAATATGTGTGTTATGTCAGTCTGTTCAGATAAGACTGAGTTATGACTCAAACGAGGAATATAGACTTGGACTCTAAATCTCCCCACACATCACATATCCACCAGACTGAGGGAATGAACTAACAGGCAGAGGCCAGCAAGGGGCGCCCCAAACAAACCAACCCACCATGTTAAGTCATCAAGTTTTAACTCACTGTCAAGTATTTTAGCACATTCTCTTATGTTTTAGCCACAATTTCTTTGTACAAAGCAGTACAACAAACATTGTTTAAAGATTTGACAATTCTTTTATTGTGGGTAATTGATTATGTGCACTTAAAACTTATACAGTTTTGCAGAAGATGTACGTTGTGTTTCTGTAGTACAATAATTTTTTAGATTAAATCTGAGATAATGGTTTAATTTAATAAATATCTCTTATACTGCCGATTAAACCATTTTCTTGTGCTTTTGATTTATCCAGTGCTGAGAGAATCATTTTGATCCTGTGGTGAATTAAAAATTTAAACACCTTGAGGTAAAAAAAAACTCCATTACTCCTTTGTTCTCCATAACCTGGTGAAATTTACCACCGAGTCAAATGCCAAAACAAGGCCAAGCTTAACTGTCCCACCGTTCCTGAACCCATCCTGGTGAAACTAAGGCAGGCGTGTGATAACTTTCCACTGTGTCACTATGTTTCCAACACACCTGAATGAAACCAGACACACGCACATGCACGGGTGGAGTTTCTTCGTGCTTTAAACTGGCGCGTAATGTGCCGCAGTGGTGTCATTACGCACGCGGAGCTCACTAAGAGCGCAAGAGGAGCGCAAAGCTACCGGACTTCTTAAAGACATCTGTAGAAAAAACGATTGGCTCGTTACTATATAACTATATGATGACAGACCTGCGGAGCAGTTGGGTAAGTCCTGAGTAAAAATATTTACAGAATTTACTCGCATTTTGTCCAGATGTGAAGTCGAAAAGTGGCTTGGATTTCCAGCAACTCAAAGATAGTCACTATGTTATTTCTATGATCCTTACAGATACTTATACATATTAAAATATGTATTAGATCTGTGAAAAATACATTTATGAGTAACATACTGTAGTGTGAGCAAAAAAAGTATTTTATAACTTAAATGATCTTATTATTATTGTACTTTTCTTTTTCCACAGTGTGAACAAACTTTAAAGTGAATTTATAATGGCAGTCAGTCCATCGCTAACCTTTTTGGTTTGTCACTCTTTAAAAGTGATCAGCATATTTTTGTGAGCTCTGAGTCCAGGTTGTTTTTACCTTTTCATATGGTTTAAATGTAATATTTTAGAAGCCAGAAGACAAAACACTATCTATAGCAGAAAGCAAAATACATGTACATAAGTATAATATTAAGTCATTATAAAAACAAATGTATCTTAAGTGATTCTGGATGTGATGTGCATATTGTGAATAAAATTTCAAACCTTATCTTATCATAAGCAGAAACACTGGCATTGCCATTCAAATATTTTTCTTGGCATCCCAGCTTTTGTTTTCTCTTTTGTTTCCAACCTCCACATGGAACATTTGTCTTTCCTCTGAACCCTGCGTTGCAATGTGTTGGTTTTAAGGTTCAGTGGTTTCGGCTTCTGGAGCCTGTTTTGCAGCTCTGCTTGTTCCAGGGTAACTGGTCCATCAAGTGT
>NW_018128012.1:1420957-1426003 GCF_001952655.1 Monopterus albus | reverse complement strand
GCAGGAATGAAGACTATTGGAGTACATTTACTCATTTTGAGGCATCTCTACTTTGTTTGAGATTTTGAATTTTCTGCTACTTCTACTCCCCTGCATTTCTGAGGGAAATATCGTACATTTGACATCACTACTTTTATCTAACAGATATAGATAATACATGAAGAAACACGATAAACATTTCAGTAGTGTTCCCAGTCCTTTGCCACTTTAAGTACATTTTAATCTTGGTAGTAAAGCACCATTTCTACTTGTGGAATAAAATATTTTACCTTGTCAGATTGGTGCTAACGAGTAAAGGCTCAGACATCTTCTGTGTGTTGACTTGTGGCCATCAAGAAGACGTTAGCTTCTCTTTATTAAACTTTGACCTTGATTAAGCTCTGGCTGGGTCAGTTGAATGTCAGCTGCCTGACATCTCATCCCTCCTGTTTCCCCAGATTCTAAAGGTTAAATGATTCTTCAGAGCCCGACCAGATGTGATTCTGGTTTTGTCCTAGTGCCGCCCACAAACACCAGACCCTTCATGAGATGTTCAAATCCCATCTGACCTCTGACATAACATGGATGTCCATCTGCAGGCCAACCCTCAGCACCAGTACGCAGTCAACGGGAGAGCTGGCCGAAACTCAAGGCCAGTTGTAAGTATTTGAATGTAAGCACATTTCAAAAAACCATTCAGAAGTTTTTTAAATTTATAATTACAAACTACAATAAACTATTAGTAAAACTGCACCTGTATAGGGAACACTGGTATGTGTAATGGCACCATAATAAGATGGTGGAATAACATATAACCTATAGATTAGTTAACTATAGAGGTGCTTTGTTACCTTTGTAAGGGCCAGGCTAGCTGCCCTCCGGTTCCAGTCTTCATGCTAAGCTAAGCTAAACACTCCTACTCCAGCTGTGGGAACTACTCTTCTTCCCATTCTTGCTGAGAGTTGTGTCAGAGGATTGATGCATTCTCATGTTTGCTGCAGCTAGCTAACCTAGCATAAAGACAATAAACATGGGAAGGAAGTTATCTAGATTCAAAATCCACCCACCAGCACCCATAATCTTCAAATTTACATGTTTGTTTTATCCAATGAAAAGTCACAAGTTATGGTTTTACAGGGGATTTTTCTTGACCACTGGACCAGTAACTTCCTGGAGCTTTTTAGATTTCACACACTTTTTGTGTATGAATTAAAACAATCAATATATAATGTGTTAACAAATGAGCTTCAGAGGTGCTGGTATGCAGGCTTTTATCTTCAGCTGTTTATAATCTTTATGCCAAGTAAACACTTGTTTTACATAAAGCCAATTTAATGTTTGTGCAATTGCCTCATAAGATATAGGTGTGGTCAGTCAGTGTAGTCTTGTTTTAAAACACAGTGTATCAGATGAACAGCTGATTATTTGAAATGTACTTCACCCTGACCGAAGTGTGTTTACACAATGCAACCAGTCATCAAAGACGCTGAGACATGACACCTGCATAACAACCTAATCTCTTCGCATGCCTTAGGGGTGACATTTATTATCAACACACAGCACAGTCGAACCGGTTAAGCTGCAGTTTTCTAGGTCCTGCACTGCTTCACAACAAAAGACATCAATTCCAGCTGAAACCAACACATCAGCGTTAATCTCATACTGGTTTCAGGTTGATGTGACTGCAGGCATCTCTGTGCGTCTTAAAGCAGGGTTCTCAGCAACCATGTTGTGGCACTTTTAGTAACACCAGTGTCAGCAGCAAACCCTGTTTGCCATGTCAACGCCGAGGTGAAGGTCATCACCTTGAAATAGCTCAAATTAGCAGTTTCTTCTGGTGTAACTGTACTAAAACATGGTCAAAACACTCCATAGTCAAACACTCATTTGTCAGTTTGCATGAGAAATGTGTATTCTACTCATGTTCAGAGTACTAAGGGGTCACTTAAATTTGTAAGGGGTCATTTAAATTTAATAAGGGGTCACTTAAATTTAAAAGTTCATGCTATACGTACAACCAAAAAAAGATTTTGTATTTCTATAAGTGGGGTCAAATTATGGAATAATTTAAGTGTGGACATGAAAAATAGTACTAGAATTTAGGAGTTTAAATATAAATATAAATGTATGTGTTATACAAAATATATGCAAAAATAAGATTTATTCGAGAAGGCATTAAGGAAACACTGTTTTATCTATGTAGAGATACTGCTTGCAGCCAATGATGCATGAAATATTTGTATAATATGATGTCATGGGGTAGGACTGGATAAGTCTGACTTCTTCCTACTCCATTCAAACATGTAATAGGTATAGCAAACTGATTTTGGATTAGCATTGGTTGGATATGTGTGTGTTGCTGTCATTTGTTCTGTTCTGCATGTTTGAAAGAATAAATCAATCAAAACTGTACGCAGACTACAAAGAAAAACTAGCTGTTTCACCTTTGCCTTAGCACTGAAAAGTTGGTTCACTCTGCTCGTGTTAGCAGTTCCACCAAAGACGTTTCACATGGTTTCATGGTACAACTGTCTAATATTCCCCCAAAAATCCATAAACTGAATATAAATTTGAGTGTCATAACTTTGTATTTGTTTTCTTCCCTCTCTCATTACTGATCCCAAGACCTCTCAGATGTATTTGTTAGACCCTTTGAAGAGGCCTGACCCCTAGGTTGGGAACAACTGGACTAAACTAAATAAACTCTCTATAATTTTGAAATCAATTTAACTAGTTGCTTTGAAATTTGTCACAGTCTTAATTCGCAAATGAAGTTAGAGGTGGGTGAAAGCTCCAGAAAAGGTTGAGTAAAAAAAAAAATTCTCCAACTTTTGCAATGGTTAATAACAAAAACCTTTCAAGCTCAAAATTATTTTGAAATGTTGTCAGCTCAGCATGAAAACCATCCAGATTTGGAGGATTTCACTGCGAAAAATAAAAATAATTAATACCTGTGAAGTAATACTCATTTGAACACATTTTATTGCAGCTATGTGCTCATTGTCAGTAGTTTTTCTTTGTGGCTCTACTGCCCAAAAGACCACTGCTTGTTTTTAGGTCCATTGCACATTGTTACAGGAGATAACCTATTCCCTACAACCATGTGACCTCTCTTAAATAAGTGGACTCTATCTTTATCAGGTCCCAAAAAGACCTGAAAGTGAAACAGAAAAATCAGTAGTCACCAAGTGTTGTTACTGGACAGCCCACTGTGTCGTCTTTTTGAGGCAGCACTGTGTGGAGCAGGACAGCGACTTACAATACAGGAACCCACTTCAGACAACACCCTGATGAAGACAAGATAGCAAAAAAAATATAGGACTGAGACGTGTAGCTCGCACTTTCAAATTTAGAAAGAAAATCATGAAATACCACCGTGTCAACTCATCTTTTATTGTCTCTTGCCCTTGACAGAAAGATGATACTCTGCGCTTTTTTCGGGAGGAGCGGGAGTGCCTCAAATTCTTCGAGGACACTATCGGCTCATTGGAGGAGGGTCCAGACCACTGCAGGACAAGGCAGGTGAAGGCCCCCGTGAGCAGCAGTGGTCGTGTTGAACAGGCTGATAGTTCTGGAACCCCGAGTCTCAAATCTGGGGTCACTGTGTCGTCCCTCATGTCCAGACCTCCCAAGGACCAGGATATTATTGACCTGGTCCACCCAGAACCGGACTTTGTGCAGACCAAAGAGCCAGTCTTCAGTCCCACCAGTTCAGGTAGTGTACTGTGTAAATCAGCAAAGGCTCAACTCAGCTAAAAGACTAAACTCTATTCTAAAAACTATAAATAAAGTGTTACATTTTTATTTCCAGACAAGAATAAAAAATCGGGTTTAAAAATACACAATCATTTATTGATTTATTGCCTATAGACATTTCAATATACTGTATAGTCTAAAAATACTGGAAACAGCCAATGAAATACTCACCATGATGTGTTTTCTGTTGTATAGTAACTGCCCTCCAGGTTGCTAAAACCACATTTTCCTCAAAACCTGTCAAAGATATGACTTTAATGTCCCCGGACGGGACTGAAGCTTGTAGTCATTCCCAGATTTTCACTTTATACTTTGTTCCTTCCAGGTTTTCAGAGTATGTTTCCGACCCGTGAAAGCCACTCTGAGGTAAAGCCAAGGCATGATCCGATGGACAGCTTGCCTTCAGAGTACAACCCTACTCTACCAGGTGGCACCCATGGGTCGACAGACTACTCCTACCACCCCCCAGGGTGCATTCCCACCCCAGTCCTGATTGCCCAGAATATTGCACTCCACCGCCGTCAGAGTCTTGAGTCTGAAAAGCCACCGAGCTACAGCAACAATATTCCTGTGAAACAGGGTCCTCCTACCTCTGCTAAGCCTACCCGCTTCCCTGCTAATATCAACATGACTGTGGGCAACAAAGAGCAGCAGAACCAGTCAGTGGCGAACACGAGCATCCAGGAGCGTCGGTCACAGATGCTGGCAAATCTAACAGGAACATCACACCCTCTGTTGCTGGACGATCCTCAACAGGCCATCGAGCAGAAAGATCGAAATACTCCCACTCGCAACATCTCCCCCAGGGACCCTGAACGAGATCAGTCTAGGGCAGAGGCTCTGTCTAAGCTGGGCCTGACCAGAAACCAGGCCACGTCTGGGGGTATGTCACTCCCTAGCAGCACCTCACTGGATCCTGGAACAACAGAAATCAACATGAAACTGGCAGAAGCCAAAGTTACGACCTCACTTTGGAACCAGAGTCATGTCGATGGAAAACCACAGATTCTGCGGACAGGCTCCCACGGGAGCAATATAGATAGAAATTCCCAACCGAACCTGTCACCTCTATCAACCACAAAAAGCACCTACTCTTCACCTCCTTTGGAAACCAAGGTATCCACCTCCACTTCGCCTGAGGTCAGATCTCTGGAGTTTAACAGCTACGGGGGCAAATCTATTGTAGTCCAACCTTCTGTTTCTTCCAGGAGTGAACCTGTAACCTCTCCAACTAGTCATGACCCCAAAGTGCTGCCCCCTGCACTGGCTAAACCCAGCGAGTTCAACAATTTTGGAGGAAAGACAAAAGTC
>NW_018128012.1:1393923-1420887 GCF_001952655.1 Monopterus albus | reverse complement strand
CCATGACCCCTGCTCCTGTAGCCATGGCCCGTGCTCCTGTAGCCATGACCCCTGCTCCTGTAGCCATGACCAGGAATGACCTTCCCGACATCCTCAGCTCACATATTGACAAAAGTCAGTCCTACCCTGCAAAATCAGAGCCTCTACCTACCGAGCCTAACCATTACGGAGGAAAAAGCCAAAACATCAACCCTTCCACTGGGTTAAGTCACCCTTCAAACAGCTCAGCAAGGAGTTTCAAAGCTCCAGCTCCAGCCCCTGCTCCAAAACCTCATCGGCACACCATCCAAGGTGCTCACCAGAGAGCAGCACCTCAAGTCTTGTCCCCTGATCACAAGCAGAAACCCGCCTCCATGTTTCGCCCCGAGAGCATCACTGTGCAGTTTTCTGGGCGGGGGCCTATGACCGAATCACGCAAGGAGGCCTTGAGGAAACTGGGGCTGCTGAAAGAGTCTTGATAAACTCTGCAAATTTAGTCTGCAGTCTCCGTCTGTCGAGCCTCAATCCCTGATGTGTGGACCTGCTGGTGAAGGTGGTATTCTAGAGTTTTTCCATTTATGTCTGAGGTGTGGTTGGAGAGAGACCTACTTTTACAGAGGAATGGAGTCGGATCCTGTGACAGACCTGCACAGCAAGTTCTCACTTCCTGCCCATAAAAAAAAACTGACAAACAAGCATGACTGCAGGCCCATCTGACACAGTTTTGATGACAGAAGTCTTGATGGATAAACTGCTTTATCCTCTGATCTAGGACATGATACTGTATACTCTGGAATTAACTGATGCTATAAAGTGAAGCATCCTCTTCCTGGGGGAATCAAATAACATTTGCTCTCCAAACTCACCTTTGTTTGCCACAAATGAGGCTGACTGTAAATAGCCAGGCTTTTTAAAATAAGCCCCATTTCCTAAAAACATCAAATGTTAAAAGAAATCCGTGCATTTATTGGGGACTATTTTTTTCTGAAACTTTAGTTTTACTGGCAGCAGGATGGTGTGTGGGACTGATTCAAAATAAACTACAATGGGACAAAGATCTTTACCATAGGATGTTCTTTGGAAAGGTAGCTGAGATTAGAAGTTAAATTGATTTTATATTTTGTTTTTACATTAAAAGTAAGGTTGGATTAAGAGCACAACTGCCCCAATGCCCCAAACCTTCAAGGTCTCAAAAGCCACAGTTAATTTGTTGCACTTTTATTAAAAAGGGCATTTGTTTGGTTGTATGCTAAAGTACAACATAAATGAAACATACCTTATGTTTGTGTCTGACCTTTATCTAATTTTGAGGCCTTATCTGTTGATGAGGTCAAAATCTAGTTTTGATATATTACTTACATTAATATTTCAGTTTTTAAATAAACTTGTACTTAATAAAAGTGACATAAACTAACTGGCACGTTGCAAAGTCTGGGGCATGTTAGTAATCCAGAATAAGTTTCTGTGGCTCTGGGAACTGTATGGCAATACGTGCCTGGGGGTCAGTGGGGGCCCACAGCTCGGTTTTTTCCCCATGCCCCCCCAGCAGGTTAATCAGGCCCTGGTGAAATTGTACTTTGTCTTTAGCTGCAAACATATCCTTATACCTGCAATTTACAGTAAATTGTGTTTTTGTTACAGTATAAATATTGATCTGTCAAAAATTATGACAAAAGGCAAATGAGCAAGTAATTATGCAAATAAGTAATTTGACAATTAGAAAAACAATAAATGGTTAAATTTAAGTGTATTTTTAAAAGTTTGTAATTAAATCTTTAATAATTTAGAGCTAAAAACTGAAAACAACAAGCTCTCAGCACAAACTCAGAAAAATCTGGCCTTTGTTTCTCTAAGTTATTTGATTTATGGTGTCACTCTCCTCGTAGCAGGAGTGAAAATTGAAATTAATTAAAGTGAAATTAATATTCATACACAGGCTGTGAAGTCCTTATCACCTCTGCTACGTGGGGACTTTTTTTGGTTGGACCGGTTTGTTTGTTTACTATGGGCATTTTTTTTTTTAAACAGTGAGCTTGTCTGTGCGTTTTATTTCTAACAGCACTTTGGGGCAAGAACAATATTGAAAGCACTTTTCACTTGAGCAATTTTATTATGTTTGAAATGACCAAAGCTGTAAATGTTCATAAGAGGCTGCATGGGGACATATCGTAACTAAAGTGAAAAACACTCTGAAAAAACTTCTATTTCTTTTTAACTGCTCTCTAATTTTTCCATTCATTCCAATAACTCTGATGTCCTGGAATAGCTACAGTGCAGGAGTTATAGAGGAAAGGAGCTGGGATTCTTGGAAGATGGGACGCTCAGCTGAGCTGCAGGATATTTTTACTCCATGGACAAACCTCCCACACCAAACCACAAACTGTGGAATGGCTTTGTGGGCAGAACACGTACTTTTTTACTACACAGAGGGAATACTTTAAAACTGCTCTTTAGGGATGGGCGAGCACATGGGAATGTACATAATACAAGCACTAAAACCACAGAATCTAGAAAAACGTCCTGGGTTACTTATGTATTTGTACTGTTGGTAACTGTGCTGTTTTTGACAAGTGTGTTTTAACGGTTGTAATAGCATAAGCATGTATCTGTTTTTATGTAAGTGTAGTGTGTTTTATCCAGACTCCGGCCTCTGTAGTTCACCTACAGTAATGTTTGAAGTATATTTTGTTTCACACATATGTACCAAAGTACTACTCCTGTGTGAATGTGTTTGTGAATTTTGTTTACAGACTCCGGTTCTCTGTAGTTCAGCTACAGTCATGTTGAAGGATCCAATGGTGCCTACATGCAGTGTATAACTACATTCTGTATAACATACCCTACTTTGTGAGGAGATGTTTTTTGCAGCGTGTACAGATCTGCATAGAACAAGAATAAAAAGTGTATCCGTGCTTGGGAAATGGGACTTTGAGTGGCCATGTGAGAGCTGCTACTATGCTACAACAGCCTGCTACACCTTCTGACTTTTTATAATGTCCACTTTATATACTGTATATACTCTGCCGAATATATCTTAAGTTGAATTGTTGCCAATCATTAAACAGAATAAATAATTGAACTTCTTTCCATTTTTCTTGAATTCACTCTGGACTGTAACGTGTCATCAGGGATTGGCTACGTCTGTGGAATATTTCACCTGAGCGGAAGCTTTAAGGTGACGAGGGGGCGTGTCTCGCTAACTCACTTAAACAGAGCACTCTGCTGGTTGTGCACGTGATGATGTGTAAAATAGGGTGACTTAAAGTAAAGTGTTACCTTATTCTCAAAATACTTCGGATATTATTTAGATATTGTAGCAGAAATGTTAAGGGTGCTACAATAAGTAAGCATTTCTTTGCTCTCAAGAAAGTTTTGTTTTTCTGGCCTTACCTATATTTCATACAGTATGTGTGCGGAACAGCAGCAACACAGAAGCAAACTGTCTGGACAGCAGACTGTTACACAGGACTTCAACACTGAGGCTCTTTCTTGCAGACTGCTGCCGATTGAAGGCTACATTAGGACAGTGTGTGTTTTTCAGTGTATGAGCCGCCTGACGTTAAACAAACATGCTGGTCCAAAGAAGCAATGCCACATACACACATCATTCAATTCTAAATCCCTTTTTGTTAGGGAAGCCTTGCTAGCTGCTGCCCCTACAGTACACATAGTTTTTGGACACTTTACCATCCTGATTTACTTTCAAACTGATGAATTTCCCACTTTTACCCATCAATAACCCATAATCACAAAGTAAAACATGTTTGTAGAACTTTTTGCAAATCTATTAGACATCAAAAACTGAAACCTCCCATTTACAAAAGTATTCAATAGGCCTTAAGACAATATATCAAAATTCATATATCAAGATAGAAAAACGTTTTGTATCGTTTTGTCTAGCGGTCGATATATATCGTGTGGTTTCCATGCACCAGCGACATCATATTTTTTTTGTAAATAATGTAAAGGACCATAAGCCACTATATCTGGTTGCTCTTCATCAAACCAGTGCTACCTAGTCATACATCGTCATCACAGCATTTTTTTTATTGTAACGTGACCGAATCAAATCGTACACACCATATCGTGCACCGAATTGTATCGAGAAAAGGTCATTTCGTCCCATCACTAGTATTCTGATTTCAGAGCCTTTGCTGTGCTGCTCCTACCTCTGGTCATGTGCATCCTGTTTGATTTCATTACCTTTAAGATGAGTCTAGAACCTGACTGAAATCCAGCTGTGGCAAACTGATTAGAGCTTCAAAAGTCCTCTGTACAGACTGAAAATCTGCCAGAAGGACGACCATCTCAGCAGCTCTCCACCACGAAGCCCTTTATGGTAGAGTAAAAGCTGCTTGGAGTTTGTCAGACAGCATTTAAAGGAGCCTGAGAACAGGAGGACAAAGATCTCTGGTCTGATCAGACAAAAACTGAACTCTTTGGCAGAACTCCAAGCTCTGTGCCTGGAGGACACCATGAGCTGCTCATCACCTGCTCAACCCCATCCCTACAGTGAAGCATGACGGTGGCTGCATCACGCTGTGGAGAGGCCTCTTGGCAGCAAGGACAGGGAGACTGGTCAGAGTTGAGGGAAGGATGAATGCAGGCAAATACACAGAGATCCTTGAAGAACATCTGCTCCAGAGTGCAGTGACGGTTCACCTTTCAGCACGACAATGACCTGAAACATCCAGCCCAGACAACACTGGAGTAGCTTCAGGACCAGTCTCTGACTGTACTAAGTGGTCCAGCCAAAGACCAGAATGAAACCCAGCAGAGACCTGACCCTTTCCCATCCAATTTGACTGAGAGGATCTGCCAGGAAGAATGAGATAAACTGCCCAAAGCCAGGTGTGCAAAGCTTGTAGAGACTTACCTAACGAGACTGAAGCTGTAACTGCTGCCAAACAGGCTTCTACAAAGCGATGAATTAAGGGACCAAATACTTTTGCTCAAATTGTCAAAAAGAGAAACTAGCGAATATTCACCACTGAGAAGTGGCTAAAAGTGAATTTTCTGTATTTTTAGTAAAAAACGCAAATAACAAATGAGTTATCATGAACTTTCCATCAATCAAGACAGAAGATACTTGATAGATCAAGTATCATTGGGTGCTGGTTGGTTTCTGGGCATGTAAAGAAATAACAAGGGGTTAACAGAGCCCCTACAGCTAAAATGTTTTTGGCTGGGGGACCCCTAGGAGGCCAACATGTTACACATAAGCAGTGCTTAGAGGAGAGACCAGGCAGGAAATGAGGGAATACGTCTGTTTGCTGCCTTGTAATTAGACACCAACAACAAGCACACCCTCTCACACACACATGCTACAAAACACATTATGGACCGACACAAACAGCATTCACCTTCATATATTTATTGTGATCATGTTTGTTTATCATCAGCTGTGACACAAAGATGTATTTTTTTTGCTTGCAGGGAAAATACAATAGTCTTGTATCTAGGTGGAAACTAAATTAGAGCCACTGCTGGACGCTTTACTACAAAGTACAAAGAGCTGGTGCATGCAGCAGAATACACTGCAGGTCTATCTCTCTAAAGACTTCACAGATGAAACTCATCTACAATAATATAGTCAGTTACTGTCATCACTAAAGGAGACACTTCAAAAAAACAAACACAAATCCAAATCAAAGCAAGCTGAATATTGTCAAAAACTAACTCTTTTTTTTTCCCAGGTGTCCATCACAGAGCAGGTCACATGATGCTATCACAAAGCAGGTCACATGATGCTCTCTCAGGTCTTCGGATCTCCCAGATGTCTGAATGGCAAGGAGATCGAAAAGTATCTGAAGTGAAACTGACTCTTGTTCTAATTGTATATGTTGATTCTGAGCTGGTTTTTGGTGTGCAGCTTCCATTACTACTGATAAATGGTCTATCTAGGAAACTCCAGTGAATAGTGACATCATATTATGAGCTATCTTTCAATTACCTACTACATAACGTTCTTTTTTTTCCCTTAAAACCTCAAATGTAATGAGCAGGTATTTTGTAACTGTGCCAATTAAGGCTTTCCATTTCTCTAAGTACCAACTAAACGTTTCACTTTACATTGAAATGCCAAATATTTTTAGGAAATTATGATGAAGAGCTACAGGACAGTAGCTGGAAAATATTGGAATGTAAAGAGAGGGCATAAGGTAAAGTATTATTGATCACTTTTCTGCCAATCAATTAATCGGTTCAGCTCACCTAGTCAAATCATTGCCCCAGAACGTGTCATTTTTCTCTGTAATTAGTGTGAAATGTTACCGGTTATTTTTAGGAAAATTGTTAGAAAATTATTCACAAGTAAAATCAAGTGCTGTAAATTAAAATATGCCCTGTTTTGACAGGGGGGCATACTGTTTAGAAGTGCCATACTCCAGTAGAAAGGCAGTGACATGGCAAAACCTGCAGCTGCAACAAACATCTGACAGAAAATTCATCTGAGACTTTTTTTCATAAACTACTGCCATTTTCAAGCTAAAAATTATTTGAAGATTTGCTGCTTTTCTGTTATATATGACAGTAAAAACATTTTTTTTTTGATTTTGGACTCAGTTAAAACAAACAACCAATCTGAATCCATCTGGTTGACACTAAAGGGCTTTTTTCACCATTTTCTATGCAAAGTAATGAAGAAAATATTCTACAAATGAATCTATAATGGAAATAATCTTCAGCTGCAGCCTTAGTGACAAACCACTCTCAATCAAAAACAGCAGAACAAGAGTGATGTCCCATCAGCCACTTTTTGATCTTTCTGACCAGATAAATTCCTCTGTGTGTGCAAAACATCTTGTTGCCTGCATCACGGGATGAACAGTTTATGAACACACAACCAGTGTTTAAACCTCATCATGCTGCCCTTCATCTCCCTCTCACTGCTGCACTTTGCAATTTAGCAAGACGTTAGATGTGCTCCTAAGTCCAAAAAACAAAAAATATCCATATCATGTAAATGTTGTCCACTTGCAGGTTTTTAACTCCTAAATACGAGTCACTCTTCCCCCACCTGGTGTGACGGTGAGAGGCGATCCGTCGATCCTGCTCTCCAGTCCGTCTCGCCATCAGTCGGCCGGTCAGAAATTCAGTCATCTTTGTACTTGGTCCAGACAATTGTTTTTTTGTCACTTCATTCAACAGACAAAAAAGAAAAGACAGCTACCTCTCTGAACCCTGACCTCTGACCTCAAGCTCCCGCCTTTTGTTTCTCCTCCTTGTGCTCCATGCCCCTCAGCAGGGTAAGAGTGTGTGTTCAGGTCAGGGGTTTGGTCTGTCCTGCCATCACCAGTGGGCGTCTGGAGGACTTGTTCCGTTTTAGACCGGTTTCCCCTCCGATCTTCTCTTTCTCTCTCTCCTTCTTGCTCATTCATTCTCTCTCTTGTGCGCTCAGCCCGGGCCCAGACTCCGTTCAGCGTCTCCTGGAGGATATAACAGGACATTTACTGTAGAGCTGCTGAGCAACTTCTCAACCCTAAAGCCTGTGTCATGGATGAAGCTTAGGGTTGAAGTTAGGAATTTCACTAAACCAAACCCTGTTCTTGACACTGCTCGTACTCCAGTGTTACTATTTGTAATCTGGGCTGATATCAGCCTCACCGTTTACTCTCCTACAGCCATTTCAGAGCTAAATATAGCTGCTAACACTAATCCAACATTTTTTACTGCTGCTTCACATTAAAAGCATTCAACAGGTGAAAAAGTTTTATTGTGAAAGAGTTACAAGAAACAATATATTTGTTGCTTTTGACTACCACTGTTCACCAAAATCGTATCAACTAAACATTTGTTTTTGTCTGTAGATCAGTTTTAAATCTGTCAGAGAGGAATGAACCCGTCAGGAGCAGCCTCAGTGAACACAACACTGACATATCAACTTTTGTGTTGCTCTATAAATGCATCTGTACTGTCTAAAATGTTCATGTTGTATTATCACTTCACTTTAAAGCAGCATGAAAGAGACACTTGTGTTGCTAGGGCCGAAGTATAAACTTTTAGTTAATCTTTATTTCAAAAACAGCACCTGAAAATCCACATCAGTTAAAAGTGAAAATCTAAACAAACTTTTCAACAAAACTATTTCTCTGTTGTTTTGTTTTAAACAACTTGCTGAAGCATCATCTCTGCTGATATTTAACCCAAGTCCTCCATGGGGCTTGGATGCAGTTTGAGCTGTTCTAGCCTACTCTGCCACACTGTTCTGGTTTCTCTCCTGCTTGTCTGTCCTCTCTTGTCTGTCTCGCCTCTCAATGCTTGTTCTTTTCTCTCTGTTTAAAGAGATACCAATGAGGCAGGGTCAGTTCATTATAAAATAACAAGCCCTATCCAAGGGTAGAGTGTCAGCACAGTGGTGATGGGGCTCGGGTCTTACCTTCCTCCAGTTTTGAAGATGAGGTCGGCATTGGGAGCACCCTTCGGGTGCTGGTAGCGAGGCCGACGCTCTCGGTTGGTGTTGGCCGGAGCTGGACGCTGGGCGAGAGACTGCATCATCTCTGTGACACACAGCACAGAAACAAAGTGGCTCAATCACAGTGAAGAGTATGATGAGAAATATTCTTTGACCACTTTCTTCATGGCAAAAACAAGAGTACACAAACAAATTATTATTTAGATGCAAAGTGTTATTCAGCTCAGCTGTTTCCTAGTTTATGCTAAGCTAACTGATAACTCTGTCAGCAGCCAATCTCCTTATCGAACTCTGCAAGAAGACGTTTCCAAAACTACTGCTTTAAGAATGTTCACAATTTAATGTCATGTATAATATTGAAGGAAAAAACAAGTGGATCTAGTATCAACATTAATATATCGATTAGCTTCCTCTGCACCGGAGCTGCTCTCATCTGCCTATGTGACTGTTAATGCTTCACATTCTGATTGTTCCATTAAAGTGAACAAAAACAGAGACATGCTCAGCAAGTCATCGGACCGCACCCTGGTAGTCCTCCTGCTCCTGTCTCTCATTGATGTCCAGGGTGAGTTTCTTCATCCTCATGCGCTCCTCCTGTTCAGCCTGCTGCTGGTTGAAGTGGTTCGCCGCCAGGTGGGAAGACAGGGGCACGTTCAGGATCTTATACTGTTGCCCAGAGACACACACAATGACACATGACACACTAAGACTTAGGGCCAGAGCAAACAAGACAGCAACATTTTTTTTCTAGTTTTGTTTAACAAAAGTTTAGTTGTTTCCTCCTTCCTGTGTTTATGCTAAGCTAAGCTAACTGGCTATAGCTTCATACTTAACACACTGATGTGAGAGCGATCTCATCTAAACTTTAGAGAAAAGTGAATACAAACAGCAATCCAGATTCAAACTGTGTAGATAAGCAGTGTTGTGTTGCTTTTTCTGTATCTCAGCACTGCATGCTCCATAGGATCCAGATTTCTATTAAACACTCTGAACTGCCTTTGTGTGTGGAAATGTGCTATATAAATAAACTTGCCTTGCCTACAGTCAACTGGATATATTTGGTCAGACATAAGATGACATCTGATAACAGCACCTTGTGCTGTGGGCACGTTGTGATAGCCAGTTAGCAACAGGCCAAGCATGTCAGTGTTGGAGGTTCATACAGCAGGTCAGTGCTAGTCCTGTGCAACAGAGCAGCAGCTGTGTGTGTGGAGTGGTCGGTCATGCTACATGGTCAACACACACAGGATGTTTTCATTCACTGCAGCAGTAACCTGGGGAGGCAGGGTGTGTTTACAGAGGTATAAAACTTCATCTTCCATCCACACACCTCACCAACACAGCTACAAAGATACTCTGTGTTGTTGCCAACCTTCATATGAAGGGCGATGTTTTGTTTTTTTTTACCTGTGTGTATCTGGCAGCTCTCCTTTATACACAGAGCAGTTGTGTGGACTGAATGCTCTATTAAACGTCTGAGCCCCAGCAGAAAGCTGGACACACCCTACAGAACAAGAACTGCTCTCTGCCCTCAGACCACACATTCCACTTCTGCAGCTCGCTCTAACACACGCATGCTCACCTTTCTATATTTGTGAGGACCCTTGTGGACAATGCATTCCTTAGCCTCCAACCCAAACCTTAAGCTAAAACACAAATAAAAAGCTTAACCCCTGCTCTTACTCTAAACTTAGGCTTTCCTTAAATGTGATGTGACTAGTTAACATTTACATAAAAGTCACCCCACATCACGACTTCACCATCATGTTAGTAAAACATTATACACTTTTAACTGTAGGGGCGTGCATCTCTCTGCATCCAGATACTGTCTGATTAAGGATCATTTATAACTCCAATGTGATTTAAAGTTGATTTTAATTCATACTAGTTGTGGTTCAAGAGGATCTGATCATCTTTTTTTCCAAGAATAAAGGTGTATATATAGTTCTGACAGTAACACAAGATCATTATTAACACGTTTTCTTTCCAAGAAAAAAATTCTGGCTGCTGCCACAACAACATTTAACATGAGCCCAGATTCACAGGGTAAACTTTAAGCCAGTCCCAAAGTAGGATACACATAGGCCAACTATGTGTGTATCTTTATGCTGTGCCTGTTAATGTTTTGGTGCTACAGCTGCCACCCTCCATGCATTTACCTGCTGCTTGTTGCCCTTGCGTGTCAGCATGACAAACTGCATGGTGTCGGAGATGTCAGTGTCCCCCTCTCCCATGCACGGCTGTCCGGCGCCTCCCTTCTTCAGGTGACTCTTCAGCTGCAGGGGAATGGCTACATCCAGCTGGTGCACCTTCACCGCCTCGCCGCTACGCTGCTGCAGTGATAACACACAGGTCAGTCACACTCAGAGATAGGGATAACATTTATGAAGAATATGCCAGACTGAAAAATATCAGTGAAGGACAATAAAGGATCATGTGTAAAGAAAATAAATGTTTCATGTGCGTCTTGTTAACAACAGTCAGGTGTTCAGAGGAACACTAAAACAGTTTTTGTATTCTGCAATCATTCCTTCTGTTCATAATCAACAATAAAACAGCCCATTGTAACAAAGTGTTACAAAATTTACAGACCTTTTTCTGTGCAAAAACATATTGAAAAATGTGTATGCTAATATTCTAACAGCCGATATGAGGCTTCAGTAGTCTGATAGACATATCATCAGGTGGGTATCTTCCAGCGTTCTTAGTACAAAATGCCCTCTTTGAGTTACTGTCCTTCCACTGTAGCTCAGAGGAGAAACAAAAGGGGAATTTGGTATTAAAAACATGAGGACTTTGTCCCTGATCACTCACATTGAAACTTTATGGAGGAATCTTTTAATGGCCAGTATACACAGGAAGAAACAAGCAAAAGCTGTTTCGGTGTCAATGTGGGCACCTCACCGCTGTTGATATACACAGTGTACAAACTGTTCGGGTGTCATACCTGCAGGTTCTCCAGCACCATCTTATCCAGAGCCTGAATGAACTCCTCGTCCTCGGCGCAGGCTACATGCTTCAGACCACCGCCACGGATGGTTACCTCCTGCACAGGCAGAAAATGAACACAACCAAATGTACAAATCTTTAATTTAACACAACTCTCTGTCTCTCTCATGGACTCAGTGTTTTCTTAAAGCTAGATTTAAGAATACTCTCACTTGCTTCTACAACCAAGTTTAGGATGATAATGACAGTGTACTCAAAACACTGGTCCATGTCTCTAAATCCAAGTATCAACATTCACCATCACTTCTCCTGTAATTCTGATAGTGATTACAGTGCTCGCATCTTACATTGTTCTCCTCATCAGTCTCATTTTCTTTATTGGAGTCTGTCAGGTAGTCTGTGTTCTCCTCTTCCTCTTCCTCCCTCTCCTCCTCTTCATTCTCAGACCCTTCCTGCAGGGTTAAAAAAAAAAGAAGTCACTTTACAGTCAGTTTCTTTAAATTTGGACTTAATATAAGCAATCCCTTGGTCAGCTCCATCAGTATATGGTTTTATCAGCTGCTTTTGACATTTTCAGCAGTGGATTCCTGCCCTTTGTTACCTGTGAATCTCTATGTACAGCTTCAGAGGCTTCTCCACCCAAACAAGAACAATCATTTGTCAAGTCATTCTGAGTGTGGACTAATCATGTGACTTGACCAACTCAACAGTGACAATCAGGATGACATTTTGGAGAGTTAGATCATGATGAGCAGAGGACTCACATCCTCTTCCTGCTCGTTCATTTCGCTTTCATTGCCCGACTGCTCCTCAGTCTCAGCTCCTCCCTCTTCCTCATCATCGCCATCATCGTCTTCCTCATCGAGAACCTCCCCTTCACTCATGGCACTGGAGCGGCCGTCCTTCTCCGCGGCCAGTCCTTTATGAAAACACACAAGATGAAATAAAATACTCGGCAGAAAAAAATGATCAAGAGGATTTAGAATCAGTATCACACAGGTGGTTCCGACAGCAGCAAACAAAAGCTTCAGGTGTAAGACCAGCAAATACAGAAACTTAAGGTCTCATTGGCATCTCATTGGTGTGTTTTTCTGTGTAACTGCGCCACCTGGGCAGTATGTGGCACCAGTTACAGTGTCTAATTAGCACGTCATGTGACAGTAAGAATGAAGTCAGGCCGGGGCGGCTGAAGCTGAAGTTCAGGCCTTGTGTGACTCGGGGACTGAGGAATGTAAGAGCCAGGTTAAAGTATGAAAGGTAGAACAATGGCACCCCGTTTAGCTTCAGGGGCCTCCTTCTGTCACTCACTACTTTAGATTCACAAGCGCACATAGCCACGAGCATAACAGACACACAGTCAACGGAGGTGGAATGTAACTAAGAACATTTTGGCATGAAATGTACCTAAAAGACAGTTTTGAGGTCCTTTTACTTAAGTGTTTCCATTTTATGCTTCTTCACCACTACATTTATTTACCAGCCATATTTACTGATTACTTTAAGGATTTAACATAAAGACCTATGATCATCTTACAATATGTGTTGTTAAGATTAAATCAGAGGTTCTGAAAGTTTTTGTTTTTGATATTTGTCAAGCTGTGGCTTCTTGACACATTACAGATGAGTTGTGAACAGATCCACCAAGACACATTTCTCCTCTAAACCTCTCAGATTCTATTTAGATAACAGTTTTAGGCCCAAAGAGGTAAAACTCTGCAATATTTAGGAAAAAGTTTAGAGAATTGTCCGGAAAACGAACACAAATTTGTGTATAAAAATTTTTATTTGTTTTTTTTCTTCCCATGAATCATCTCACGACCCCTCAGTTTTATCTTGTGACCCTTTGGAGGGTCTCAGCCCCTTGGTTGCGAACCATTTTGTTTCAGGCAGTGATCTGAGCATTTCTTCCACAACTGACAAACAAACACTGCCACGGCCTGCGGTCACTACAGCAGTGTCATGCTCTCTGAGGGTGGAGCTGAGGTTTACATTTTTATGAACATTCCAAGTCTACACCTTGAAACTAAACACAGCCAGTGTTCCTGTTCTGCTGTCGGGTCAAGCTATGCAGGGTGCAGAGGGAGAGACACCTGCTACACAAACATTTCCTTCCTCCCCATCTTGCCCACACCTTGGTTCTTTTCTTATGAAAATTCAAATAACACTGTGCAGCAGAGCCCAGATCTTACTTACATTTAATCATGATGGACATCAGAGATGATGACACAAGTTACCATTATCATTTGCTGTATAAAATATGGTGAAACCATGGCATCTGCAAACTGCTTGTTTCTGTCTCACACCCAAAGATTTTCAGTTTACAAAGATATAAAACAAATAAAATCTGCAAATTTTCACATTTGAGAAGCTGGAACCAAAGAATGTTTGGCATTTTTGCATAAATAATTAATTACGTCATCCTAAAGTTTGAAAAGAAAAGAACAACACAAAAACATCAATCACATTTTGGGTGGTGCTAAATCTATTTGGGCGAGCCACCAAAATTTGACTCTACGCACAGGGAAACTCTGCAATGGACGTCATTCATTTCATTCATCGCTAAAACTGACTGGGCCCTCTGAGTGAGTGTATGTGTGTTTGGCTGGGCTAAACCTGTCTGACAGATAAAACAAAGTGACAACGAAAGCAGCCCTGTCGTTGACCTACACACCAGGGAATGCAGCTCAACTGGGATGACAGAGAGCAGCTCAACTGGAGAAACTGGCTACTACACAAGCATTTACATCGTTCGCATATTTTGTCATTACTCAGTACACACCGGATACAGAAAAGTGTTCATTCTAGGATCTACATACACTGAATCGCTCCTACCTAGTTTGACGAGCACTTCCCTCTCCAGGTCGGTGACCTGCTTGGTGGCCTCCTCCAGGGAGCAGCTGAGCCTCATCTTGGGTCTGAGCAGCTCCAGGGTGTCGCTGATCATGTAGTCAATGTCGATGGGGAAGGGGTGGTCCTTGGTCCAAACATCCACGCTCTTTTTCCACCAGATGTAACGCTGTAAAAAAACATATCATTTTATTTATTTAACCTTTAACTGACTAGAAAGTATTGAGAGCCATCACCTCTTTTGCTAGAGTGCCCTGGGCAAAATGGCAGCCCCTGGGGAGACTAACAGATGATCTAGCCCCCACGGAGCCCTGATCTCAACAGCATGGAGTCAGTCTGGGATTAGTTGAAGACGCAGAAGACTCTGAGACAGACTAAATCTACAGAAGAGCTGGCAGATTTTGGCAGATTCTCCAAAAGGTGACCAAACTGCCAAGTACCTTAAAGACAGAGTAACTCCTGCTACTGAGTTAACAAACATATGCAACAATCAGATACTGTCAAGTACTTCTCTTTTCTTTCATCCATTTTAAAGATTAAATAACTCATACAAAATAATATCGGTGCAACAGCGCCCCCTGCTGTCACACTTTACAAAAATCACAGGATGTACTATTAACACATGCACTCATAATACTATAGAGTTTCATTTTATAATGCCTTTACTCAACTGGAAGTGGGAAACAGTACCTCAAAACTGTATTTAACACCATGCTTGAATAAATGAACTCACTTTCCACCACTGAAAGAAATGAGTGAAATCAATGACAGATGGAGAATTCAAAACTAAAGACAGGGACTTGAGAGGAATTGCGAGCAGACATGCCTGGAAGTATATGAGGAAACAGTCCAGCTTCTTCTTGCTGGAGCCTCTGTCAAAGTACTGGCCACAGGTATCGAGCAAGGTGCAGACCAGGCGGATGCGGAACAGGTGCTCTGGAGGATCCAAGGGGCTGGGGCTGCCATCCTGGTTGACCCCAAAGGAGATGAAGGAGAAGAGGGTGCGGAAAATGACGGCTGACTCCACCATGCGGTAGTTGTAGAGCTCACCCAGGAACTTTGCGCTGCTGATCCGCCGCTGGTTAAACTTTGGCTGGTTGACCTGGAAATGATCATAGATATACACTGTAAAAATGCTCTGAGACCAGTTCAAGTCCTGCATTAAAAATACAAAAAAATTAATGTACTTGATTTATACAATTATATCATAAATTACTGAATTTTTATTATTAACATAAATTAGCAGAAATACTACGTGAGTAAATGTGCTTTAGTCACAGGCACAAAACTGAAAGATTATCAATGATAGTAAGGGACTGTAGGACTTTTTGGGAATCAATTCCTTTCTTGTGATATTTGATTTAACTGACTTCAAATGGAGTACACATCAGTCCAATTCAATCCTTTAATCCACGAATACTACCACAGAGGACCATTCGATAATTTCAGCTATGATATTTTCTCTCCTCTTACCTCCATGCCCAGCCGAATGTCCTCCAGCACTCCATCCACAACATGGATGCCCACGTCTTCCTGGTAGGCCACTAGGCCAGCCAGCAGGTTGGCCACACAGTGGATGCTGTTGTACTTGACGTTCCAGATGTTGACCATGCAGCAGATCAGATAGCTCTTGACCTCAGGGTCCTGCCAGGGCAGCTTGCGCATCTGCCTCAGAACCTTCTCTGTGGTGACCTTGGACAGGTCCTTGTAGAGCAGCTTGCGGATGTACTCCTGCAGCGGTGGCCTCCTCTTCTTCACCGTCTTCTCCATGGGTGGAGGGTTACAGTAGTAGTAGGCGTTTTCCACCATGGTCACATAGCGGGCATCCAGATGCTGTGCCTGCTTTTTACGCATCATTTGCTCCTGAAACACAGGAAAATCATTAAAAAAAACAATCATATCATATAATAAGCTTATATTACCAATAGTAAATGGTCACACTGAAAAGCAGGATGAAAAACCTGTCACCATACAGTCAGTGTGTTACATAGCCAGACATTAAATGTTAAGTTCTGTTAAGTTGCAGATAGACTCGCTGAAAACCTACAAAAACTGGCCAAACAAAACATGTTTCTACCAAACAGTTGTGGAAAACAGAAAAGGGCACAAATAACAACTGTGTGAAAAGAGAAACACCACACCTAGCCGGCTAGGATTTCAGTCATTAAAAACTTTTAGCCATAATAGTTTATTTAACACACAGGGTAGAAAAGGAAAAGACCCAAAGGATAAACACTAAATTTGGCCAGATGAGGGCCAGTGAACTGCAAAATCTAGAGAAAGAGCTGGAAGAGAAACAAACTTCATCAGAGTGAGATGCACTTGGATTAAAACCTGATCAAATGGATTGTAAAGTAACAGCTACTTTGTTGTCCAAATCATCCTCACAGTCAGCTCTGCAATCGTAATGTGTGTCCCCACTCTACTTCTCTAGCTCCACTACTCTTTTCTGTATTGTATTACTGTCTTCTGCTTTGACCCACATGACCCACTGCGGTAATGATGTGCACTAACCAGCAGGACGCTGGTACGAAGGTGAGAGTCAGGGGATCTGAAGAGGAAGCGGCCGCAGGTCTCTAGCAGTGTGCAGGCCATCTCAATGTGGTGATGGGTGAAATCAGACAGCAGCATCTGTTGAGTCAGTCAGATAAACACATTTATTATTTTAGTTTCAGGTGCATTTTCTTATTAAAACCTCCAAACACTGTCCCCATACTGTCCAGCCAGAGGTGAAAAGAGAGGAGCTAATGAATCAACAAATGAATCCACAGAACAATGTTGTAATAATAAACCACAAAACAAACAAAACCAAATCATTCACAGACTTCCAGTTAAACACATGTGCACTGATCAGCCCAGAGGAAACAAAGCCCCACATCTCAGGCAGCGACTTCTCACCCACCTTAAGACAATGAAGTGTGTCTGTTTTGGAGAACATCTTGAACTTGGCCAGTTCCCCAATAAATCTGACTGTTTTATTTTTTGTCTCAATGTTGATCTGGTCCTTCTTCCGAATCTAAAAGCACAAACATTAGCATAACGAAATTACTGAACAAATTCAAGTTTGTCATTCATATTATAGTCATAGAAAGAACAGAGTCCTGCTAGTTTGTTCCTGCAGACACCAATATCAACTTTCAAAGAATGAAAAGTCAAAAAAGGTGGGTCAAACAGTTTAAGTAAGAAAACAGAGACAGTAAATGACAAGAATAACCTCAGTCCTTCAAGCCACAACTTCCACCAAATTCATTTGATTTTTAGTGTCTGAGTTTAGGCTTGTTTAGTCAATTATTTCAAGTGCAAACTGGTGTTATTTAGTTACAATCAAAGTAAGTGAATTATTCAAGAGACACAGCAAACAGAGAACCTACATGGAACCTGAAGTCTCCCTTCAGCATGGAGCAGAGGTCCTCAGCCACATCTGACATGCAGGGATG
Source organism: Monopterus albus (assembly GCF_001952655.1). Classification (NCBI taxonomy): domain Eukaryota; kingdom Metazoa; phylum Chordata; class Actinopteri; order Synbranchiformes; family Synbranchidae; genus Monopterus; species Monopterus albus. Next base: position 1,403,262 of record NW_018128012.1, on the reverse strand, counting down.
CAGAGTTGCCACCAAGCGGGAGTAGAAGGGCAGAAGATCCAACCTGGAAGAGAAGACAGTGTCAATGTGTCACTGACCTTCAGTGCATCCACTATGATGATAGCAACCTCTCGTGGCATTTAAAGGTACCAGATAAGGCTGGCAATATTCTATATGCTTCTTAATGTCACGCCCCATGAAGAGACCAAACCCAGTCATTTATAATAATTGATCGTACTGCAAGTATTACTGTATCCAGTGCCTGATGTATTGTCTTCCTCTGAGCCACAGAGGAGAGACCACACTGCTGCACTGGGTAACATGTCCCTTCATCACCATGAACACACATTCCAGTAGATTTTGACTTTGTCCCACACACACTGTCCTGCTGCCAAACTCTCCATAAAGATCAAATGTGGATTCATCCGCTGCTGAAAATAGTCCCCCGCAAATGCACTATTTTTTTGTTTTGTTCTTTGTTGCCTAACATACGTATATCGTGTATAGTTAGGAAATTACTGAGGCTGATAATTCTCTGTGGCAACACCTTTTACATTACAATCACTTGATCCACTGTTATTACAAAAATATTGATAAGTGTAGCTTGAAGAATGAAGACCAAAGTTTACCTCTGCCTGGGGACGGTGAAGAGGGCTCGCACAAGCTTCCTCCTGTTAGATTTGGTGTTCATGTTCATACAGAAGTCCATGGCAGCCTGCATAGGACAACGCAGTGCTCATAAATTTAAAGATTCAAAATTCTGTACTTGTGAGTGTCCTGCCACTAGTCATGTGTAACACTGTATCATATGTAAGTTCAGAGGTCAGGTGGAAACATGGCCAACATACCTACACAGCATCACTTCTGTTTATGCCCCAAAGCAAGGGCACCGCCAGACATTAAGTAACATGTACACCACAATAAGCATTCTAGTTTGTTTGTCATCACCTTATCGATGAGTTCCCTGTTGACACAGTTGGGGAGCTGCTGGATGAAGGCATCCACAATTAGCTTCAAGTGGGACCCTGTGCTGGCCTCCTCATCCTCTTGTTCTACACATGTAAAAATGAAATGAAATGAAAATCCACTTAAAATAACGTTCACACTGCAAAAAAGTGACTACACAATAAAGAGTGAGGACAGAAAAGCTCACTTTATAAGAAATGTAATAAATGAACATTTTGTATTATTATTTTGGAAGCAATAGCATAAATAGTAGTAACATATCTAACATGCAAAGTACTTTCTAGTACCTGTATCACTATAGAATAATACTATATTACTGATATAAAGTTATTATCGGAAATTTATATTATGATGTTCTTTTCCATTTCTATCATGTCTGTTTCACTGTATTGTATTATTATCAGAAGGTATCTGATATTATGTACAGGGGCCACAACTGATGTATATATCTAATCTATTTCTGTGCTCACTGAAGCTTGTGCTGTTGTAGTTTTTACATGACAACATTTAATTTAGACTGAAGTGTTATCAAACTGTTACCTGGCCTGGTAATATCGTCTCTGTGACTTCAAAATTAAAGTTTGAGTATGGTATCATGTTTAAGTATGGAGGTGCTTTTCATGTTTACCTTGCTCATCCAGCAGTTTTTTGGCCAGTTCTTCGTTTTCTGCCTCGTCTGGTCCCTCCAGTTCAAGAGGTTCATCTGTGATGTCCAGAGCCTCCAGCTCCAGCTCCAGCTCCTCTGTGGTGCTGGCTGCATCCTTCCCCTCTCTGCCATCTGAACCAGCCAGAAACATCAGCACAGTCAGAATAAAGCTCTGTGTGAGCCTCTTTCTTCATCTGTCTGTGGATTTATTACATATACCTTTGGCATCATCCTTGTCTTTGCCCTGGCTACTCTTCTCGTTGTCCTTGAAGAGGATGGCGGGGACAAAGGCCTTCAGATCCACAAGGTTCTCATAGAAGTTACGAGCATCTTCATCTTCCCAGATCCCCCCCTCCAGGTCATACTCTCCAGGCTTACCGGGGGTGAAAATGTCAATGCCAGGGCCATGTTCTGAGAGAGCGGAGAAGAGACAATGTCATATACACAAAACACACTTGGAATCACTATCTGACTTCATTCATAATACAAACACGTATCTTATATCCTTAAGAGAGTATTTTCAATGTAACTTCTAATCAACAGACCCTCCTGCACAGTCTTGTCCTGAGGTAGCTCTGGCATGTTTTCATCAAGCAGATCAGCCAGGGACTGAGTGTTGGCCAGCAGCTTCTGGTAGGAAGTGGCAAACTCTTCATATTGCTTGTGCCTGTCCTCACTCAGCTCCCCTTTGGAATGTAGGATACGCCTGAAGAGGAGAAAATGTTAAGAGGTCTTCACATAGTGAACAACAACACTATCCCCTGTGGAGAAAAACGGTGAAAATATACCTACCTGTTCTGCCTCTCAATGTTCTGCAGCTCCCGGTGGTCCTTCTTCAGGTGTTTGGTGAGTGATGTGAAGTACTCTCGTAGAAGGTTCTGGAAGGGCTGCTGTTTCTCTGTGCTGATTATCTCGCTTGGAGGGAAGGCCAAACCAAATCTCTCAGCTGCCAGTTTCACCTTGCGGGGAACCAGACCAGCAATGTCGTCCCCACAGTGCTTACAGAAGCTGATTACCACCGACACATGAGTGTGTGTCTCCCGGTCGGTCCCAATAATGTTCTTCAGCTGCTCATAAATCAGCGAAAGACCCTCTTTATCTGTGAAGAGGCCAACGATGGTGAGCTCAGCAATAAAGCGCAGGTCTGTGCGCAGCTTGCTCACATTGGGCGCTTTGTCTTCCTTCCTTGCTTCAAAGTGTTTCTTCCATGTTTGTAACAGCAAAGGAGCGAACTCAGCATAGCGCTGGTGGAAGAGGGAGCAGAGATGGACAGCACAGCCTACGTCAGAGATCTTCAGTTTGGCCTCCACAACAGAGCTCACAGCCTCGCCAATGTACTTGCTGAGGTTCAATGAAGCAAAGTCATTAGAAAGCGAGTCTCGCTGCTGTTCAGTAAGTGTACGTAGCTTCTTGACAAAGGCAGTGTTCTTTTTAAGGCTGGAATCCAGTCGGCTGAAGAAGGCCTCTTCAGGCCGACCCTCTTGGGCATTCTGGTTCTTGCTGCGAAGTTCTTTCCTGCACTGATGGCGCTCCCAGGCCTCCTGGTGCAGCTGATGCGCCTCCTCCGTTTCTCTGCAGAAATTAGGTAAAATGGAGAAAGATAAATAATGAACGTAAGAGAGACTTGCTTGACTTTCTTGAGTGTCAAGTAATTAGTACACGGGCTGTCTGGATGCAGCTTTGACAAAGTCACTACTTGTCTTAACCAGACATGCCATATAGGATTATTTATCAGTGTTTCCCCCATGAAATTTTTCAGGTACAGTGACAAGAGGATGACAGAGGTTTTTGGTTATTTATTTCTCACCCAACTCAAGACTTCTGGTTGGTCATTTCCATGTAATGGTCACATAAGTCAAGGAGAGTATTAATATAACTTAATATAAGTTGGGCTCAGGAGGTAGAGCGGGTCGTTTCCTAACCAGAGGATTAGCGGTTCGATTCCCGGCTTGTCCAGTCAACATGTCGAGGTGTCCTTGAGCAAGACACTGAACCCCCAGTTGCTCCCGGTGATGTCACCGGTGTGTGAATGCGTGAATGCTTGCGAGTGCGAATGGGTGAATGGCCGAATAATGTGAAAGCGTTTTGAGTGTGCTGTAAAAGCATAGAAAGGCGCTATACAAGTATAAGACCATTTACCAAGTGGTATACTTATTAATATAATAAAATTACCGTTAAAGCTACCAGTTACTTCACAGTCTAAGAAGTCAGAACAAACATTCTTTAAGAAAAATAAGTGAATTAAAAAGACAAAATCTGCATAATGAAATATATCAAATCATAAAACCACAATAAACTCTCATGTTGGTGCAAAATGCAATTTGAAACAAACTGCTTGTTTTCTCATCATGAGCACAGTGTGCACTTAATTTTTCTTGGCATTGGAAAAATTTCACCATGGCATCAATGTATGAAAATTCTCCCCCAGCTCTGGGTCCCAACCAGATGGTCTGTTTGCTTCTATCATTCGACTTGTAGCCTGTATACCTGTGTCACCGATGCTTATGCTAACAGCGGAGCCCTCGCCGCCATCCTTCTGCCCCCCTCTACCTACTACTTCTCTACCTCTCCTCTCTTCCTCATCTTTATTTGCATCTGCATTTTTTGGAGAAAAACATTAATATTTCCGGTTGAGCATCCCTTGCTTTCCTCTGCTTAGGTGATGCCATGCTCATGTTAGCAATAATAGCTGATTTGTCCTGTGATGATTACTTAGTGATCAATTACGTTATGTTAAACTATTACAATGGCACTAATTACTGACACATCGTAATGTTGGTGCAGCATACTGAAAGTGCAGGCAAGAGACAAACACAGTGACAGTGCGGTTCCACAAGAAAATATCACAAACTTACAGTAACTTAGAGAAACCTGGGTGAGTCAGTGAAAGGAATGCCTCATTTCCATTAACCTCAGGGTACATATACAATCAATTAAAAGCGGTATTCTGAGGTCACACTTGTTGATGTTTTTCATGCATTCTGAGGTTTGTTCATTTTTCTTACCAGAGCTGTCAGCAGCAAATCAGATTGGAGCAGGAAAGAGACACGGTGAGCTTGAGGGTCCTGCGCAGTATCTTAGCTGAATGCTTTATATGTGTATGTATATGTATATGTGTATGTGTGTGTGTGTGTGTGTGTGTGTGTGTGTAAAAATCGGCCTGTTGTGTAAGCATGGTGGCCTGCCATGCCTGTACTATTAGAGAGGATATACTGATTTTATGTAAGGTTAATTTGCACCATAAAAAGTAATGCTGAATTACTTTTTAGTAGTTCTGAAAAAGCAACTGAAAAAGGCAATGATGACTGAATTTGATGCTCCATAAAAGTCCAAAATGTGATGATTAAATGGAGGGATACCACCAGTAAAAAGAGGATTTACAAAGATGTTACAACAGCAATGTTCACCATCACTTACTTCAGCAGAGCTGCTTCCTCCTCACGTTGTCTTTTGGCCTCCTCCTCTTGTAGCTTCCGCTCCTGCTCCTCCTGCTGTCTCTTCTCCTCCTCCTCTTTCTTCTTCTGCTCCTCCTCCGCTTTCTGTTTTTCCTCCTCTTTCTTCCTTCTGTCCTTTTCCTCTTTCTTTTTCTTTTCCTCCTCTAGGCGCTTTCTCTTCTCCTCCTTGACATTGTCTTTTTTACCACTCATTTTGGCTTCATCTTTAGCCTTGTCTCGAGCAGATACTGGTCTTCTCTCACTATCTCTATCCTTCTCTTTTTCCTTGTTATTGAAGGAACAAACGTCTTTCTCATCCATGTTTACTGAGCGCTTGCTTTCAGCAGGCATACTATGGAAAGACAACGTGATAAGGTGGTTAAAACCACTCACTGCTGTTGTGAAGGTATTTCCAAAATTAGTAAGAGTCAAAGGAAACATCTTTAAACTGTTTATATGAGAGAGACTGAAACATTATTTTTATGGATATTTTTTGCATTCAAATTACTTTAACAATTAATCACCTATCAAAATAGCTACCGGTTGTTTTTCTATCCATGGTGGAAGGATTGTTTTGTTAAGAGTTGATGTTTTATAATACCATGAGGGGTAGGCCAGAAAATGACACGACTCTTAAATAAAATCCAAGTCATTCACTATAATTCTTAAACTGTACTGTAATTTCCCAATTCCTAATGGAGCAGAAGGGGGAACATACAGCGAGAGACGCGTTCAAATTATTTCTATATTAACTTACTGCTGTCAACGTAGATCCATGTTTCAAACAACAGATGAGAGCAATGCTACATTTAATTACACAGCCATTTATTCTACCGTTAATATTTGTCTGACACACACCCGAGCTGCAGTTGTGTTGGAAACATATCTCGTTAGCCACTTAGCCGAACTGCCCTGTTTAGCATAGAGACGTTAGCTTTATTTTATGTAAATAATATAGCTGACGAGTTAGTTAAATATTTATCTTTAAGAAAGAGAGTCCATTCTGCCGTGTTGTGCAGACAGTGACGTGTTAGATGTAACGATTGCACACAAATGCACAACAAAACCAAGAGTTAGTATTAGCACAGCTAACGCGTTTAGCTAGGCCACTTGAATGGAGGAACAGAAACCAATGTAAACAAATGTTTTCACAGTGTTAAACTAACAGTTAGTGTGTATCAAATTGCGAGGGTGTAATTTTATACTAGCATACAGTACAAACGCCTGCGCGTGGTTATTCCCATTACTGTATATTGATATTAGAAGATGTTTACCTGCTAACAGTAGCAGAACTTACATCGGTCATTAGCGTTAGCTTCCGTGTGAACCACCGAAGGACCCTCTAATGTTGGTGCCATACGTTATGCCTTACTGAAAATGTCTGTATTAAGTTACACTTTTTTAAATGTAAATTGACTTTCTTTTATTGAGCAGTTTAATATTATTGCACTATTATTTAACCCATAAATAACTGTATATTTTAGTATATTAAAATTGTGTCACATCCACGGGCAACGCTTAAGGCTTCTCACGTACCAGTGCCAGAATGGTGATAGCTTGGCTAAAATATAACAACAACAACAATAATAGTAATAATTTTATATTTTTGTAATGCTTTTTATATTTTACATGTGCTTGGTGATTACATAGTGCAACAACCTCCAAACACAAAATCTTTATCCTGTAAACAATGTGGGTGCAATTCTTCACTGATAAATGCAAATGGTGCAGAGTACAGATGTCCTCAGAATCAAATTAATACAAATTCGTGATATGAATGAGTGATTTTTAAGAATACATTTTCTTCAATATTAGGTGGTAGATGAAAAGTACCCATGTAATTTGGCTGAAATTAAAACAGACCTTCAGTAGAAACAGAGCATCTTCTTGTGAGGTTGTTTTACAGCAGCTTTCACTTTTTCCTCCTCATGAGTCTTCAGGTATTTTTACATACCCTCTTTCCATTCATTCATTCATTTCCAGTACAGCCACTTTCTGTGTGAACCAGGTTTACTGTTTCCAGTGTAAATGATATATAATGGTAGTACTGAAAGCTCAGCTCAGAGCTATGGAGAAGCTGGACAGAAGAGCTGTTCATGGGAAAACTAGAGTTTAGGTGTAGTTTTATTAAATGAACATAGTTAACCTACAGAAGATTTACTGACTTGTTAGTGCTATATTTTAACTTAGGGCGTGTCTCTGAGTTTACAGCCTGTAGCTACATGACAGGTCCTAAACAAGGCACATCTGCAGTGGTGGAATATACACTTACACAAATACTGTGCTTACTATAAGTTCCATTTTGAGCTAATTGTACTTTACTTGAGTATTTCCATTCTGTTCCCCTTTATACTGCTACTTCGCTGAAATTCAGAGCAAAATGCAATTTTATTCATTTTTATATGACCCTTGTTACTGATTTACTCTAGATAAAACAAAAATGGTAATGCATTCTTTATGATTAAATCTGTGGTTATAATCCCTCACAAGAGGCAGTGTCTAGTTGGAGCCTTCATCATGTTTTCAGGTGTCTTTAAGAAACAATTCAAACAGTAGAAGTGTCACTAAATCTGCTTTTATTCAGCAAACTGAACACATTCAGCATAGAAGAGTGAATTTCTGTCATGGTACATTCCCACCATATGTGGTTCAAGCTGCAGTGCACCACAGATGCACGCATTATCTTGTCCATCCAAAGACACTTTGCTGGTTCCTGTAGTGAAACATCACTGTAGGACTGGAGTCTTATTTCAGCAGTAAAATGTCTGACTGTGGTTATCATGTTTAAAATATTACATACACAGCTGGGATCAATCATACTGTGGTTTCAAGTCACTGATTTGACCTTTGAAATGTACACTGCCTGCCCGTCACTTGTGATCTTCATGTGACCTGACTGAACGTCTTGGCACCATGACCAAGGCTTTGGCTCAGGCAACCTCTTGGAGGTATGTATCTGATGTCTCTCAAAAGGAAAACAAAAAAAGAAAAACACAGTAGAAATCAGTAAATGCATTAGGTGGATGGGAATAGATTCCTCACACACAGCAAGTCATCAAAATCTAAAAGGATCTTTCAAAAATGGTTACAAAATAAAGAAAAATCTAGCACTGAATAACACTAAGAAACTGAAATGTTGTGAACAAGAAAAACCTACTGAACAAAAAAGTCTGAGCCCACACTGCTGCTGTCTGATCGCTGTTCTGTTTAAAGGTTTCGTCACACTATCATCTGAAACAGCAAAACCAGTCTCCTCACAGGCGTGATGTAAATCCATGCAGCTTTTGCACTTAGTTCAACGACTGTGAAATTGTGCTGCTCACCAATAGCAAACTGTCTTTGTGAAAACCAGTTTATTAGCCGTGTTGCACTATTCCATTTCTTTCTGAGTGTAAACTGTTCCACAAAAGAGGACAAATAGTTCAGAGACAGGAGACAAAGTACAAATACAGCTTTGTGAACTTACATTATTGTCCTATTAGCAATGGTGCTAACAAGTCTGTTGGCTTATGGAGTTTTTTTTTCAGTAACTCACCAACTAATAAATGATGTAAAACTCTTTGAGAATGTCTTCAGGAAGTAAATGCAACAATAAAAAGGTTAGCTTGAGGTGCTCCCTTCTTGTGTTACCATCTTAATGCTGCTGCTTTACTCAGTCATTTCTAAATAGGCTCCAAATTGTGCATTAGACAACACTTATGGAAATTCTGGATGATTGGCTGCAGGATGGAAACAGCTTGACAAAAGGTTTGACTATCTTTCTAGAAACATCTGGCAGACAACTTGCTTAGACAAATCCATTAGACTTGAGAGATTCTCATCAGTTTCTTTTCAACACTAGCTGGTCTGAGCTTCAATAAGCAGAAAAACAGAGTAGATGGTGTGCTATGATGAAACATTTTGTTGGGGTTGTGTGGACTGAGCTGCCATTTTTCCTGTTGCTCACACAGAACCAGCAAAAAATTACAATGAGTATTTGACTATTATTACTATTGTTTTCATGGTAGTCTGTCTCCAGCAGCAGATGAAACTTTGGTGCCTTGCTGGAAGAGTCTTTGACAGAAAATGTCCTTTGGATCAATCCATCAACAGCAACAGTACCTTAACTCCTGCCTCCGTCTATGTGAAAGTCATTTGAAAAAAAGTTGTGAATGTTTTGCTTTATATGAAAACAAGATGGTACTGTCTGTTTTTTTTAGTTGCATCAAGTTAACACAGACTTTGGTTTTCATTTCAGCAGTTGAAAAAGTCCGGTGCCAATGTGATGAGCTTCGGTTTCTCTTCAAGCACAGACATTCATGTTGTTGAGCAAAG
>NW_018128012.1:1380282-1393798 GCF_001952655.1 Monopterus albus | reverse complement strand
TGTTGAACACATTTAATCCCATCAGGGAACCATGATGGAATTCTTTATTCCCCTAAAAAAATGTATGTTCACGCTGTAGGCAGCAGGGGTCTCTGCAGCTGACCCACAGCTCAGTCAGCCTATGGTCTTTGAGCCAGACGACTCTTCCCCTCCTCCTGTTCGACCAGCTTGAAGTGGGTGTAAGACAGGATACCTGCCAGAGTGCAGAGGATTCCCAGCGCCTGAGTGTGAGATGCAAGGTAGAGAAAAGAGGGCTGTCACTGTGGGGGGGAGCCAAAAGGTTGGTTTGAATCATCAGAGCAGCACAGCAAGACTCACTTGGTTCACTGACAGCGGGTCATGGAAGAGCAGGTATCCTCCAATCAGAGTGATGCAGAATTTAAAATGACCAAACATGTTGTAGCTGTGAACTAGACTCAGGAAAACAACAGCAAATACAAAACATCTAAACTTATTAAATCTAATTCCTGAAATAATCTCAGACATTATTTCAAAAACTGAAGGGTCATGAAGACCTCCAAAAACTATCAAATAAACGAGAAACCTCTACAAGAATATCAAAGAGAATGGAAAGAAAAAGAGAATGAAAACCTGCAAACACCCCTGAAACACCTTTCAGACACACAGAGGCCTCTTTAGGCCCCTGTGTATGAGGATACGTGACAGCTGAGGTGTTTCCAATGATCCAGTAGATGGACAGGTTGACCAGGAACGCCACCACACCTGAAAACAGCACTGTCATCTGGGAAACATGAGGACAATACTGTGACTCCCCCAGCAACATGACAATGTACAGCTTCAGGAAAAGCCCGGAGCCAGCTACATCGATACATGTGTGAGCAGATAATGGGGATTACAGATCAGCGAGGACTGAGATAAGAACTTAGGAAGGACTTTACACATGCAAACATAGTGATGGATTTACGAACAGCTGCTGCTTCTACAGAGCTGGTGCATTTGTGTCAAGTGAGTTTTAACTGAGAGTTGTGTGTGTGTCATGCTGAGTCTGACCAGAGCAGGCAGAGACCAGGGTCCAAATATTCCTCCGTCTCCGGTCAGCGGCTCAAACACAGGAACAATACAGAGCAGGAAGCCCGATGACAGAGGAGCCTGACGGGATAATGGTCCTGTCACTTTCATATTAATACAACATGCATTACAGTCACAGTATTATTATTTAGGGATGTGTTGAGCTGATCTGCAGCTCATCTGTATGAATGAATGAACCCGTTTGGTTTGGTTTGTACTGACAAATCTGCAGCCTTTCATACATTTTCCCCATCTGTGTGAATCAGCTAGTCCCAAATCTAGTCCCACAACAACACCAGCAAGACCCAAGTCAAGCTCCTTATTTTAGAAAGAACAGATATCAATATCTGATTAAAGTGTTGCTACACTGATATTAGATTAGTAAATTATAAAGCGATAGTGCTGCTGTTACTGTTTATTTTATCAGTCTGCTGTTGAGTCATACCTGGTAGTACAGAAGCTGCATGGAGTTCACCTGGAGCTCATGTTGTTTCGCGCCCACCCACTGAGACAGAGAGAGAGAGATTTAGTTGTTCCTGTCAATTTCACAAAACCACTCTGTCTTTTCAGTGCTGGAGATGTTTTTACTCACCACTTGGTAAAGCGATGTCACCAGAACACCCAGCGAGGCAAACACTGTCCCCAGCAGGTTGAATCGCACATCATAGTAGGAGTTCAGTATCACGCCTAAGGTTATGGGCACCTGGAGAGAACAGTGTGGTTCAGCTCGCCACAGTGTCAGGAAAGCTGAAGCTCGCAAGAGCATTGTTATAGTTCAGTGTAAGTACAGCCTCACAAAGCAGCTGGCATGGCTGTGAACTAATGCTGCGTTCTTGTCATACAACATGCTGGTAGGAAAGGGAAAGTGATTTTCGCTAAAGTCAGAGTTTTGCAGTCTTAACAACTTTGATAGTGACATGATTTTATTTATTATTTACAAGTCACATAATCACAATAACTCCTAAAGTACATGAATGCAGCGCTCGTCTTGTTTTCCATCACAAGCCTGCCTTCCAACAGAAGCCATATCAACAAATCAGCTTGCTTGACCCTGGGGAAGCTACTCTGAAAGATTTGCAAGTGGCCAGTTACTTAACACTGGACAAAGTTAAATGCCAGCAAAGCTATTCTAGGCGAAAATCTACACTGTATGGACGAAAGTATTGGGATGCCTGGCCAATACTCCAACAGGGACGTTAATGACAATTGCATTCAAATACATAGACTTTAATGTGGAGTAGGTCTCCCCCCCCTTGCAGTTATAGCAGCTTCCACACTTCCTGGAAGGATTTCCACAAGATTTTGGAGTGATTCTGTCGGAATTTGTGCCCATTCATTCTGTGGAGTATTTATGAGGTCATGCACCGATGTTGGATGAGAAGGCCTGGATCGCAATCTATGCTCCAGTTCATCCCAGAGGTGTTTGACGGGATTGAGGTGAGGTCAGAGCTCTGTGCGGGCCAGTCAAATTCTTCCACACTGAACACATCCAACCATGTCTTTATTCATGCTGGAATAGAAAAGGGCCTCCAAACTGTTTCCACAAAGTTGGAAGCATACCATTATCCAGAATGTCTTGGTATGCTGAAGCATTAAGACTGGCCTTCACTGGAAGTAGGAGGCCGAGCCCACACCCTGAAAAAAGCCTCATACCACTATCCCTTCTCCACCATTGGCACAATGCAGTCAGGGAGGTAACGTTCTCCTGGCAACCGCCAAACCCAGGCTCACCCATCCGACTACCAAACAGAGATTCGTCGCTTCACAGAACATGTTTCCACTGTCCAGTGGTCCAGTGCCGATGTGCTATATACCACTCCATCCGATGTTTGGCACTGGACTTGATGATGGGAGGCTTGCATGTGGCTGCTCGGCCATGGAACCCATTCCATGAAGCTCCAGCCACACAGTTTTTGTGCTTACATTATTGCTACTGGAAGTTTGGAACAATTCAGCTATGGAATCAGCAAAGCATTGGCAACTTCTACACACCTTCGCAACCACTGACCCTCCTCTGTGACTTCACGTGGTCTTCTGCTTTGTGGCTGAGTTGCTGTTGTTCCTAAACGCTTCCACTTTCCGTGGAATATCCAGCAGGGATAAAATTTCACAAACCGTCTCATTGCAAAGGCAGCATCCTATCACAGTACCATGCTTGAAGTCACCGAGCTCTTCAGAACGACCCACTTTGTTTCACAAATGTTTGTATGTAGAGACTGTGTGGCTAGGTGCTTGATTCTATACACCTGGCAATGGGTCTGACTGAAACACCTGAATTCAGTAATTAAGAGGAGTGTCGCAATACTTTTGTCCATATAGTGTAGCTTGGTTTACTAAAGTATTCAGAAAAAGTAGCTCCAAATACTTTGGGGAAAAATCAAATTGACAATGTACATGTGATACAAAATTATAACAAAATACAATACTAAAGGTCACATCCCAGCAAGAAATGCCACTCAGTTGTTACCTGACACCTGAACCTGTCCTAAATCAAACTGCCCCCTCTGGGCTTTTCAGGAGGACAAAACTGCAGGGAATATAGTATTTATGTTGTAAACAAATCTGGAATTTGTATTATCTGACAACAACCAAAAGTTGAACTTGCACTTTTTTAGACCATCTGTACTGGTACTGGTCTAAAAAGATGGGCCTGTTGTCTTGCCCCTTTTCAGACAGCATGAACAACAGGAACACTGCTCTACACAACAGGCCCCTCATTTTACTTGTCAGAACAGAATCTCATATGACACATGAGCAGTGTCTCAAAGTTCTGATCCAACAGATGGCTCTGTGTGCACTGAAAATGTCTTTGCCAACACTGAAAAGCCACTCACATGCTGCATGGTCAAATAAAAAGATTTTTAGAAAATAATGTCTTTCCTTTCATAACCCAAAATTGTTTGGAGTTTCAGTAGCTAACTACACAAAAATGGCAAAAAAGTGATTTAACTACTTGAATCACTACGCAAATATGAATGTGGCTGAACTACCAGCAAGTTACTGCACAATGTACTGTAACTAAACTACTGGTTCAGTTACATGTAGTTCACTACTCCCCAGCCTCTTCAATTATCCATAACACTCTTCTCTATCTTTTTACCAAAAGACCTGACCAAACCTAAGAGCTACACCTGAACCAGGAATGTATTTGTGCCTTTTGTCAGTATTCCTGACCCTTTACTGAAGCAGAAGCTTATGAAGATAATAACAACACTGGCTTCCTCTTTTCACTAGACGCTGCACATCTACTCACAATGCACGACACTCTTGCGTGCTTTCTGCAACAAAACGGCCCCATGTCTGTGGTTGCAGCTTGAACCAGAGTACAGTAACAAGGAGATGATGTAAGCTTTCCTTACCAGTGTCAGTTTAATCTTGGTGGAGAAGGTCTTCTTGTAGTAGGTGCTCTGGATGAGGATGATGACTGGTGTAGTCATGGCTTTAGCCAGCTGGTACGTTCCTATTGAGTTGTTCTGCAGGGAAAGGTTGGTGAAGGCCACAAACCCACAGAAGCTCAGAGCCAGCCACACAATCCTGCGAATTGGAAGGCTTTTTGGAGAGAAAACATCCATTTTCTGGCATATGTACAGCCCCAGCCAGGTGACCACAAAGTGAACAAGGGTTAAGGTCATGTTGGGGAAGCCATAGTGCACATAGATCCACTTGTTGATAAAGACAATGCAAATAGAGGACAGCAGGTTGGCCAGCAGGCCGGCCACAATTCGCTTGTTGGCTGAGAAGCTAAACAGTCGGTCAGCCATGGTTCTGGAAGTTTCCTAGCTTGGTGTGCAACAGCCGAGCTTTGTGTACTAGCTGAGGTAGCTGTTCACACTGCTGCAAAACACAGAGAGTGAAGGTTAGACAGTCTGAAACTCCAGCCATATTAAAGATGAGCCTCATCAGAGAATCACTGTAATACTCCAACGGGTGAAAGCTTCCATTTGATTTTGTTTAAGCAGCTTTACAAAAACCTTGCTTTGTTGTGTTTGTAGAGTCCTGCTCATGAAGTACAACTGCTTCCAGGGTAAAATCAGCAACTTGGAAACACAGAATTAGAGCATGACCCTTACTGGAAATTTGATATTGATAACATATGAAGAGTTTGCAAAACCTTGTCCACACTTGTCTTATTTTTATAGAGTAACACTAAGTACATCGGTACAAGTAAAAGTCCTGCATCCAAATCTTACTTATGTATAGGTACTGTCAAAACAGTGTAGTTAAGGTACTCATTATGCAGCAGAACTACCTAATTCAGTGTTCTATTATTAAAATGTTATTTATAATCTATTATTACTGTGTAAGCAGCAGGTTCATGTTACAGCTGATGGAGCTAAAGCTAATATTAACTACTTTATATACTCTGGCAATGGTGCAATGTAACTAACTACATTTATTCAAGTATTGAGTCCAAGTACAAATTTCAAATATTTGCACTTCTATTTTGTGACATGCTGCTTTATTCTTCTTTTCATTACATTTCTGGTTGAAATATTACACTTTGTCTACAGCTTTAGTTAAAAGGTACTTTGCAAATTCTGATTTTACATGCTACATGACTAGTTTATAAAATATGCACTTTGTTGGAGACTGAAGTACATAATCAGCATATAAAGTAGTTTTTATTATATTTATTTCCATCAACTGTAACACACAAACACTACAATATAATAATATGACCCTGAAATGGGCAATTTTACTGTATTTTACTTTTAAAAGTTCATTTATAATTTACTGACAATACTTGAGTTATGTGTAAAACTTGCAAAATTAGTGAAGAAAATACAATAATCTCCTGTAAATTGCAGTTTAAAGTAGCCTAGCATAATGTAAGATATACCTAAAAATTGTACTTAAATGCAGTGCTCGAGTAACTAAACTTAATCTTTCCATTGTTGGTTTTTTTTTAGTAATCTGTTAAATGACCTCTTAACAGCACAAGTATGAGAACAGTTTGTGGTTTTGAACTGTTGACTGAAAATAACGTTTTTTTAATAAAGTTCAGAGTGATGTTCTGAACACTGGCGTGAAGCAGCTGTCGATAATACTGAACTGTTAAAACTAACATAAATAAAGGGTTCAGCGATGTGTTTTGCTTCGCTGTCTGTCTCTGTCTCTAAGTAAAGTTTACCTGGGGTCTTCATCTGTCTCCCTGCTTCTCCCCGCTGTAGCCTGACCCGCTTGTCTCACTCCAGGAGAACAAACACCCGTGTGTAATCGGGCTGTGCATGCACCTCAGGCGAGAATCGGAACTCTAATCCCGGCCTCTGGAGTGAAGAATCACCGCTACTCCACTGGAGGAATTTCTTCCCTGTTCTCCTGCTAAATACAGCGGTAGTTTCTGGTTCAAAACCGCCCCGTGTTCCTGTTTTCTGTGTGTGTTATACAACAGCGGCTGCTACCGGGCTGGAGGGTAGAGATCGTCTAGTAACAGATGACTCACTCCATATAAATCCAGACAGGGAAGAAATATGAAACACCAGATAATAGAACGACAACATCACGGTTATGATAGTTAACACTTAATATATATTACTATTACGATGATGATTAGGCTATTACATTTTAACTTAAGTATAGACCGATGAAGTGCGCGCATGCTTTGCAGTTTGTGTACAGTTTGTGTACGTGGTTTATTTGTAGTCCGTTTTCTTCTGAAGAAGAATTTCTACTCTTTGGTCAGGTCTGTGCTGGGCTTCATGCATAGTTCAGATCTCACTCGTCAGGATAGTGCCAGCTCATTTCTGGGCTAAAGTTACCTGTGGCCTACTACTTAACTTGTAATTGCAAGGAAACCGTTCAGGCGTTAATGATAGGTTGGTAGCCTATTTAATAAGTGAACATTAAATTCTCACTCACTAAAACTACCTCCAGATGCCTTCTTCTAAGTTTTTTCAGCATACTATGACCGAGAATCTGCACAGATAAATTCTCACTCGGTCATGGAGCAGAGGGTCGCAACAGTTTAGTAATTTATTTAAGTGAACAAGGAATTAAGATTAGGAAAATAATTAAATTAATAATTATGGTATAAGGCTCCAGTATCGTCGGTGGCGGTAATGAACCTTAACGCTGGGTTACCACCCAATATTGCAGAAGAGGAAAAAGAAGAAGAAGAACAGGAAGACAGGAAGAGAGGAAACTAAAAAAAAAAAAACACACAAGAAGAAGAATTTTGTTAAACCTCGTGAAGCGGGAATTGACAGCTCACTACCATGGACTGGTAAAATTATATAACTTTATTTTTAAACTTTACACAGCTTTTACATCTGCACGTGCTTATATTTGTATGTCAACTACGTTTCTGGTCGTTGGCTTGTTATTTGGCCGCCTAGCTATCGTCAGGATACTGTATTGTGCTAGCTGAGTTAGTGATGCTAATGCTGCCATCTATAATCAATGCTGATGCTAATCGTCTAAATACTGGTTTATGTACTGTTGAAATGTTTAAGTAGAGCTGCTAATGACGTCGTTCAAACGCAGAAATTTAAGATAAATAACAGTAGGTGCTAATTACTGACAAAAGGTGAAATTAAGTGGTATAGCAACTGAACAAACTGGTAACTGTTTGGTGTTGTTAGCTAGCAGAATTGCAGGGCAGTAACTAAATGTCCCTGTGTATTCTTACACTCACAATTGTGTGTTATACTGTTACTATTTTATATTCTGTCATTAGATTATTACTCATTAATGGTTTAGCAGCTTTTTACTGTTAGATATGGTTGTGGAGTTCGTTTTAGCTATTTTACATAGCACTACAAGTAACAGTTATTTGCATAATGGATTATTCTGCACATTATTTTTAATACATTGTTTGGTTTGTAAAAATTCAGAGAGTAACTTTAGTGGGAAATGCGCTTTATCACAATTACTCAGGCCACCAAACCAAAGAAACTCAAAATTCGGATTAAAAATTGGTTATTAAAAGTGATTAAAAGAAAGCACGAAGTGAAGCTGAAACCGTGGAAAGTTTTGCATTAAAGTGACTTGTATAGTTATCAAAATAGATGTAAATTTTCTGTCAGTAGACTTATTTCTTAATGAGTTCAGTGCTACTGTTGAATTCTATAACAAAGCACCTTACTTTATTGCTGAGTTTTATATATAGAAAACATATTTAAAAAGAAAAAACTTACAGAAGTATGTCACCTTTGTGTTTGTCTGTTTTCATGTCACTGATAACAGGCATGTATTCATTTTGTCCTCCAGGGGCCAGACTGAGCTGCCATCTCCGGTGGTTCGAGATGACGAGGTGACGATAGCTGCCCGCAGGAGGAAGAAGGTGGCCTGTATCCTCCAGCTGTGTGTGTTGCTGTGTGAGGTGTGCTCTGGGCAAGTTTGAAAGCAGACATTGTAAAAACTTTGGAATAAAATCAGTGGCAGAGGATAACAGAGGCAGACTAAGAGTTCTTCTTCAGCTGAGGTGTGCGTACTGGTGTATTGTTGCATGTTATGACATACAACGGAGATCCCCCAGCCAAGAATCCAGCTGCCGTTGTTGCAATTATGTAGTGTACTTGATTATTAGTCTTTATTAATAATGTCAGAACTGTCAGTATTGTTATTTACCTGACTGTTGTCAGTCCCATCACCTGGTGGCGGCAGTCCTGTTTCCATGGTAACACCAGCTCGCTCCCTGCCGAGGGCCACTCCTGCGTCACTGTTCAGGCAAGGAGGTAGGAGATGTACACAGATCCAGATTCAGACAGTGACGCTTCACATGAGCTCACACTAAGCCTAGTCTTGTATTTAACTGCTAAAAGTAAAATTTTAGACTTTAGTGAAAAACAAAGGTAAAAATTCTTCACTTTATTCTACTCACAAACTTGATCCTCAATGACTGAAGCACAGAAACAGAACCAAGCACACCAACATTTTCTGGCTAATAATAAAATTATAGATGCACCGACTGCAATTTCCTTGGCCAATTTGTGAGTTCCGTTTTTTTTTTTTAAGTCAGACCTGCTGATTCAGATTTTCCTTCTTTCTAAGAACAATAATAGACAACATACACAGACATTTTTGTGACTTTTCTATAATGAAAAGTTAAATTGTAATAAAAATAAAACATATTAAAGTTTCTGTCTTTCTTTAATTGTACTTCTACAAATATGAACAGGTGCAACAGGTAATAGAAACAGAAGAATGTCTGTTACTACTGGTAAATGGTCTTATACTTGTACAGTGCTATGCATTGCAGCGCACTCAAAGCACTTTCACACAATTTGACCATTCACCCATTCACACTCCCAAACACTCATACATTTACGCACCGGTGTCATCACCAGGAGCAACTTGGGGGCGTTCAGTGTCTTGCTCAAGGACATTTTGACATGTGGACTGGACAAACTGGGAACCAAAACACTAGTCTTCCGGTTAGGAGATGACCTCCTGAGCCACAGCCGTGTGTGAACCTTGCTCGAGGTGCACATGAGATGCTACACACTACACTTTTGGTCTTTGCCACTGCATGTGTGACGTGAACCATCGTGCCTGTAAAATTGACCGGCACAAAATCAGACATTTCAGTGTGAGCAGTTGGTCGTCGGTCAAGGCGGAGGGCTGGCGGTTTGATCCCCGGCTTCTCTGGTCCACTTGTCAAAGTGTCCGACATCGAAACCCCCGGTTACTCCCGGTGATATCACCAGTGTGTGAGTGCTTGTGTGTGTGTGTGTGTGAGAAAGGGAAATAGTGTAAAGGCTTTTGAGTGCACTTCAATGCGTAGAAAGCTGCCATATAAGACCATTTACCAGCTCTAAATGAAACATTAGTAGAACAGTAATATTGCTCACATGACAACAGCCATTTACTTGTAGATTGATAATATCCAAGTTCCCACTCTCACTTTGTCTCTTGCTCTTCCTCAGTAACTCCCAGGGTTCCGGATGTTTCCTCAATTCTGCCTCCAGGAGGCCGAACCCCTCGATACATGCACACACCCAGAAATATACCCAGCAGTATGGTGAGACATGCACACCTGCTCTTTGGGTCTCACAAAAGAACATTCTCTTATCTTAAACCTCTCTTACTGTCTTTAAAGACAGTAAAGCTGGCTGTCAGAAAGCGAATTAACAGACCCTCAGTACAGCTGGCAAGCCAATACAATAATATAGTGAACAGAATATTCATTTTAACAGGTTTGTTTTGTTTATTTTGGATGATTTATATAACATATTAAAATCCAAATGCATTAAGAAATTTGGATTATTTTTGTACATGACTCATACAACAGGTTTGAACCACTCATAATTACATTTGTACCCAAGTGAAAATTCTGAACAATTCTGTTTGTATGAGTGGTTCTTGCATGAGACCCGCTCTTACACACACACAAAAAAATCCTGATTAACATGAGTCCATTATTTACTCTAAGCTGTGTATGTGTGTAGAATTTGGACGACAGTGACTGGACCAACAGCATGTATACCTCCCCTGTTTTGGGACTAGAGAACACCAGCTTCTTCACAGATGGCATGACCAATCTTAGCTCAGCCTTACTGAAGGAAGATGACCCAGGAGAGGCAGGTGAGTGAAACAGACACACCCATGCTCATTCTGCAGTGTTAGTTTATAGCGCACCCGTTGACAGTGGAGTTTATCTTTTCAGCGGCTGCCAGTCTTTTCCCAGAGTTTCTTGCGTCCTTCCTGAAACATTCTTCCTCTCCGGTGTTTGACCTGCTGGAGGATTACCAGACACTCTGCCAGGACAAGGTAGGTTTTGTGTGCTCTTGTAACCTTTATGAGGAGTTTATGGAGCTTTCATGCTATTTGGTGCAGTTTTGGATTGGCTCTGATGTGTTTTCTTGTTTAGTTTGTTTGGTTTGGGCTGGTGTGAAAGCTGTCATTGGAACTGTGAGCAGACTTGAACTATCAGTTCTGATGGATGTTTGATTGTAGCATGAACTCAAAAGCTGAACTACTGTTAAATTAAACTTCTGGCCAAAGGAGTGTCAAACGAGTTAAACAAGGGATGAGCTGACTTGACATCCTACAGCGTTAATTTTAGCCATTCCCATTAACAGTTTAGTGAAATGTAGTGACCACACAGTGACTGTCTGCCCCTGTAATTTTAAAGACCTCTTATGGTAAATGGTCTTATACTTGTATAGCGTTTTTCTATGCATTGCAGCACTCTCAAATCACTTTCACACTATTTGCCCATTCACACACCGGTGAAATCGCCGGGAGCAAGCAACTGGGGGTTCAATGTCTTGCTCAAGGACATGTGGACTGGAGAAGCCGGGAATCAAACCGCCAAGCTTTCAGTTAGGAGACAACTGCTCTACCTCCTGAATCACAGATGACCCACCTGTTTGACCCATTTTTCTAAAGACTGAGTGTATTTTAAACATGCCAGTGACATTTCATTCATCCAGAGTTGTTTAGATTTCTCTAAGACCCATTTAAACAAGAGAACTCATGCTACTTGGTCAGGAAACAATTTTAAAGTTCAGGAAATGGCAAACATTGGGTGGTTTCCAATTTGATTAGCCTAATTAGTATAGATTAATATAATTTCCCATCATGTTGAAATATTCCTTCATGTTGAAGTATTACTCACCTTCTCACCATCATCATATTTAAGGTGGACGTGCTGCAGTCTGTGGTCCTCAGAGCGGGCCAGAACAGTAAAACGGCAGGAGTCCGCTGGCTGCTGCAGCAGGAGAGCTGTACCTGGAGGCTCATCACCTCACTCTACAGGTACATGTGCAACTCACAACTGCTTGTTTGTCAGAATGACTATGCGCTTGTGTCTGATCTTCGGTCACTTTCTGCAGGGATCGGGTCCAGTTGGCGCTGGAAGATGACATCATGACTGACATTGTTGTGAGTGACAGCTCATTCAAACTCATTTATCCATTTAACAGTCCAGTAGTTTTTGTGGTGAAGATGGTGTTTGTGCAGTTCCACCTTAGACTGGAGATCAGGAAGCTCACCAACTCTTTTAGCTGTTATACTCACACTAGTCAGACTGTGTTAACGGTGCTACAGGAAAGGTTACTCTTCCATTTTGTTTTCAGTGTCAGTGACCACAACTTGACTTGTCAGTGCGAATTACACCGCCACCGATTAATTACTGCTGGTGTCAATTCTAATACAAACACAGAGCTGAGTGCTGTAAAGGTGAAACAGTTTGTGTCTCTGCGTGTAGGTTCCCAGCAAGAGTGAGAAGGACATAGTGGAGCAGCTTTTTCAGCGGGATGCTGTTGTACGACAGAGTCAGGTAACAAACACATGCATTGCCTCAGTGCAGCTGTCGGATTATAAGGGCTCAGTTTCATAATACAAAGCGACGGTGGTGGTAGCACAAATTGGTTAAAGAAAATTTGACCAAATGCATGTTTCCATCTGCTACCATTATGTGAATAGTAGGAGTTGGTCTGTTGAGATCAACAGTTGGTGGTGCGTTGTTTTTAGCAACACACCAATTTACCCCCAGAGCCAAGGATAACATGCTTTTGTGATATTGTGAGATTTTATTTATTGCTGTTTTCACTCAGGTTTTTATGCCCAAATTGAAAATGAATATAAAAACTACAGTTCAGTACTACACTGTGCTCTGTTGCAGCTGGTTGTTGATTGGCTGGAAAGCATCGCTAAGGATCAGATTGGAGATTTTTCCGATAATATAGAATACTACGCCAAAAACGTCTGCTGGTGAGTTCCCATCTGTCTGTACTCGGATATTACATCTGCAGTGTCTTGTGTGTATTAGTCATCAGTGAGCTGCTGCTGGAATAGACTGAGCTTGAGCTGTGTGTGTGTGTGTGTGTGCGTGTGTGTGTGTGTGTGTGTGAGGGAGAGAACCCCCCCCGCACTGTAGATGGGCTTCACTGTTCCTCTGGTCACTGAGCTGGTAAGACCTTTTATCACAACAACAATCACATCCTCCTCCCAAGTGTTTTTGAATACATAGTGTGTGTGAATGTTTGTGTTCAGGACCCAGACGCACCTCTTCGGCAGCAGCGCCCCCTGGCGGACCTGGACAGAGAAGACGATGCCCGGCTGCTGAAGAACCTATTCACCCTGATCAGAGCAGGGATGACAGAGGAGGTAGAAACACACACACACACACACACACACACACACACACACACACACATATACATTATATTTAATTGTGCGTTTAATTCTGTGCATAGGCTCAGAGGCTGTGTAAACGTTGTGGTCAGGCCTGGAGAGCAGCAACTCTGGAAGGCTGGAAACTTTACCATGATCCCAACATGACCTCAGGTAACCTCTGACCCCAATGTGAACTGAGTTTTCTTGTCACAGTCTGTAAGTCACTTCTGACGATGTTCTCAAGAGCCTGTGTATGAATGAACCAAACAAGTTGTTTTTTGAGCCAGCCTTCATACTGACCTTACTGTTCTCTCTGCAGGAAGCATTAGGTTGCAGCCTGTTGAAGGAAACCCTCAGAGAGGAATCTGGAAGGCCTGTTGCTGGAGGATGGCTGAGGAGGTACAAAACACACAGAGGAAAACTA
>NW_018128012.1:1377664-1380228 GCF_001952655.1 Monopterus albus | reverse complement strand
TCTCTTTCAAATAAAATTCTAGATGGAGGTAAAGCCAGTGTAATGCTGAAAAACCAGGATATTACTGCTTCACGTTGTCCAAAACTGGTGACCAGTACTAAGACACCAGTTTCTTTTTATTTATTTGTAACACCTACAGTATGTTTGACACCATTGTCCTCTGCAAACATGTCTGCACAAAAGGAGTTCTAATGCTTTTTTTTTTTAATAGACTCCAAAAGCTAGAGGACTAAAATATAACTTTAACCTGCTCTTTGTGATTGTAGGAGCAGTTAAACCGATTTGAGAGAGCCATCTACGCCAGCCTGAGTGGAAACCTCAAACCGGTAATATAATAGAGTGATGAATTGACTGTTGATCACAGACCTGATTTTTGCTGGTCAGTGGCACATTCACTTTGTGGATCCTCATATTACCAATGTGCCCAAAATTCACCTGGACACACCCCATTTTCATCTGGACACACCTGCTGGCACAAAGTCGACAGACTGCTGCTTGGTAAAAAGGCAACATGATGCGCATATCATGAAAATGGTAATTGCGCAAATCGGAAATTAGGAAACACAGACGTGCTACCCGCACCGCACGCCATGCGTTTGTTGCAAGATAGGGCCCTTATTCTCTAAAGCCTGTTTCATACTCCTCTGTTAAGTCTGAAAAACTTTGACATTTACAGAAACAGTGCTCAACACAAACGTGTCTGCTTTCATTGTCACTCTACATGTGTTCAGAACGTAGAAATCAGCCAGTAAATTAGTCTGTAGAGGTCCACTTGATGATGGTAGGTAAATTACACTAACAGTATGTGTGTGTCAGCTCCTGGCAGTGTGTGAATCATGGGAGGACTGTGTATGGGCGTACTTCAGAGTGATGGTCGACTCGCTGGTTGAAAAGGAGCTGATGTCATCGGGTATGGCCAACCAGGAAGTGGAGGCACTGCCACGAGAATACCTGGAGGCAAAGTAGGAGGCACAACCACAATTTTGTTTTGGGGGGGGGGAGTTCACAGCATGGACAGATTACATCACAGTTCTTTATAGAGAGTGTTCAATTTTGGACTGATTGTAGCCTGATGTTGCTAAGCTAATGAGTAAGGCACCAGTGGCTTACAGTTAGCTAAAGTGTATCACATCCTGTGGTCCTGATCCATCCAGGCCACTCAGCCATAGGGTGGATGTTCACCTACTGTCGTTCCAATCATTTCACTTTCTCTGTCACTCCACAGTTGGACCATGGAAAAGGTATTTGAGGAGCTTCAAGCCATAGAGTCAAAGGTGAAACTCACACGCTAACTGAATGTGACCGGTGAATATTGAAGTCCTGTGAATGAATCCAGCATAAAACCAGCTTCTGTCTGTGTGTGTGCAGAGGGTGTTGGTGGAGACAAGAGAGCATTACCATGTCATCCAGAAGTTTGTCATCCTGGGAGACCTGGATGGTAAGACCGCCTCACATCTAACCTCTAAAAAGGAATTAGTTTGTTGCAAATTAAAAAAATGGAAAATAATCACATTACATTATTATTATGTAAGATTCAAGATGTAAATAAGATTATCTTACTAACTCTCAACCTCAACTGGTTTCTATCAGGTCTGTTGGAGGAGTTTTCTGATTGGTTGACAGCCTCTAAGCCCCTCCCCTCTCACCTGCTGCGTTTCATGGTTCACCTTCTGCTGTTTTTCCGCTCTCTGGGTTTAGCCCTGAAGGTAAACATTTCCAGTATAATCCCAACAGACCCTTTGACGTAGTTTACCTTGTGGTAGTTAAGAAGCTTCTCGGTGGCAAGGCACCGGGGGTGGATGAGATACGCCCTGAGTACCGTAAGTCTCTGGATGTTGTTGGGCTGTCTTGGCTGACATGCCTCTGTAACGTCGCATGGCGGTCGGGGACAGTGCCTCTGGACTGGCAGACCGGGGTGGTGGTCCCTCTTTTTAAGAAGGGGGACCAGAGGGTGTGTTCCAACTATAGGGGGATCACACTCCTCAGCCTCCCCGGGAAAGTCTATGCCAGGGTACTAGAGAGGAGAATTTGACCGATAGTCGAACCTCGGATTCAGGAGGAACAATGCGGTTTTCGTCCTGGCCGTGGAACATTGGACCAGCTCTATACCCTCTTCAGGGTGGCGGAGGGTTCTTGGGAGTTTGCCCAACCAGTCCACATGTGTTTAGTGGATCTTGAGAAGGCATTCGACCGTGTCCCTCGCGCCACCCTGTGGGGGGTGCTCCGGAAGTATGGGGTCCGGGGCCCTTTGCTAATGGCTCTCTGGTCCCTTTATGACCGGAGCAGGAGCTTGGTTTGCATTTCCGGCAGTAAGTCAGACTTGTTTCCAGTGCATGTTGGACTCCGGCAGGGCTGCCCTTTGTCACCGGTTCTGTTCATTATTTTTATGGACAGAATTTCTAGGCGCAGCCAGGGGCCGGAGGGAGTCCAGTTTGGGGACCACAGGATCTCGTCTCTGCTTTTTGCAGACGACGTTGTCCTGTTGGCCCCATCAAACCAGGACCTCCAGCGTGCACTGAGGCGGTTTGCAGCCGAGTGTGAAGCGGCTGGGATGAGAATCAGCA
>NW_018128012.1:1346217-1377239 GCF_001952655.1 Monopterus albus | reverse complement strand
CTGGAGAGAGGGAAGTCTGGGCATCTTTGCTTAGACTGCTGCCCCCACGACCCGGTTCCGGATAAGTGGAGGAAAATGGATGGATGGATGGACCTTGTGGTCCAGCAGAGGGCGCTCTTAAAATGAACAACTTGACCTGTTTGTCCTCATCTGCTGCTTGTCATCATCTACACTTTAAAAATATTGGACCAGTTTCATAATATAATGTACAGTGTGAAGGACAGAGTGTTTGCTGTTTACTCAGTTGGATGTGTTGATGCCTGCTCACCTGTTTGTGTCTCTCTGTAAGGAGGAGGCATGTGTGGATGTGCTGAAGGCATACATCTCCCTTTTGATTCAAGATCAGCAGACCAACCTTGTAGCGAGCTATGTTGGGCAGCTACCGGCTGAGCTTGCCACTGCTCAGTACGCAGCTTTTTTGGAGACCATCACCCAGCCGGAGCTCCGTCCCCGCTGCCTGCAGCTCGGCACTGATGCCGGTGAGACTGAAAATATTGAAACATACACACTGATGTCAGTGAGACAGTAAACAATATTACTGAGAGAATACTGATATTTTTTGTTTGTGTAGGTCTGGATGTCGCTGCAATAACCAAGCTGGTGGTGGAGACTGTGAGAGAGAGAGACGACGCTGAGTTTACACATCACAGCCAGACGCTGGAGACTGGAACTACCAAGGTACAGAGGAAAAATCAGTGCAGTTGATTTAGTCCACAAAATGATGTTTATTTACTTGCACATTCAAAATATAACTTTTTATGAAAAATGTATAATTGTCACTCACACAAATATTTAAGTTTAATTTACACAAAACATTAGCACCTCTAAATGAAAATATAACCACATCAGAGGAACGAGACGATGATGTGTATTAGGACATGAATGAATGAATGAACCACTGAAGTGTGTGGGGGGGGGGTGCTGTGCTTTGATAGGAGGACCAAAGAAAGATCAATGTGATCGATTGGCTGCTGTTTGACCCCGCCCATCGAGCTGAAGCCCTAAAGCAGTCCAACGCCATCATGAGGAAATTTTTAGGTACTTTTGCTTTTGGTGTGTTACGTATATATTCATTATCACTGTCTGAACCCTTTGTCTGCCTGTCATAGAGACTGGTCTAGGCTTCTGTCACTCACCATGAGAACTATGATGCATTTCTTCCATCTGCCTGTCTTTCAGCCCTGCAGAAACATGATGCAGCCAAGGCGGTGTTCTCTAAAGTCCCAGAGGATTCAGTGAAGGAGATCTGCTACCAGTGGACGGGGCCTGATCACACCACCTTACCTGCTGAGGACGAGAACGCCATCAGAGAGCACCTGTGTATTAGAGCCTACCTGGTCTGTTACTAGTCTCTGTTGTTTTCAATAATATCAACAAATTTAGCTGTCACAATAGTAGGTATGACTGTTATAGTTAAAATAATAACATCACTAGACTATTCCTTTAGCAGTACTCTTTTTAATATTGTACTCGAATTAAATAGTAAGCCTTTTTCCAGTGCAGAAATGTAATGACCCTTGACCTAAACTTTGAAGAACCCGTCATGCTTTAGTGCAATGTAACCTTAGGTTCATATAATTGTGAGCAGACAAGTGGAAAAGCCATTCACGTCAGCACCCAACATGTAAATGTGAATCATGAATTTCTGACATTACTTGATGACAAGAATTACAGACATGTTAAATTGTTGGCGCATTGCACCACAGTTGGCAGTTGCATCAAAATAAAACCCAGTGTTAACATTAATACCATTGATTAATCTAACTATTGTGGTTTCACAAGCTGCTACAAGTAAGTAATACAAGAAAAGAAGCTATTTTGTTTTATATGGATTGACCACACCGTGAGCAGTGCTGCCTTGTCAGTGACATATAACCAAAATTCTCTGGGTTATAAACAGTGGAGACACGGGGCACGATCTCAAACCATATACTGACAGGTTGACAGGTTCTGAAGTCATGGTAAAGCAGAAATAAATGTCCTGAGGTTTTCACACCACAGGAAAATGTGTTATTAACCACCCAGCTGAATATCAATGATTAAAAAGATCGCCGGGTAAATAAAGTTAGCTTTCAGAATCTTGAAAAACATAAGTAGTATTCAGGTGAAGACAGTTAAACCACATACAGTGGTGGAAACGTGCCATATGTTCTCATCATGGATGTATTAAGGGAGAATATGTAGTAAAGATGCATTTGCGGGGCAAAGGCTAGCTAGCTGGCAAACTGTAGGCTGTTGTAGGCGTAGTAACTCATGATCAAACAGGAGAACTGGTGCTAATGCGCTAGGGCTCTACAGGAGAACTTTATCAGAGACCACTGAGTCAGATTAGAAATATGGTTTTGGTGTTTATGGAGCTGCTTCTCCTTTGTGTTGGTTTGTCAACAAGCGCTCCCAACACACACACAGGGAGCAGACTGCTGCTGTCCAGCAGTGGAGACAGGGAGCCCAGAAGAAGTGAAACTAAAGTTTATAATACCTATGATTGTTAATGTTCAAAATGTGCAATAAAACTTTCAAGTAAACAGAATCTCCTGCTAAACAAGCATAAACCTGCAGAGAAGTGAAAATTTAAGCTTTGCCCAAGGTCTGTGAACTTGTTAGGCTAACTGCTAACTGTGGTGACCTGTCCAGTGCAGCAGCAGCAGCAGCTCCACAATGTGCTGTGCAGCATCTCTGCTTCCGCCAGCCATGTTTGGTTCAGACCTGCTCCAATGCATTCACCGTTCACATGTTCCTACTTCTGTCATTGTTTAATACTGAGGCAGCAGCATTAATGTTAGTTCTTTTAATAAACATAGCTGTGGCTGTAAGGTTTACATCGTTGGGGAGGTGTTATGTTAAGGATCCAGCATGTCACTGAGCCACACTTTCTGCCCTGTCCAAAAAATCCTGAACTCAAAAATGATGAAACGGTCTAACTCCACTGTTCAGCACTACATCATTCTGCCTTTTCATGTTTTCACCAACTATTTTCTGTCATGTATGTGTTTAGAAACTAATCAGTTTTTGCTGTACCCCGACTTTGTAAGTTTCAGGCTACAGGACGCTGCGGGTTAGAGCTAACAGAGTACTACAGGCACTGTGCCATAGCTGCAGCATCACTTTGCTGTTCTGCATCGATCAGTAAGGTTTATTAATCTGAATGTGTCTTGCAGGAAGCTCATGAGGCCTTCACTGACTGGTTCAGCCACAGTAGTTCTGCCCCCCCGAAGCCTGCACCTGCCCCTGAGGCTAAATTCACAGAGAGAGTAGCCAATGAGATGAGAGAAAAGGAGTACCAGGTATACACACACGGGGTTCCTGCTTTTTCTTATTTATAGAGAGTTTTACAATGCATTTTCATGAAAGGCGGGGTAAAAAGACTGCTGCCTAGTTACCATGGCTGCAAACAATGCAAGCTTTAAAGTACTTAGACACAGTGTGCTTTAGTGAGTAACACTGAATGTTTTGTTTATATAACAATGATTTAAAAATATCTGTTCATGTAAATGTATTCTCACTTGATTTGATCGGTTCATTTGAACGTCTCATCCCATCCATGTGTCAGGCTGACCTGTCTGCCTGGTCGTGCTGTCTGGACGTTCTGACTAAAGATGTAAAGGAAAGAATCTACAATGTGCTGCTGTTCGTAGACGGAGGCTGGATGGTCGACAACAGACAGGTTACTATTTATGGCTCGACACATGAACCACACATCTGGGGCATTTTCACTGCATCACACCACAAATCAGAGGAAACGGGGAACTAATCCTGTGTTTTAACTGAAAGAATCAGCGACTAAATGGTCACTACTGCGTGACTGATGACAACTCTGCAGCTTTCTGAAAGAATTTGGCAGCTGACATGAAGTCTGAATCCCTGTGAATGTTTGTGCATGGCACCTCAGGCCAAACTTTTTCTGTGATCCATGTTAACGTACCATCCCTGTCCTGGGAGTACTTTTCTCTTCACCAACATGATAATTAAAACTCATTGTTTCTAAATTGAATTGGATTTCTTGTTCAACTGACTTCTATAAGTGGTTTATTTCTAGTTTGGTCTTTTGATTGGCGCATAAATGGGCTTGTTTGGTTGTTTGCAGGATTCAGAGCAGGATTCAGAGCGCAGCCACCAGATGGCAGCGTTGCGCTCTCTGTGTCTGCCTCGCCTCAGCTTCTTACTGCTCAGCGTGCTGCAGAACTCCTCCAGGCACCAGGAGGCGCTGCGACTCGCTGACATCATCTCATCTGACCAGCACCGTCTCTACCGGGTGAGTAAAGCAACATTACATTTAAGAGACTTTCTTTGGGGTTTTTGGGGCATTTTGTCTCTTACATTTAAGAAACTTTCTTTGGGGTTTTTGGGGCATTTTTCACAGTTTTTACACTGACACACTCAGTAAATACATAAAAAAGAGTCCGATTATTTTGCACATGTGGCTGTGCTATTAACCAGCTTCAGAGATGTCTGGAGGGCTCTTGCATATTTTTTTAAATGAATAGGTGTAAAAGTAAATGATTCTTACTTTTGAAGTCCAAACTTTCACTTTAAGCAGTTATAAAGATGGGCCCTGTTCTCTGAGTTTTATGGTCAGTTTGACTGTCTCTGCCTTTCTCTCTCCACAAACTCAGGTCTTCTCCAAAGAAGAGCTGAGAAGGTTTCTTCAGAAGCTGAGGGAGTCATCACTCGCTTTGTTGGACCGAGGACTTGACCCACTGGGCTATGAATTACAGCCATGAACACACAAAGAAAATACACACAGCACCTTCTGAATTAGTGTGTTTTTTTTTTTTTGGATTGTGTTAATCTTTTTGTAAAATAAAAGCCTGTGTTTTCTGCAGCAGCTTACTGTAGGCTTTATTTCATCCTAATAAAACTGTAAAGCTTTTACTATGTCTTGAAATATTAACTGCAAGCAGATAAATCTTAGCATTTTGTGCTCCGATCTAATTAAAATGTAAAGACTATACAAATGGTTAGGGATATTGGTAAAACTCTCATAATATACTATTAAAGCTACCAGAGAAAATGTTAATATTTGATATGACAAATTATTAGGGCTAGTGAAATGAGATAAGAATAAGGTCATAAAGGTTCTGAATACTTCCTCCACCAGTGACGCACACATTGTAATTTATTTCCTAATAAATGTTGCATATTAACGTAAATTGCACGTTTTGCCGATTAAAGATACTAAAACGAGGTAGTTAAAAGAACATGTTCATTATGTTGAAGTAATAGCCGGATCTGTGGCTGCAGTGTCAATATTCGGCCAGCAGGAGCGCCACTCAACTCCAAAACAAGAAAAGGATAACTGACTACTGCTTACTGCTAGCATGGTTATCTGGCGGTAATGCACCTAAAGCCATAAAAAAAAGACAGAAGAAGACAACGCATGGTTAACTTTAGTTAGTATAGTGTTTCGGCAAATTGGTCGGATAGGCGCTACAGTGGGATATTATTTATTCAACAGCAACTGAGAAGGTACGTATAATAGTTAAATTTACTGAAGCCAGGGTTTATTGCTGTAACCCCAGAAGTAGCACAAGTTAGCAGGTAGTTAGCCTCATTGTAGCAGGCCGCGGAGCCTCGGGTTTTCCTGGCTGAGCAGACGTGGACCGATGAGTGGCGGTCCCTGTTCGTCTGCACGCCAGTTTGTGAGGTTCTGATAGAAAAAAATGGTCCGACCTGTTAGTTGATACTTAACGTGAACACAAGCTAGGTTTGCTTTTTCATAAGTGTAAAGTTACAGTAAGTTAGCTAAATTAGCTAAACTAACGACTAGCCAGGCTGAGCGCTGACGGTTGTGTCAGCGCTGTTTTTGCATTTGATTTATGTTAATGGTTGAAATTATTGGTTTGCTTGTGGACACATTCATTTATGCATCATAACTCATGGTTGATAATATAACAATATTGTCACCATTCGCTTTAACTTGGTATACTCGTGCATTAGCATTCACAGGCTGTGCGCTCTGCAAACTAGCTAAATGTTTATAAGTTTCACTGCTTTTGAAGTCTGTCATGTGCTTGAACTGGACTCTATGCACATTTATCAAACATTGATGTATGTTGATGTGTAGTTAAATATATCCTGATGATGAAATAGTTCCGCCTGTCTTTTTTTTTTTAATCAGATCGTGTTTCGGATGTTAACGTTAGACAGTGAGAGTAGAGCGGGACAAGCCTGGGCATAGTTTCACTGCCTGAGTGTGAGTGTTGTGATAGTAACTATCCAACAGCTGACTCACGCAGTGTATCAGCTGTTTGTGAACAAGTTGTTCTTTCTGCACAGTCGCACAGACCAATGTCCAGACATGCAGTCGGGGGGTGGGGGGGCAGACAAACAGTGACAGTATGGGTTGAGCCTGGGCAAAAATAAAGGCTTTCACAGTAGATGGAAAGATGAGTATGTCTGGCTATATATTATTATTCTTCTGATTATTCTGCCAGTTATTTTCCAGATTAATTATTTGGCATAGCAAACATCAGAAAACTTAAAAATCCCCACAACTATAGCCTATATCCCAAAGTGAAGCTATGAAAGGTCCAAAACAACTTTAATGTTCAGATACAGAAACATCAAATTTACACATAAACAAGAGACAATTTGAATTTATTTTTAAAAAATCAAGGAGAAGAGGGCACTGCATGTAATTTGGATTACACAAAACATCAAAGCAAATTGTAAATAATGTAATTAATCTCTCTTGATTAATCTGTTGTAATCTTGTCTTATTCATGATTTTGTCAGTTTTTCTGAAGATGGATCTCTCCAGTGACCCCTGTGTTGAGATCAGGATGTTCTCTGTCACTGAGCTCAGTCTCAGTCCATCCTCTGAGGCATCTTGCTGCCTCCCAAACCCATAGAAGGAAAACAATATATTACAATAGGCAGCAGTAGAACACAAACTTTAAAGCATTTTTTCTGGTTACACATTTGATGAGATGCCCTCATGATATTTTTTATCTGTCTCCTTTAAAATATTTGTTTCCTTGGTTCTGAATATCTTTAATTATTTCTCTATATTACATTAAACATTTTTATACTTAAGGTCTTAAATATTCCCGTCTCTAATATATTACATCATAAAAATAAATTGCCCAATATTTCTGAGTGCAGGTGACTCTACTACTCTTGGAGTCTCTCCTGTCTGTCAGTCTGCAGTTTGAAATCTATTGTTAGGCAGGCTTAAAAAAGACTTTCATTTAAAAAATATATTTAAAAAAAAATCTAATTTAAGGGGCTGCCCAAAATGTTATGTGGGAAATTTAGCCAATTTTTATCTGCTGCCACATTCCCCTCAAAGTCTGAAGACAGTTCTGCTGTGGACGGACGCTCAGGCCCATGTCACATTCATGATTTACTGCTGGTTAGTGTGGGTGTTATCTGGTCAGCTGGTTATCTTAGTGTGACATGGACGAGTCATATTGAACTAGTCCTGGCATGTCTACTCAGAGCTGTATGATTAAATCAGCTGGTATGCTCAGTTGAAAGTGAACATACAGCCTGTTGCTGCTGACTCAGCCCTGAGCTCTAAGGCCCTGATAGGCTCCAGTCAGTCCAGGCCAGGACGTTGTTAGGCTGGTCTAGTCCTGACATGTCTGAACAGGCCTATAAAAGGCTGCAGCTCTGCTCTGCTCTGCTCCGCTCCACTAACTGCACTTTATCTGCTTTTACTTGCACAGGATGCACTGCTGCTAATATTTTTTTCCTCAGGGATTACTGGTAAGAATTTCATTTTATTAATGACTTATAGTACTGTGCACTTTAAATAACTATATACTTGTAAGACTGATTCACAACTGAATATTCAGTTTACTAAAAATCTTCAAACTGTCAAGTTTGAAAAGCTGGAATCTGAAAGTGTTGCCAGAAACTATTTGATTGTAGTGTAATTTAAGTAATGGGCCTATAAATTTGTGTAAACAAAGTGTAAATCGGTGTAATATGTTGTTTTACAAAATACATGTAACTAAAAGATTTCGACTGATGCTGATCTGATGTTAGTGTTGATGTGTGTAATCAGAAGTTTCATATCAGGCCCAGTTGTCAGTGTAGAGTCAACAGGTACAAGAGAACAAACTGACAGCGAATGTTCTTGTACTGGGTGGAACTGGTTTGGACCCTAGGTGGAGTGTTTTAGGATTTCCTGTCCTGTCTCTTCACATCATGTTTCCTAAAGCTAGGGTGTTGTGTCAAACGTCATTTAACTATCTGTACATTTCCTCTCACCTAAACATAGAACCAGCCTTGTCTCCACCCCCACCTATCCCTAAGCTAGCAGGTGATCACAGATGTAAACCAAATCTGAAATTCACTTGGAAATTATGCTAGCTAAAGTAATGAGATTTGATAAGAGGTTCATAAGGATTCCGATGTCATGAAATGCTACTGTTGGAGTATTTCATCCTGTATTGATCTAATCCATATAGTATGTAATAACCTGTTTGTGCGCAGACATCAGCTTCACAATGTCAGCTGACAGGCAGCTCAGCGTTGACACTGCTGATGACAACAAACTGGTGAGAACTGACTCTTTCACCGGCTGCAGACTGATCCCTGACTGTTTACTGTGTAAACTCATGTTTTCCTGTTTGTGTGTTTAGGTCAGACCGAAGGTAGAGTTCCGTTCTTTGCTGCAACATGCAGGAGCTACTAAAGATGTCTTCACCATGAAGGAGGTAAAGCCTGTGTGTGTGTGTGTGTGTGTGTGTGTGTGTGTGTGTGTCGGTGGCTTAACCACATACTTTTATACTTCTTCTGACCCATTTCAGATTCTGTGAGGTACTTTTTAAAACATATCTAAATACATATATAATGTGCTTGACAGTTGGATGCTTTAAAAACAAATTGAGCTTGTTTCTAAGTGCGTTTATTTTTGGGGAAAATCTATAATCATGTATTGGTCCCACCTAGAAAACATGGGAAATTATTATTATTATTGCATTCGCTTGTTCCTCTGGGCACTAATAGTTAAATAATAAACAGACGTGAGAATAGTTAAACATACTAGAATGAATAGTAATAGAACACATGAGGCCATGAAACAAAGGAAGGAAACTAGTATCAGTACCTACAGCAATATTTCCCAGTGAATTTGATTCACATTCTGCTTTGTTCATTTCTTCCCATGATGCATCCGTGATGGTCTTCCTGCAGGTGATGTTCTATCTGGGTCAGTACATCATCCAGAAGCAGCTGTATGACCAGAAGCAGCAGCATATCGTCCACTGTGCCCAGGATGCACTGGGGCGGGTGCTGGGAATCGACAGCTTCTCTGTTAAAGAGCCACGGTGAGAAAGAGATGATTGATGATTGGTTGTTCAGGTTTGCTCTCACAGGGAAGGTTAAACTAATGTAAAGCATCAGATTTTGGAGGTAAAGATTTAAACACGAAAAGCAATGCTGTGGTGTAGGCTTTGCCACTGAGGTAACTGAAACATGCTTCTGTTTCAGGCTTCTGTTTGCAATGATCACCAAGAACCTGGTGGCTGTGAAGAGCCAAGGTAGGACTGCTCCTCTCATTCTCCTCCTCACCTTCTTCAGGCTGTTCAAGGTCACATTTATGTCTGGAACAATAACTGAAAAGATATCAAATACACTTGTGCCTGAGTCCCTTACCGCCTCAGGGCTCATTTGTAGCTAAATTCAGGGTTTACCCCCGTCACAGTACTCAACTGCTGGTAACAAAGTGTGGGATCTATGTCACTTAACTGCCCAGCCTCATAGCCTTAGACCTCTCTTTCCTCTTCCTTCTCTTGCCAGCTGGCCAGATAAATCCGACTTCCTTTCTCTGTCTTTCTTAGAGTTGCCGCCAAGCTCGGTTGAACCCCACAGCAACAGTGAGACAGACAGAGGGACAGAGGTAAGACAGCCTTATAATACAACTGGAAAAGTTAGATCTTTCAGTGCTCTGATCACAGGACAGTTCAGGAGCTTTTCTGTTCATATGTGATCTGTAATATGCTGCTGCACAAATCTTAGTGCAAAGATCATTTTTTTAAATAACCGAAGCATCAGATAAGGAAAATGCTGAATTTAGTGAAAGACAATAACACTTAAGACAAAGAGCACAGGTGTCTTACATGGCTTTTAATGGTAGACAAAAAGCAGGGCAAACGATAAATCCCAGATTTTTAAAGGAAGTTTGGTCTTTTTTTGTGCAACGAAGACATCACGGTCTGTTCACTAATCATTTACCTGTTTATTGGGTTATAAACAACTTTACACCACAAAACTGGGGAGTGAATTTGAATTGCTCCTAATCTAAATGTGTTTGTGTTTTTAGGAGGCAGGTTCAGAAAGTCGCTCTTCATCACCGAAGAGGAGGAGACGGAGGAGCAGCAGGAGCAATGAACCAGGTGACTTTCTCCTTTGAGGCACCACCACCTCCTTGCAGCTCATAAATAAACCAGTGATAATAAACTCCACCCACCTGGTCTCCTCAGGGTCCTCACATAGCGTAGAGGATGAGGAAGATGAGGAAGAGTCAGAGGAGGAAGAGGAAGAAGGAAGGAAGAGGAGGAGGTCTGACAGCTACTCCCTGACCTTTGATGGCAGCTTGTCCTGGTGTGTGATTGGTGGTCTGGGGAGTGGGCAGGACAGACGTAGCAGCCAATCATCTGAGTCACGCAGCACGGTGAATTTTAGATGTGTACACATACTGGCTTTGTTATGTCAATGTCGAGTTGTTGCATCTGTTTATAACTTGGACTGTGTGTGTGTGCTCAGTCTGAGAGGTCAGAGGTCACAGTCGCAGCCTCAGACTCAGACAGTGACAACTTCAGTGTTGAATTTGAGGTCGAGTCTATCGACTCTGACGACTACAATGAAGATGATGCCTCTCTGTCTGCAGATGACCAGGTAAACAGCCCAACCATGTCACCAGAGTAACACCAGCTGTGTCAGATTAGGTTAATATTCAAATTCTTAGTTATTCTAAATGATTAATTTAGAGCTGAGAATTTCACTCACACCTCAGATGACAGTGTTAGAATTAGCAGCCGCAGTTAGAAGTGTTAGAGCAGACATGTATACATCACAGCCTGGTCCTGGTATAGTAGGCTACAGCAGTGTCTTCCTGTTCTGTCATGGAAATCTGTTGGCCAGAATGTCTATGAACCTTGTGTATCTGCACCAAAACCCCTCTTCTTATTCGTCGACCTGTCTGTGTCCAGGTTTACGAGGTCACCATTTGTGAGGCTGATGATGACGACTCCTTTGATGAAGACACAGAGATCAGTGAAGCTGTAAGTCTACATACAAACACTCATTTCAGACACACACACCTGTTTTCTGGGTTTAACTCTGTGTTTTTGTCTCAGGACTACTGGCGGTGTGCAAAGTGCGAGGAGCTGAACCCCCCTCTCCCAAGACATTGCCTCTGCTGCTGGACTTTGCGCCAGGATTGGCTGCCTGAGGCATCCGTCAACACAAGTAACTCCCCCTCCTCCAGTCCTAAAGCCTTCCCCACTAAACCATCGAACCAATCAGCAGCCAAAGAAAGTCCAGGTAGGTTTTTGTTACAGCCTGTGTTTGAGTCAGGACTGTCTGGTGTTGGGACACTGTTCTATTCATCATATGCATCTACCGAGTGCTTTGTTCTGTTTTTGATCACACTAAACAAAGGAGAAATATATTACAATTTATTAAATATTAAATGATTACTTTTATTAAAAAGTGGAATTAAAGTTGAATGGTGATGAACGCCATGCAAGATGTTTTGACATCACAGGGACATTGTCGCACTGTCATGCTGTGGCTCAAATTGTGAGGTTGGTTTTGTGTCACGGTCTTTAACCACGAGCTACTAACAGCTGCTTGATGGCTCCTGAAGGTACGGATGTCGAGGAGAATGAAGGAGTCGATGTTCCAGATGGGAAAAGAGCAAAAACTCCTCCTCTAACGAAGCAGGGTCTGTCTGACTCCACCTCCTCTGCTCCCAACTCTGAGGATCTCCACTCATGCTCCTCCTCCCAGGAGAAGCTCTGTACTTTTGACTCCCAGCCCTCCTCTTCCATCGACTCTCAGGAGCTTCTCCCATCTTCCCCCATTGCCAGTCCTTCATCTCCTCTCCCTGCAGTCCCAGAGCTGGAACGCAGCGTGTCGGCAGAGTGGCGGCTGCCGGAATCGTGCCTGGAACCGTGCGTCATCTGTCAGTCCCGGCCGAAGAATGGCTGCATTGTCCATGGACGAACCGGACACCTCATGTCCTGCTACGTGTGCGCTAGGAAGCTGAAGAAGAGAAATAAGCTGTGTCCAGTGTGCAGGCTGCCCATCCAGTCTGTCATCCTCACCTACCTCAGCTGAGACGCCCACTCTGTCCTCACTGGTCTGTTTTCACATTTAGTTAAGTGGAAAAACACCAAAATAAAGATCAGTTTAACTTCTCAGCTTTTGTCCATAGGCACATTTTATTTTCCTGTTTTCATGAAGTAGGTTAAAGGGTAGGTCTGGTGTTCTGTATTTTTCTTATGCTCAACAAACCCCATGAAAAGACCAACGTATTAGTGCATCTCTGTCCTGTTGGTGACACTCGGCCCAGAGCCCCCTGTTCCTACTGAAGTCTTTAATGTTTCAAATGGACGCCAAACAGTAGGGGAAGTAAAACACCCTTCACTATTTTCAATCAAAAAATAATTGGCAGAATAATCGATAAATTATTTTCAGACTTAATTTGAAAAGTATGGCTTTATTGAAACAGATTTGAGAATAGTTCCTGATTAATTTTCTGTGGGCCGACTAATTAATTGCTGCAGCTCTTTAAATGTTATTCAAACAGGAGTGAACAGTACATTAGCTGGACTATTTTCAGAGGCGGATTAATTTGGTGCTCTGATTTGCGGTATTAGGATCAACTTGTTGGTTTCGCTCTTTGTCATGGGGTTTAGTTACTATAAGAAAACATTCTCACCTTC
Source organism: Monopterus albus (assembly GCF_001952655.1). Classification (NCBI taxonomy): domain Eukaryota; kingdom Metazoa; phylum Chordata; class Actinopteri; order Synbranchiformes; family Synbranchidae; genus Monopterus; species Monopterus albus. The sequence continues at coordinate 1,364,337 of NW_018128012.1, read as the reverse complement.
TCTCGGGTCTGCTTCTGCCTTCAGCTGAACCCACTCGCACCCCAGTCATCCTGTTTCCATCTTACCCAGAGTCAGATGAGACGACCGGCATCAGTTTCACCTCATTTAGCACAGAGACTGGAACTGGGAGAAACTGCACCCAGCCCCATTTAAAATCCATAAAAATTGATTTATGTCACCTTATCTGAATTTGGGTAAAAAGCTGAATCAGGACTCCTGAAAATGTTGGACTGTTCCTTTAAGTTTTGCTTGAACATTTAATAAGACCTTTTATTTTATGGGTAATATTTCCTGGAGGGAATTCTGACATTTGATGCCACATAAATGGAATTTTCTTGATAGTTTTATTTAAACTAGAGCAAATCATGTATTCACTTATCAAACAGAGCTCTGCTGACCTAAAAGACTAATTCACAGTAGCATTTGTTTTTATTTATTTCCCTATAATGACTACCAAATTACACAGTTCTTTCCAGCAGACCTTTTGTAAATTATCAGCAAATTATTCAAAATGATGGACCCATGAAGTTGTCTGGTTGTAATTATAGTACAAATTTAAATTTCCTTTATTTAAATCTTCACTGAATAGTTATTGGAAACTTAAATGATCATAACCTTTATTTGCTTTAATAGTCTTGCTGTGTACTGACAAGCTAGCAGTCATTTGAAGACATAATTATTAATTTCGTTTTACATAATTATTTTCATCGAATTAGTTCCAAATTACATTGTTCTTTCCAGGAAGTGTCATAGGAAGTCATAACATTAGTGACAAATTACAGCATTTAAAACAAAGTCTTAGATCAATTTGTTATTTATGTTTATTTAAGAATCTCAAGTTTATTTAAACTTTTCTGAGCTCTTTTAAATACTTAGAGAAATTTATTGAGATTTCTAATTTCATCTGAATAAAGTTTAACTTCTGTAATCATGAGACTGTCGTTCATTTGAACCAATGGGCTCAACGCGGCCCCCTACTGGTTCTGGAATGTACTGCAAGTTAGTATAGTTCAGGTACTTCACTGTTTCCACTTTTAGCTACTTTGTATTTGTACACGTCAGAGGACTGACTTTTACTGCATTACATTCATCTGACATAGTTAGTGAACACATTCACAGTCAGCTGAGTTGGTGGTTAAATGACTAATTGACCTGCTTACCTGGGATCTGGCCTGCTGCAGGGTGTCCGCCAACAATCTTGCAGAGATGTCGAACTGAAAGCATGAAATCATCAGAACCGGTGGAAGCGACAGACGACCGAAGAAGTGTATATATGTGGTGGGTCTATATTAGAGGCATCTAAACACAAAGCACATAAGAACACGAGATGTTGAACTGCACCTTTTAATCTTTTGCCACAGTAGTAACATGGCAACAAGCACTTGTTGTACAACTACATACATACTGCCACTACAAATTAAACACAAGCATATCACTGCAAAACCTTATAGTAAAGGCAATGTGTGCAGCCAAATTACTTAGAAACTAAGTATAAGGCATACTGTTGTTTGTAAACAACAAGCAGCCTCATTCTCATTAAGGAAGGAAGACCACTCAACATGGCCAAGAACAGTGTCAGGATTTCAGAAGTCAGGGTCACAGAGAAAAATAACATGCAGAAAGAAAGAAGACAACAGGAGGCTACAGTGGAGGATGTTGAAGCTGTTGCTGGCTCAGAGTGAAGTTCTCCATTTAGACCACAGGGGGCAGTGTTACCATGTTTATCTCTACATTACTGAGTGGGTGACCAGCAGAGCAAGAGCAAGAAATATCACTTTTAATAAGTTGTGTTGCTGTTTAGATTTACTGGAGTAAAAAAAAACGAATGTTGCTGGATTGAATTCAAACAGTCTGGCTGTAAATATCAGCTGTTGGTGCTCATCAGCAGTAAGAAACAGAAACGAATGTTAAAGTACAAATACTTATAAACTGTACCAGGAAACATGTTCACCTGTTTGTCCACATCAGGTCAAGTTCTGCAGGAAAACAGTAAAACAGTGTTGGTGTGTTTTATTAGTGTGACTGACTCCAGTCAGTTTGTATGTGCTCAGTGCAGAAACGGTGAATCAGCTCAGCAGAGAGAAACCTTTCTCTCCACACACACACACCACAGCTGCTCCAAGTGATGCAACTTCAACACAACACATCACTGTTGCCTCCACACAGACACCGACTCGTTAACCCACTGTTTTCCTTATGGAGTTTGGATCTGCAGATGTGTGAACAGGCGTCCCTGAAGGATCACAAACAGGAGGCTCCTGTCAGACTCTGTGGCTGCTGTGTGTCCTCGCCTCAGGCTGCATCAGTGTGTGTCACCTAAACACACGTCTGCTGTGAAATATCCACACAAATTTGGGATTTCACTGCATTTTCTCCGCCCAGAGAACAGGACCAGGTGTATATTAAGAACAGACACATTTACACTTGTCACACCTTGAATAACAGGTTAGTCCAGTACTGGTTTAAAACCGTTTCAGTCTTTGCTCTAGACCTGCTCTACTGCTGAGTGAACAGAGAAAACAACAAAATCAGCAACTTCAGTCAATAAATAAACGTTTGACAGTGGGATTGTAGCGTAGCAGCACTAACCAGAATGTCTAACAGCCTTTCACAGCAGTAAGTGGATCAAAAAAGTCAGCAGGTAAACCTACACTCAGTGGTGAGATGCAGACCAGGGCCTGGGCCCGATCACAAGAGTTAGGGGTAAGAAAGCTGCTCATCCAATGAAATACAGTCAATAATCAACATGTGACCACTGAAAGATGTCCATCCTATTTTCTGTAGGTCCACACATATGATTTCTGGCTCCGCCACTGATGGAGACAACAGCACAAACACACACACTGTTCAAAGACCAAACTTGAAACACAGGAGATCGACCAGTTCCCTGTCAGCAAAAGGGAAAGACAAGAATGTCAGAATTACTTTTCAGGGTAACACAATATTTTTCTGGACATTTTACCGTTTCCCTCTTATTTAGAACTGGAAAACTGCACGGCTGAAACGTGACCAGATTTCACAGGTTGAGTGAGAACCCTGTGTGGAAGGGGAGAGAGATTACAGTGTCCATCCATCCATTATCTATACCACGTATTCCTGAATAGGGTCACGGGGGCTGGAGCCAGTCCCAGCTGACACTGGGCGAGAGGCAGGGTCCACCCTGGACAGGTCATCAGTCTATTACAGGGCTCATATGTAGACAAACTCACACTCACTCCTCCAGGCAGTTTAGAGTCACCAGTCAACCTAAGCTGCATGTCTTAGGACTGTGGGAGGAAGCCGGAGTACCCGGAGGGAACCCACGCAGGCACAGGGAGAACATGTGGACTCCACACAGAAAGGCCCCAGGTCGGCTGGGGATCGAACCCAGAACCTTCTTGTGAGGCAACAGCGCTATCCACTGTGCTGCCCGAGATTACAACTTGAAAGCTGATAAAACTGTAGAAGAGAACACTGGTGAGTTTTATTGAAATGGAGGAAAACAACGGTGTAGTTTTTTGGGCTCGTAAAGTAAAAGTTGTCTAACTTTGTTAAAACCACAAAGGTGTCAGTTTCTTATAGTGAAGGCAGTAATTTTAAAGAAAACGGAGAATGAGATCAGCCCAATGCAACATCAAAAGTGTGACACTGAAAAAACAAAGACATCAAAGCAACAGAAGATCCATTTGTATAAACATGTTTTATTGGATATTTGGAGTCTCAGATCTGGATTCTCTGCCCACTTCTCCACTTCCTCAGAAGAGTCATCGAATTGGGCTCCAATCCAGTCGGTTGCTGGTTGTGCTGTTTCTGTCCATTTCAAAGTCTAGACTTAGTCCAGTCCAAAACCATTTCCTATGATGATGTCACAACAACAGACAGCGTGGAGGTTGTATTTGATGTACAAACTCATACAATAGTACAAACACACGTGACCCTTGTGATGTTCAGGTAAAACACAAGGGGCAAGTTTCTGTATAACATTCAACACCTCAGAATTATTTACTTGGAAAACTATTTTTTCAGTTTCACATCATAGAAACACAGATCCTCAAATCTTGTCACAGACATCATGTTCCTGCCCCTGTCTGACTGAAAACCATTCAATTAAAGGTCACATCTGGAGCCTGTGCACCAGTTAAACCAACACTTTCCACATCTGTTCCAGTCAAATTCGAACCCACCCATGTAGTCAAGTAAATGAGTCGCCACATTTTCTGAACATTCTTATCATTTTCCGGCAAGTTTTAAAACGTCTCGACAATGAGAAGTGTACGTGTTCTTTTGCTTCTATTCACTGGGTTTTTGAAGAGTGATCCAGTTGCACTTGTCTGCATGAAATGAGGATGTACCGGCATCTCTTCAAAACAAAGCTTTACCTCATCTTTATCAGTGTCATTTTTTAAATATATACGCCTGTCGGTGAAGTGAAATTTATTGACTGGCTTCCGACAGTTACTATGTAAATGCAACGGGTCTGGATGATCATCCATGTTGTTCTGGAATTCCGGAACATGGCTGATCATCGTGATGGCACAACTGTCTACACTGTGTTTGTACAAGCTGACAGCACCGACTTGGCCCCGTCTAAAATCCTTGGTAACAGCTCCCCTATTCCAGTGCGATCTCCCACAGGGCTACGCTATGTGCTTCTAAACACCTTTTTGGCTTTTCCTTCCAAGTCCACTTTCAGTTCCCCCCTTTAAGGTAAGGCACTCGCTGGTGGCGAGAAAAGGCAGAAACAAGGAACAGAGATAAATATTCTCAACATCAATCTACATATTTTACAATTAATAAACTTTACTTGTCGGAGCTCTTCTGTCAGCGACACTTTTTTTCATAAGTATTTAAAGATCTAAGCATGAAAAGCTGATGCGGCAGTTTGCTGTGAAATTCTGGTGAAAGTTTATGAAAGCTCTTCTGAGATCTGAACATGGGAATGGACACTGAAAAGCACCTCCAAAAAGGTTTCACATTTCCACAGTACCAACCAAAGTACCACCAGATTAATTAACACACAACTGCCTTGGAAATTACACACACTAAAACACACACAGTAGTTTCTTAAAGTGATTTGGCACCAAAGTGGATTTCATCAACATGTTTCTGAGAAAGAAACGAGCAGCTGAGATCAGCTTATATCAGTCTGGAAGTCATGTGGTGCCAAATTCTGGTCAGTGTGTCCATCTGCAGTTGAAGGAATTCCAGACACGAGTACAAAGATACAGCAGCAGCCTTAAGGTCATATTGCTTCAGAATTTAAAGATGCAGTTTGTGAGATCTGAAACGTCAGAGGATTCAGTAGCATCACCAAAAACCCCCAAGACAAAAGACTTCAACAGCAGAAATCCTCAGAAGGTGACGGGTTCATCATCCCACTGACAAACTGCATATTTAATCTTTGATAATAAGTCAAGTGCTACATAAAGCACATCCTCTGGGCTCAGAATAATTCAGATAAAAGCTGCTGCTATGAGCCTGATTAATATAGGAGAGGATAAATGAGATAATTTACACTTAAACCCAAGGCCGGATGCAGATAAATGGGTCCGCATTTCACTCATTTACAGAGTGGCTGACAATAGAAATGATCATATGTTTGTTTTTGTATGTATTTATTATTTCTCTAATTAACAGATGATAAACATTGTCCCTCTACTTTATAGATTAAAAAAATAATTTTCAATTTCAACTTTTAAGGAGATATAATGAAACAGATTTAGAAAGAAACCAGCCTCTTTCTAATTAAACAAGTCTCATTAACATTATGAAATATCTAATGGGAAGAATAAGGAGGCACGTGCATGTTCACGCAGGTGAGGAGTAACAATTATATGCACAAAAATCTCTTTAGACGTGTGTTCGTGTGTAAAATGAATGAGACAGCAATATGCAGGGTTTTTTTGTAGGCTAATATAGAACTAATAAAATACCTAAATGAAAGCAAATCAATCAAAAAGTGAAATACAATACACATAAATATTATGTATTTCCTTTGTATCAATGCAGTTACTGTCATAATTCAGTAAGGACAACCACAGGATGAGACATTCAGATGTTTGGCTCTGTGTTTTAAATGCACGTGCATTACAAGTAAAGTGGAGCCAGACTGTGGCTTGTTACGCTGCATATTTTTTATTCCTTTTGCAGCTGGCAATGAATGATGGAGGGAAGAGGCCTATAATAACTGGACTGAATACATTTTAAATACTTTTACCACCTTAACTTTAGGTTTATTTTAAGCCTTTTTGAAGGATCTGTCTATACCCTGTCTTCAGAAGACACTTAATTGTCTCATTATGTCTTATGTGTGCAGAAGAACAGAAATCAATGCAGCAATATCTATGATGAGAGTACTGCAGAAGAATTCGTACATAAAACAGAAACAAATCACACATATAAAAAGTGTTTGGCTGTTTAAACTACATGATTAGGCAGTCATGATTTTTTACAGAAAGTAAAAACAAGCTGGTCCTCATGTACGCACAGGACAGGATGTTATGGACCACCCTGATAAACACTTTGCAAAGAAAAAACTAAGTGGCACTGTATCCATCCATTAAAACTTAGTTTAGCTTGTATACGGAAATGCAAAGCCTGTGCTTAAAGCCTGCATACAAAGAGTAATACTAAACAGGATGAAATTATTCTGCTGTGACTTGAGTCAACAGCACAGTATCACCAGCATAGAAACATACTGCAGCTAATCTGATACAATTTGGCCAAGATACAAGACAAGTTGTGGTTTGATTTTTGAGTTTAACTCATCGTACCCTGAAGCGCCATCAAGATTAAACCAAGACCCCTGATTGGCCAGTGGTATGTACCGTGGTGGGTTTTCATTAGTTGATTATTTTTATTTGAACTCACTTGAATGAAAAAGTTCATCCAAGTATATTCACACTTTAGAAAACTGTTCTCTGTTGCTGACAAGTTGCCAGATTTCCTGTTTACCATTTAGTATGGAGACAGAAGTCTGACCTCAGGTCAGCAGTTAAGAGTCAACAGTTTAGAAATGGAAACATTGGTCACAAGGCATCCTGAAGCGGCTGCAGTTCCAATCCCAGCTTCCAACAGGACTGAGTAGAAAAAAGAAAATATTTGGTCATGTCTCACTGTTTTCATTTATCCCAAACTCTTCAATCATCCTTTCTCGTGTGGCACTTTTTTTCTTCAGTCCTTAGATGGTCATATTCAACATCTGGTGTAGAGAAGCCAAACACAAAAAGCTATGTCTGAGGAGCATATAAACCCAACGCCCTAGCTACGATTAAAAAACTAACCCTTTGTTTTCACAGAGCTCCCACCTGCAGCCACATTATGATCGATCCTTGGTGTTTGTTTCAGGAGGCAAATCATACAACTGTAGTAGGTAACAATGCTTCAGTTTAAACCACTCTGAGCATATGGTAACACTTTGTTTGTCCAAAATTCTAATTCCTCATCTCTCCTGGAGTCCAATAACTCCTCCCCCCTTCAGTCCTTATATGTTCAACAGCATCCTGTGGCACCACTAGCCCCTCCCACTTCAGTCCTTACATGGTTGGTAGAGTCCATTAGCTCATCTGAGTCCTTAAATGGAAAAAAGCATCCTGTGTTTTAGTAGCCGCTAGCTCCTCACCCTGACCCCTCCATGGGGTCAGAGGTCAAAGGTCAGTAACCTTGTTTTCCAGGGCGGCAGCGATTTGTTGGAGGCGGAGGGTGAGCTGCTTATTCTGGGCTGCTGGGTCCTCATCCAGCGACTGGATGATCTGAAAAAGATGATCCCACAGACTTTAAAACTTCCATTTTTTTAAACTGAAGTTTGACCGGTGATAGAAGAACTACTGTAACGGTACACAATAGTGGGATTCCTCACCACATCATAGTACTTGCTGGCGTACTGGTACAGTTGATGTAAGGCCACCTCGGTGTTCAGTTTGTCCGTGTGTTGCTACAAAGTGGAAGCAAAGATTAAATATTAAAGCAGTTCAAATCTGAAGTAGACACCAACTGTTTCCATTAAAGAGTAGCTCAGATATTTCTGTCAGCCAGTGGAGAGGTACAAAATGGGAAACCAACTGGTAAACTGAATGATAAACTGCAGCGTACCATTGTTTATTCAAGGCTTGTTTAGAGGCTGTTTGCAGCCAGGCACACATAACAATGGCAGTTACAGTAGTAAAAGTGACAACACACACACACAAGCGGTTGTTCATACCCTGGACACCTCAGCGAGGTGTGTGTTCATGTCCTGGTCACTGACTGAAACCATCTGTCTGATGCCTTTGTAGTAACTGGGGAAAACACACACGCAGTCAGAACATCCAGTCATTTCCCAAACTACTTCAAGTGATCAAATGGCAATGACATTTGTCTCTAACTCGACCTGCCAGGACGAGATGATCTCCCGAGTAAAACTCCCCCATAGAAAATTATAAAAATAAAAATAAGAAAAAATCAAAGGCACTTTTCTGACCAAGAGTGAAAAGCCCTTATTCTGACGGCTCTCTCACCATGAGGATTAAAATCTATAAATATTCAAAATGCAGGTTAATGCCTGCTTGTTATGGAAAAAGCTGCTGTTGATGGCCCTCTAACACTTGATATCATCCTTCTGTATGTTCCATCAGCTCTGATTTTTACCTTTGCATTCATGTAAGCAAACTATCACTATATTACTAATAATCTGTTGTAGTTACTCAAACGTCAATACATTTTCATCCGTATGCGTCGCTGTCGAGTGGAAACCTTACTTAGCATGTGTATTGTTACACATATCTGTTTGTTTGGTGTGTACTAGTGGAACAAACTCACTCGTCCACCATCTTCTTGTAAGTCGAAATCTCTTTTGCATAGAGCAGCTTGTTGCTCGGAGACTCCTACAGTCAGAGAGAGAGAACAGATTAAAGAGCTCTGGTTATTTCTGAGGCTTCTTAGGATGAACTTCAGAACTTTGTTCTGTGTAGAGTGGAGATGTTTTACAGAGAAAACCCTTTCTCAGATTCAACTACAGTGACAGCAGCGACAGCAGCCAGTCAAAAACTGTCAACATGTTTTCAGCTCAAGACGATCCTGGTGTTAAAATTCACAAATTTCCTTCCAGCTCATTGTTGATGACAATGAAAGTGATGAAAGCTGGAGCTGACAGGCACATGTCTCCAGATGTTGAGTTGTAAGCGGCAGCATATGTTAGCACCTCTGGTGAGACTCAAGCCCCATTCAGACAACATCACAGGGGGAGGTGGGGAATCTTCACTGAGTTTCTCTTTTAACTCATCGCTCCGGACAGACGCCCTTCGTTACAGGATCTAGTCCGTAATAGACATGGACGTGCCAAAACAGGAAGACAAATACCTCCTCAGGGGGGCACCAGAGAGCTCACAGGACGAAAAATATCGTGTGAGCCGAACTCGATTTTGAGTTTTTAGTCAAAAATAGCCGAGTGGTAATCTACTGTACAGCCACATGACATTACAACAGCATGTTTAAGGAGCTTTTATCAGGTCTTCTTCTCATGATGGCTGTAATTTTGTTTCCCCAACAGGTTTAAATGTTGGTGTTAGCATGTTCATGAATCATTTCAGCAGAAGCATTTTTTGACTGCTTCCAGTTTCTCACACAAGTTAAATTTCCCAGTGGGCTGATTGAAAACAGAAGAACGACTTACTTTAAAATACAAGTATGTCACTATGGACAGGATTTAAAAAAAAAATCACCACACCTCCATGAATCCAGTCTGAATGGGGCTTCAGACCCAAAGAGCATCAAGTCTAGTTTGCCTGATCTGTGTGTGTGTGGACTGACTCGGCTGAGTTTGTGCTCCGTCTTGGTGCAGGCGTCCATGAAGGTCTGAGAGATGACATGCAACGAAGCGTCCACCACCTCTGTCACGTGGACGTCGAAGATGAAGTGGGGGTTCCTCAGGATGTTCACCCAGAAGCGCAGAGGCAAGCTGAGGACAGAGAAACACTCGGGTCAGGACTCCTGAAACCGATACCACTGTCTTGACACCATTTAGTCAAAGTCAGTTAAAATATGGCTTATTATATTCAAGTTAGACTGGGATGCTAGATCTCAAGGCAACTTTATATACTGTAGGACATTTCATACATAAGCAGTTCAAAGTACTTTACAGTGAATAAAATACACTTAAAATAAAAAAATGAATTAAACTGACCTATGGTATATATTTGCATAAAAATACTATCAAGATAACACTCAGTTAAACAAAAGGTTTTGGAAAACAACCAGGCTTTAAGTGTGGATTTAAATTTGGTGCTTGTCTCAAGTTTTCAGGCAACACGATCCAATGATAAGCAGCCTGGAAACCAAAAGCTGCTTCTCCGTGTTTAGTTCCGATCTGACGAATGGTCACCAGGCCAGTTCCTGATGTTCTGAGGGTTCCAATAAGGGGTGAGGAAATGAGAAATATATGTAGGACCAGGGAATATAATATGTTCTGACATTTTATTCACTGAACAATCAGTCAGTTATTAGAGAGAGTGAGTGTCGGAGCGGAAGCTGCCTTACACTTCTCCTCTGATGGAACAACACTACATTACTCTACCCAAGGTCTGCGGTGTGTTAAAAAATTAAAAACTCTGTGTCAAGTCCTCTGACGAGAAGGAGGACAAAGGATGTAACTTTACAACAAGTGCTCATTTAATCAAATGATGTAGACGGAAATGATGTGGAGTCAACCAGGGGCTGTGGGGGCCTCTGCAGAGCCGGGGCCCCTGGTCAGCTGCTCATTTTGCCTGACTGGTAATCGAGCATTAATAGTCACTAGCTGGAAATGAGAAGCTGTTTTTTTAGCCACGCTTTCCAATATTTTTCCAGACCTGCTGATGCACTGTTCATCTCCCTCCATTCTTTCATCTCCTCCTCCCTCCACAGACCATAACCCCCGTCAATAATTCACAACTGATGAATATTTCATTGTCCAACTAGTTTGTGTGTGTGTGTGTGTGGTGTGTGTGTGTGTGTGTGATGACTGACAGACGAAGCTCTAGCCCAGTGTGAAAGCAGAGAAGTTGGAGGGAAAAGCACTCTCCGTCTCCGTTTCCTCTGTTCTGTCATCGTTTATCTGTCCTGATAACAGCCTGCCAATTAAATCAGGCTTTCATGTGGTCGACTGCCTGGTTTAGCAGAGGACATAATTACACTCTAGTTAAGCTGATGAGGTATAACACACACACACACAGCTTGAGAAGCAGTATAATTATTTCTCTTAGCAGAGCTTCTTCCCAGGTCGAATCCCCAGCTGACGCTCAGAAAAGCCTTGAAGAGAAGCCGACAGACGCTGAATCAGTTAAGGCTCACACATCAACCAGTCTGAGGCCTCTACTGGCGTCAGAGGAGCGGTGGCATCTCCGCCTTCCACCCGGTACTCCTCTGGATACTGATCACACACCTGGAGATGCTGATGTCTCCCCTGAACGACATTATTCATGTTGTACAGCACAGTTATGCAGTTCATCCTAAAATCAGTCTACTGACAAAACCAGTTTCTGAGAATTGATTCTAGGGAAGACAAAAACTGCTTGTGACATGTCAGGTGTGAGGATGTGGTGCTTTTTAATGTTTTACATCATTGTGAACTGAACACATTTGAACTGCTGGTTGTAAAAATAATTAATTCACTGACCTAATCTTGTGTTCTGATGAACTTTAATGAGCGACTTTCAATCTTTTCTCAAATGATTCATTGGGAAGATAATCAACATTCACCACAGTCTGATGAAATGTCAACATTTCCATCGGGAACATTCACACACCAAGATAAAGGCTACCTTGTGTCTTCTGTGTGCACATGTTGCACAGCAAGCCACACAGTGCATATCCCAGCTCTACCTGTTGGTCTTCCAGATGTGCAGCGTCTCCTCATCAACGTTGTCGTGTCTCAGCGCCTGCTCATCCAGGAAGTCAAAGAAGTATTTGACGGCAGGAGGGACAACGGAGCTCAAGCCTAATACACTGCGGAAGAAATCATCCACAAACTGCTGCAATGTGCCCTGCAACACACACACAAACACACACATAAGTGAATGAAATCAGCAGTAGATTTCCAGACACAAAGAATCACTGGAAGTGATTCATTATTTCTACTGGTTACAATAAAACTGAGTAAAAACAGGAGTGACAGAGACGAAAACAGTTTGTGAGCGTTCAGACGTGTTTGTGCATCAGGCTGTTTTCATACCTGCACAGTCCTGTTGTGTTAGTCCAGCCAGTTTTAATGAGCCTCTCTAAAGATGTTAAATACATCAGTTCACCATTACGTTCACTTTAACACAAAAGTAAAATCACTGCAAACAAACATGACGAGGTGAGAAGATCAGAGGCCAGCGGTGTGAGTCACAAGAAAATCACCATTTGTTTCTGGCACAAATCTCAGGCTCTAGATTTGGAACTAATGAAAACGTAATGAGAGAAGTGCTAAACAGAAACTGGCTACAGACACTTCACTTCCTGAGGGTGCTCAGGAGGAACAACACGGGGAGGAGAACGCCGACTGCCGTCTACTGAGCAGCTGTGGAGTCCATGCTAACATACTGTGTTTCAGCGTGCTGCACACGCTGCTCTGCTGCAGGTAAAAGTCACTGCAAAGGGTAGTGAAAGCAGCAGGAGAAATCATTGGCTGCCATGTCTGGAGGACAGAGCAGCTTCACGTCGTCTCAGTAGAGTTAAGAGCATTGTTAAGGATCAGCCAGGGCACACACCTCCACATTGAGGGAGTTTCTTTCCCACTGCTGTACTGAACTCTAATATGCACTGATAATGGGACAATGCTGCTATGTTGTTACACCTCATGCTTTAACAGTGCTAACGTGCAGCATAACTTTATTTTTATTTTATTCTCTTTTATGACTGTTGCTATTCAGTGTCCTGTGTTTTTAGTGTTTTCGTTTTCCCTCCTTATGCACCAAATGGAGCTGCACACCTAATTTTATTGTTGACAGAGCATACGGTGACAATAAAGTAATTCAATTCGATTCAAACAGCCTGCATTATGTTGAGGTTCATGGTGACTATGATCGATCTCCACACACCAGCATCTGATTTGTTGTCATGTCTTGTGTGCGTTTGTGTTTCTGCTAGAGGCAGCTTTGGATCATCCCTTTTTGTACGTCATTTCCTGTACAACACCAGACTGGTGTTAATACAGACTAGACATTTTATAAAAAATAACATAGGTATATTAAATTTGCAGTGTTTTTGTAGCAGCTCCTGCAGGTTTTCCTCTCAGGCTGCAGTTACAGCCTCAGACACACACACACACACACACACACACACACACACACACACACACACAGTACCTTGACGGACAGCAGCCTGGTCAGATAAATCTCAGTGATGGCTTTTGTCATCGCCTTGTCCTTCATGCTGCCTCTCTTTGACTTCACCTCATCGATTTCATCTGTTGGTCTCACCAGGTGGAAGGTGTTGTCCTCCTCCAGTAGCGCGTTTTCTGTACACAGAGACACAGAGGCTTCTTACACTGTGTCCTCTGACAGCATGAACAGCTGAAACTAAAACATCTGTTTAAAAACACTCTGTCCAGTCAGTCCAATGAGGAAATGTCACCAAAAAGTCATGGAACAATTATTTGACTGTTGAAGTAAAGGTGAGTGTTACTGTAGCAGTAAGACAAGACTTTTAAGGCAAAACTTTATCAGGTGATTTCACGTTCTTTGCAGTGGCAGAAGGTTCAGAGAGAGAGTGTGTGTGTGTGTGTGTGTGTATGTACATACTCTCCTCATGGCTGTCTTGTTGCTGGTGGAACGACTGTGTGTGCAGAACTCTGGACAGGACCAACGTGGCGTTATCCCGAACCTGGAAGATAAGAAGTGATTACAAGAAAAACCATCTCGGTCCTGATTCAGTCTGATTGTCTGTAGCACAGTTACCGAGGGGCGGCGTCTAAGTGTCACAGGGGAGACTGGACGAGTGCTTTAGTTCCTGCTGCTTTTTATGCAGCACGAGGATGAATCACTTCTGCCTCACTGCATTTTCAGAATTGATTAATCAGCAGATTATACTAATCAATTAATGTTTCTTGCCTATAAAATGTCCATTCTATTTTCCAGATTCAAGATGGAGTCTTCACATTTGCTTGTTCTACAGTATCTGACTCCAAAGACGTTTCCCAGTTTACTGTCAGATATGACAAAGAAAAATCGATTCCTCACTTCCTCAAGATGCTTTATTTTAATGTTGACTTAAAACATGGCCAAGCTAGACTTTTATATAGCACAACATCACAACCCACAGATTTGTGACAATGTTACCCGTTGTGTAATATTAAACATAGCAATGATGGCTTATCACATGACCACTGCTCTTCAGGTTGCAGATGGAAAGTCAAGTTGGAAAGGGTAAAAGTTGGTTACTATCAAAACTGAAAATCTTCTATCAGCACTTATTACAGAGCTTGTGTGTTTAAAAATTTAAATCTTGACAAAATTTTAGCTAAGGAAACTCGAGTTGTGCAGTGCAATTAGATTTGACATGCATCAGAGCTCAACCTGTGCAAATGTGGAGCTGAAATCGACGAGTTCGGTTAGCGTAACCTGTTCGTGATATGACAGAGATCAGGTAAATACATCTTCATGTTTATTTTAATATTCAACATCAGTGCACTGTGCTGAGGACTGTTTCACTCAAGAATCAGTGAACACACAAACACAGTAAGGAACATTTCTGCACTGAATAAAGCTGATGATCAGCTACGTCCGTAACGTCCTGGAGGCACATGAACATGAGACTGAACTCACGTTGTAATGAGCCAGAGTGTTCAGCCTCTTCCAGCGTCCTTCTTTCAGGGAGGTCAGGTCGAGGTCGGACAGGATCTGCCCCGTGGAACCAGGACGCCACTCTGTGGACAGGACACAGCATCACAATACAAGAGGTCTGCTGGAGAGAGAGAGGACTGACCAGCTGGCTATTACTTTGTTACACTCAGGGCTCCCTAGCAACAACAGACCACCTGATTAAATTAAGGTTACATTGTACAAAAACTCACCAAAGCTGCTAAAAATGCACCTGATATGAATTTATGACGGGACTAAATGTGAGTCCTATTTATCTGCCTCCGTCCGTATGTTGTGATTTGGCTGCTGTGACAGTGCAGAGACCCTTTGTGACTAATTAAGCACTGTTTTACACTCACAGTCTATTAGAGTGTTGTGTAAGACTGCTTTTATATCTTAACTAAAGTTCACTCTTTAAATATAAATCAGTCAGATTTTTTGTGGTTCTCTTTTTATTCTGTGGCTCTGACCCGCACTGTGACGCTGCAGTTCCACTACAGACCTGCAGGGGCAGACAAACCTGTGAACCTGCTTTGAAGCTGTGTAGCTTTGCGTATTTTTTCCATTTATTTAAATCCCAAAGTAATGACTGTTAGTAATACCACTGTTTCTAGAGTGTTTCAGATATTTGATTTCTGCATCTCACCCAGTGCAACACTCTCCACCTTTGGTCTCTGCGAGTAGGGTAGATTCCTATAGACCTGATCAATGATCTTCTCTTTTACCTGGAGAGCAGAAAATTAGCATTTTACCTGTCAAAATATGCACCAACACAGAAACAAAAATAATATTTAACTCAAATTTATCAGCACTGAACAATAATGACAGATATTGGACAAATATCAGGGAAGATGGAGCCTTACAACTGGCAGAAAGTCAACTCTTTCTTTAAGGCAACCACATGGACCCAAACCCACCTGGGTGATTGTGTCACAGTTCAACACCTTCACTGGAGTCACATCCGGTCCCTCCCCGTGCACCAGAACCTGCAGGGTCTGACACCACAAACACACCCGTCAGCCACACACTAACCCTCACTAATCCAGAATAAGTGCAGAGCAAAACACAACTGGTTCAGTGTTGATTATTCTGGTTCTCACTTCACCAATTAAAACAAAGAAAAAAGATTTATCTGTTAATCACCAACTGTTCTAGCTCTATGTAATAATTAAAAATGATGCCACATTAACATGATAGCAACTAAACAGGTAAGTATCAGAAATTTTTAACAATGTCTCTGACACCAGGAAACTGTTGCAGGCACAGAACAAAAAAATACAATATTAATCCTGCCACAATAAATTTTACAGCAGATCTACACAGTTAATGTATTTGGTTTCACAAACTGCTACAATTATGTAACACAACAAAATAAAATAATTTAATCTGGTGTGACGACAGGTTAGCCCCAGGTGCTAACTAACCACCTCTGGATAAAGTGTAAACACTCCGAGTTCAGAACAGGGAGCTTCTCCTGCTCTTCCATCCTGCTGACATTTCATGAATGTCATTTTTTGGCCAAATATCTAAATTCTGATTTCACAGTTTTTTCTATTCTGGTAACATGAACGTGAGGAGGAAACACATAAAAAGCTTTAATGGTCTAAAGTACTGGCTCTGGCCTACTACAGTGTTTGTGTGTACTAACCAGTACAGAGTACTCCACATCGTCCCCCAGGAGTCCTGTATCGTTCAGTGTGTATTTGGCTTTCTTCATCTTGGCGTCCACTGGCCCCTTTTCCACCTGGTGCTTCAAGGCCTTATACAGCTTGTATAAAGGCTCTCCTGCTGTGTCCTGCATGCACACACGCACACACACACCATGGTCTCATCAACACTGATACTAGTGTGACTGGTGATCACAACACTAACAGCGAATCCAGAGCTCCCTACTCTCAGCCAATCAGCAACCAGCAAGTGTAAACCTACTGAAACTATATTTCCTATGAAGCAATAAACTGTGGTTGCTATTATAACCGATTCTAATCCGATATCTATTTAGGTCTATTTTTCTCTGTATCTACTTGTTAGGTCTTCTTCAAGTGTTTAAGTACATTTTGTACAACAAACTTTTTCTGTGAAAGTCAAATATCAAACAAAAGAACCATGATAATTGCACCCTGGTTAGCAGTTACACTTACACTGTCAGGATTTGTTTGGCTTGAGGAACTAAATAAACAATGTCCATAGTGTGAAGTCTTGGTCTGGAGCCCAAGTGTGAACCCAGCTCTTGGCATGAAAATGTTAAATTATAGAAACACTGAAGATCAGCACAACATATGAGCTGCTGCTGTCAGGAGCAACTTTTCAAATAGCCCAAACTGGCCACAAAGAAACCATGAGGCAAAAACACAGGCTTCAATAAAGTTTCTTAGGGTCAGTTATAACTGAAGGAATGAGAGCGGGAGAGAGAGCAAAGACAAAGCCGAGGGAAGGTAAACAACAGAGCAAGTGAAAGAATCTGTTACCCTGAGGAACTGGTAGAGACAGATAGACATCCAGTTACACAGCATCCTCTCCACCACTGTCTCTGACCTACATACACACAGAGAGACAACAGAAGCAAACATTAGGACAGACGCCTTCATTTTAAACTTGTGTATCATTGTAAAACTTCAGTGCAATCAAATTAAAATATATAAATACAACTGCAGCCTATATTACAGCCTCATTGCATATCCAGCAGCTCAGTGTGTGTCCTGTCAGAACGCCTCACTCTCAGGCAGCAGCTATCAGACGTCCTCACCTCCTGAGCATTAGTTTGGGGTTTTTGCTCTGCACGTGCTCGTCCATCAGCTCCAGCAGCAGCGTCCTCATGATGTCAGTGTAGTACTCCAGTTTGCCGTGCAGCGCCACCGTCAGCAGAGAGGCGAAATAACCACGCGAGCGAGCGTTGAAGTCAGGACGACTCTCCAATGTGTGGATGAACTAGAGCCAGAGAACACAGAGGCTAGGTTTGACAACAAAACGGAGAGACAGAGAATAGACGGAGCAGGAGGACAAACTCACTTTAATTGTGGGAGAACTGGTTGAGCGCCTGAGCCACGATGGTCCTGCGGGCCTCTGGGATTTGGATTTTTCCCGTGAACATGGCATCGTTAACACTATCCTTGGAGGGCAGGAAGAAGTTTCGGTCGGTGTAGTTTTTGTAGTCCAGGAAGGGGATCCGGGCCTCGCTCAGGTCGCTGGTGTGGTCCTCCATTTCAATCATCAGGTCTGACAGACAGAGAAGATCATCAGATACCCAGGCGTTTGTATGCAATAAGGCACCATTTATAAAGTTTTTATAAGCTGTAATCAGTTGTTTATACATCACTATTAATATTTTATTGATTATTTATAATAC
>NW_018128012.1:1289737-1346207 GCF_001952655.1 Monopterus albus | reverse complement strand
TAATAATGGTGGAGGGGGGGGGGGGTGTACATATCCTACAACCCCGGCTGAAATGCAGTGTGTGTACTCAAGTACGTTATACTTCTACTTCAGCACATTACAGAGGGAAATCTTTAGTACACTAGATTTATTTTTACACATCGAAGGGTCCACACAGACACCAGGTGTTTTCACTCTGGCTACTTCCTGCTGGGCTGAGCCGGGTGGAGGTGTGGTGGAGGTGTGGTGGAGGTGTGCAGTGCTAAGAATGGCTCTAATTAACCAGTAACCTGTGTGGGGAGTGTGCGCAAATGTACACACAATATATACTTAGAAGTGTCTGAGTGAATCACTCC
This sequence comes from Monopterus albus, assembly GCF_001952655.1. Lineage (NCBI taxonomy): Eukaryota > Metazoa > Chordata > Actinopteri > Synbranchiformes > Synbranchidae > Monopterus > Monopterus albus. The sequence goes on along the minus strand of NW_018128012.1, from coordinate 1,345,872 downwards.
ACATTTTTATACAAAATATATGATGCAAAATAGTTTAAAGTAGTAACAAAAGAATGTACAAAGTATGCACAATTTTGTAATTTTGATATTTCATAAAATATTTTTATTTTATTATATGTACTTTTATTTATATTAGAGCTCTCAAAGTTAGTGATAATGCACAAATTCCTTTTAATGCCACTAATTTTTTGATACGCGATTAACGCATGCACATTCTGTGATTATGACCCTCGGCCTGCCCCGTAGTTTGGGAAATCAATGAGCGATGCAGCAACAGAAATAAGCAGAAATTGATAAAGAAAAGGTTCTTTTTAACGGCGAGTTCAACTTCAAGGCCCTGCCAGATGGTTCTGTCGACAAGACCATTTTGCATTTACTGTCAATATGAACCGAGTTGTACGTCGAGTCTCAGATACCATTTGTTGGCCAAGCACAAAGCTGATGCAGAGAGCCCTCCTCCCCCTCGCCAAAGGCAGACTACGCTGGATAGTTTGCAACAGAGACACCTGGACAACTCTACAAGCAACAAACTATCAACAGCAACAGACCCTGGGTGTAAAGAGGAGGGCGCACACTGACTACAACATTAATCAGCTGTCCTGTGAATTCGCTCCAGGTGAGTGTGGGCACCTGTGAACTCTTTCTTGCAGCGATCCCGGACACTTTCCTCCAGATTCTCCAGTTGGTGTCTGACCTTCTCGTATTCTCGTTCTGCCTGCCGACTCTTCCTCCTGTCAGCACACACACAGGTCGATATTTAAACGCATCAACAAGTGCCTGTGCTGCATGTGTTTTAAGGTACTCTGTCGAACCTGTAGCAGTAGACTGACACGGCGATGAAGAGCAGCATGGGTATGATAACTGCAGGGATGATTATAGCCAGAGGAATGTCGACTTTTCTGGCGTAGTAGACTGAACCCACTATCCACTCACCGTGACCGAACTTGACCTGGACAGACAGAGATCACGCTGTGTTCCACTTTAAAAAGGTTCAAACTAAACCTCTGAACACCAGTAAAACTCAACATTCTGGTGTGGTTGTGCATCACTTCACGATCATTTCACTTTAAATCAGCTTGAAATGGTATCTTTGGAAACCTTAGGATGTACAGAATGTAGATACTGCGCACTCTGCACTGCTCTTATTGCACTTCTGGTTAGGTGCTAAACTGTTGTATCTAAGTTGTATCTAATCAAATGTGGGGAGGCTTTTGTCTTTGTCTCTGTCCCGTTCAATGTCTACATATCCTTCTAGGCTGGAACATCGAGTTAAATGACAGAGAACATTCCATTCCCCACCTGCCTGTGTGATGCTAATCTTGTCACAGTGAAGCTTAGGAAACTGTCATTTGTTTTTGTTGGTGAGTTTACCACAAGGTCCAGCGGGTCGTTGGTGGTGTCTCTGCGTTGACGCTTGGACCTGGCTCTGGGCTGCGATGAAGGAGCCTCCAGGATCAACTTATCATCCTGGACAGAGTTGAGAGAAGGAGGTATTGTTGGTATTAGCTTACCTTTACAACTTGTTTGCCAGCTGTGGGATAACAAGCGGTGTCTACTCAAGTCCACATAACACAGGCTGCATATGTCAGTAGGGTAGAGTGTGCATCCTATCAGTTAATACATTAAAAGGTAGTTTGGAGGACGGGACTTCTTCTTATAAAGATGAGCCCGATTAGAATTGATCTTCTGTGACTGTGACATGTTTTCTTTGCATTTTATTGTTATTCAAATTGATCGCTTCTGTATGTGTGACTTATATTTCTTTCACTGACTTGTTTTTGCTTCTCACACCATTTCCTATGATGCTTGTCTGCGCCTGTGACCTGGTAATGATGTGTGATCTTCTGCCGCCACGTGCCGGCGCTTTCTCTGGAAAAATCAATAACAGCTGAAATGCAAAGAAGCATCTTTGCAGCTCAGTCATTTGGAGCCACCGCCTCGGCCGATTAACTTTCCTCAGACTGCTGAGCAGTTTGCTGTATAGTGTTACAACAGAGATCAAGCGTGGCCTAATGTGTTTTTGAAAGCCCGTGTTTCTGGAGCATGACAGCATCAACCGCTAGACTCAAAATGGGCATTAAGCTGATCCACCATTACTGCAGATTTATACACGGACGATGTGACTGTTTGATATCAAGCATTTCATAAAAAAGCCAATATCAGCTCCATGTGAGTGTGTTTACCTGCAGTATGTTAACGTGACACGAGGCGTCTCCAACAAACGCCTGAGCCTCTTGAGCCGTCATGGCCTTGAGGAAACCTCGACCCTGGTGACAGCAAGAATAAGAGAGTGAACTCAACAGACCCACAGACAGAGAGTGGCACCAAGTGTAAATGTAAGTGCGTCTGCTCACGGTCACGATGATGATGCTGGTCTCTGTGATGACGTTCTTGGCGAGCTCGTTGAAGCTGGGGTCAGGGTGATAGTTAAAGTCCTTCAGCTCCTCCATCACGTTGTCCAGCTGCAGAATGGTCCTGAGAGACTGGGTGTCGAGGGAGCTGTTCACCGACGGAGAGTAAAACTGGAGGACGGTGTCGTTCTTACTGTGAGCGTCCTGGACAAACTGAGAGACATGAAGAAGCGTGAATTTCACCCCAGGAGAAGTGAAGGAGTCATTTTCTCCCTGTTAAGTTCTGTTACATTGAGTCAGGACCCAATACCACTAGTTTTGGGCATTTTTATTCTTAAAAACTATAATAATAACTAAACTGTCTGACCATCAGAAGAGTTGCTGAATAGTATGATAGGTTTAAACACTTAGAAGTGTCTGAGTGAATCACTCCACACTTTGAAGTGATTCCAGATTTTCAGCGCAGGTGCAACTTTTACTTCAGATTTCCTGCTTCCTCCCTCCCCCACCCCCCCGTTTCACACACTGGCTTCTGGTGAAGCAATGATGAAACGACTTCTCCCCTGCGGCGAAGCCGCCTGAAGAGAATCTGTCACTCAAAGCTATTCAGCAACGAAATGGATGGTTCATCTCTTTTCTCTCTTTCAGGGTTTTGACTCAGAAAGAACAGTTGTGGCTGCAGACTCACTCACACTGAGCCCATATTGTGCTTTTATTGAAAATATGATTAAATCCAGTAACTGTGTCCTCAGTTGATATGTAGAATAAAAAAAGAAAAATCCTGAATACTTAATAGTTAAAGGTTTTTCTTCATTTCGAAGCTCAGAAAAAGACATTTTTGATTAAACTATTATACGTCCAAGTGTAAACATTTTACATCACATGTTTAGTTACATCAGTGTTACAATTAGCTTTGTTGTAACCAATTTAATGACTGTTTTGATCCACACAGAACAACTGAAAGCACTCACAGTATACTTATTTTGTAGTCATAATGCTCTGTAACATCTTACACAAGACATCCATTTGCATATTTAAGAGAATTCTCTTCTGATAAACTCTAACCCCAAAGCTGCCACTAACATGATGAAAACTGGCAGAGGCAAAACAAAAGATGGAGAAAGCAGAAAGAAAAAAACCAAATTTGGAAGCGAGAGAGAAGAATGTAGGAGCGACAAAGAACGAGAAGAGGAAAAAAAAAAACAAACTTTCTGCAGAGAAGTGAAGCTGAGAAACAAGTGTGAAAGGAAGTGTCGCTTCAAACAAAGGACCAACAACACAACTCTCTGGAGCTGCTTTCCACACACACACACACACACACACACACACACACACACACACACACACACACACCTCCACCAGTGCGGTCTCCTGTGAAAACTCGTCAGGGGACGGCAGGACTTTCATGGTGGCTCTCTGGATCAGGTCAAAACCGCTTCCTGTCACCACGATCCTTCGACCACCGCTGCAAACACACACACAGGCCGAGTCAAGTGCATCGCATCATCAACTGTTCTAAAATGCATTTTTTCAATACTTAGATTTTTAGGCTGGGTGAGACAGCTTACTGGTTTTCATTCTCCTACACACCAGTTCACCCAGTCAGCATTACATTTTCTACTATTTTAAATTTATACCTTTAAAACTGGTGACAGACATTCAAACAACATATATTATAACATTTCGTTTCCACCAATCAGTGCTGCAGACTGAGCAACTGACCGGACGGAAGCCGACTCACCAAATGAAGCTGTCTTTAGGCTTGTATTCTGAGATCTTGGGATTCTCCGAGTACTGGTATGGCGTTGGGACATCCTTGGTGGTGTTTTTTCCATACTTCACCGTCACCACTAACGGGTCGGAGGGCACCTTCTGCCCCCGATACCTGCCGGTCTTACAGGTGATCTCCGTGCCGAACGACAGGCTGAAGAAGAGAGAGGAAGACAGTGAACAGGGATGTCACAGAGCCTTTCAAAGTAAAGGTCACAGTGTAAACAGATAGTGCTTACACTTCACAAGGAACACCACCCACGGTGACGGTGACGTCTTCTTTAGTCGCCGTGTCCAGGTCTTCTCCACTGATGGTGATCACGGTTCCTCCAGCTGCCGGACCCTTCACTGGGTTGACGGCCACCACTTTGGGGTCCTGGACAGAAAACAGAGCACATTACTACAAAATACACAATAACGCTAATTTCATGACTTCAATTTTGAAGAAGGCCAAAAAACAAAAACAAACAAAAAACATGACTACTTGCTTTTGTGATTGAGGAAACGAGGAGTTCATGAAGTCAAGTCTGACTTCAGGATAGATCGTAAACAAAATGGATGGCAATGGTAGCTAAAAAGCCTAAAATGTAAAGCATGTAATATCTCAAATACAAGCATGAACATGCTTTGTTTTTCTTCTGATCAAACTATTTTGTCTACCTCTGTTTTATTTTATCTCATCTACACTGTGTCTCAACATGGATGATTTTTCTGTGATGAGAAGTGAAAGAAATCCTTTTATACAACACATTAGCATTAACATTTTATTTTGAATGTGGGATATACAACAAAAATAACAGGTAAAGTTTCCATTTTGATTAAATTGTGCGTTGAAGATCCACAAAAAAGTATATACACGGTTTTCATACGTTGTATGTGTGTAAAGTATTTGATGTGTTCCAATAACTCATTTAGCAACATACATGTACAACATGGGCAGTTGGATTTATGGCCCCGTCACGCAAACACCAGTACATTGGGAAATTACCACCCGATCAGACTGTGAGGGGACAATCTTCTTAAGGTTAAATCAGTTAAAATAGGTGCTACATGTGGATGGAAACCCAGCTAGTGTGGTGAACAGAGAAGAGGAGTGATGTGGTTGCAGCCTGTGCTAGTGCACAAGCTAGAACAGCAGGTACTGGTAAAGGTGACGAACAGATCTCAGAGTGGACAGAAGCCTAACTCTGTCATGTCTTCTAAGTACAGGCTGTGGTGGTTCAGAATCAGAATCAGCTTTATTGGCCAGATGTGTTGGACACATGAGGAATTTGACTCTGGTACATCAGCTCTCAGTGTGCATGTACATATCCCCATGTAAGGGCCAAGTAAACAGTAAACCAACATAAGGCTGTGTAGTATAACAAAGTCAGCAGTATTAACAAGCAACTAACAGTGCAAACAATGTAAACTAAGCAGTATTTTCCCCCATTCTGAAAGTGGGGATCTTCTGGGGGAGGCTTGGCCATGAACATAACCTCGATTCAAGAATGAAAACAAAAGCTCAGATCAGTCAAACCAAATGACTGAAGCAGACGAACAAAGAAAACATAAAACTTTAACGGAGTTCATGTCCTGGTCGCCGTCCCGCAAGTCTGAACCCTCTGATCACATCAAAACATACTTTACATTCTCCAAAGCTACATAGCTAAGCCCTGTGGTGTTTAGGCAGCAAACTCCAAGTAGGAACACAACAAACAAAAGCCAGCGGAACGTCCCCACGGGGGAGCTTGTGTTTATTGAGAATGGAAGCGGCGGGTGCTGAAATACACCAGCTGGTTGGTTTCCTGTTTGTACTGGAAGGTTCTGTACTGAGCTGACAGCATGACGAACAAAACAAGAGGAGATATTAATTCTCAGCTACACTGGAGGACACACATTGAAGAAGTTAATCTGTCTGGAGAATTAAGGCACCGCAGTCGAGCACAGTGCGAGAATGAAGTTATTAGAGGTTGTTTAGGTATGGGGGGGGGGAAGAAAAGAGAGTATGAAGAGGTACAATCCTTCACGAGTGTGTGGTGTACAGCTGGTGAGAGGCGTCTGAGCATTTGTTTTGCTGGTGTTTCACATTTGTTCTCGCTGTTCTGAAACAGAGAGCTGCAAACACAGGAATAAACAGCCCCAAAGACAGAGAAGCTCGTAACAACTCCGCCTGGTTGGAAGCTGTACACAGACCACAGAGGCTCAGGAGGTTGGTCTGTGAGACACTTGGCATAAAGAAAACAGAAAGTCAAACTCAGGGAGTCACTAGCAGACACACAACGTATGGCAGTTTGAACTAATCAATCTACTCTGAGGACATAAAAAAGGAAAAGAGCCAATTAGAAACAGAACAAGCTCAACTTCCACCAGCTGCACTAATCAATAGTTTTATATCACCGATGGATCAAATGACTGTGTGTAGGTGTTCATCCCAGCGCCAAGCCTGCAGAGTTAGAAATCTGCCTCTGTTCCACCCACACAGGGTTTTCACAGCTCAGGTCTTACTGATGTACCTGCTCTACACTGTTTTGATATGTTCTCATTTGTTAATTAAATCTTTCATTAAAGTCACATGTTGTTCTTTCCTTTAGGGCAGCTGTTATTTTTATTGTTGATTAACCTTCAGTGCAGGAAAACACAAAGAAAGATTTAAAAATTCATGGTTTCAATGGATCTGTAGAAGATAATCAATGCTTTTATCAGTTCGAGATTAGACTACTGCACTGTAAGGTGGAGCTAATCGATCTTTCCTTTCTCGTCTCCGGTCTGGTACAAAAAGCTGTTGCTCTCCTTTTAACTAACACCTCCAGGCGTGAACATAGAACCCCCGTTCTTTGCTCTCTTCACTGGCTTCCATCATAGAATTGATCTAAAAATTTTAATGGTTACTTTTAAATCCTTTAATGGCCTGGCCCCCTCCCCACCTGATAACTTCTTTTAGCAGTCCCCGGATCCAGATGGAGGCAATGGGGTGATGGCGCCTCCTCTGTGGATGCTCCCAGACTGTGGAACTCTCCACCAGTTGACATTCGCTCTGTCGCAGACCTGGTGCTTTAACTTTAAACTAAAGACTTGTTGATATTGGCTTTTACTTCCCACTAGTGTCCTAACACTTTCTTTTTGACGTATCCTACTTTTAACTCCAAATCTGTTTATATACTTATTGTATTTCATTTTGGCTACTCAGTTTGTTTTCTACATATTCTACTCTACTACTTTATCTGACCGCTGTAATGCACTTTGGTCGACTTCCAGTTGTTTTAAAGTGCTAGAATATTCAGTTTACAATCATATACAACAAAGAAAAGCAACAAATTCTCACTTTTGAGAAGCTGAAACCAGAGAATGACGAACCATCTCTGGTGTCATCAAACTACTCAGCAGTCTCTCTTTAAATTACCTGAACATGTCACCGAAGCAGGAAACTACCAGCAGCAAATGTCTTTTAACACAGTGTTTTTGCCCTTGATACCCATTTAAATGAACATTAGCCGAGCTGTAAACCTGTCAGTGTTTCCACAGCCTTGGTTTCATTTTTCTGTTGTGAGAGTAAAACAAGTCGACGCTCACTGAGTGGAAGCAGCCATTCAAAGCTGAAACCCTGTTGCAGAGTTCACACACACAGACGTGCTTGCTGCTGAAGTAAATGAGTTATTTTGGTCTCAGCAGTGTGCTTTAATTAGCTTTTTATCAGCTCAACGAAAAAAAAAACTAGAACTATGAAGGTGGAAAACAATATTTAGAAGAAATGACTAAGCCTTGTTAGAGAAACAAAAGAGAACAGCAGGTACAACCTATTTACTTTGATCACGTTTGCTTCTGTGGGAAGAAACAGCCAGAATGTGAATGTGTGCAGCTTCTTTGGGGACTGGATTCCCTGGCACCTGGTGCTTTGACTTGGTGATAAAGCTTTTAATGAGTTGTACACAGTGTCTGCAGGTCTCAAGATTTAACGATGTTTTGAAGCTTCTTGTTTTAAGTAACAAAGCGACTGTCAGTGACAGTGTTGTGGTTATGATAATGTTAGGATTCAGGATCCACATCTCAGTGGGGAAACAGATTTAGACACCGGCAGCAGGAGTTGTGCACATTCATGAACTATCCTCTTGTTTTTAGGAAGAGGCTCTCTGGTTTTATTATTCTGAAATAACTACAGACTATTTGGAGTTATGAGGGGCGCAAAGCTAATGTAAAGATACCTACGACTAAACATTAAATGGCTGGAGATGAGCAGCCACGGGCTCTTTAATGGCTTTGAAAAGGCAGTCCATGCATTCATCACTTCTCGGACTGACTACTGTAATAGACCGTACATCGTCCCAGTCTTCTTCTTCTGTCTCGTCTTCAGCTGGTCCAGAACACACCTGCTCATCTTTTGTGACAAACACAGGAAAACGTGAACATGTGACCCCGACTCTGGTTTCTCTTCATTGGCTTCTGGTTTGTTTCAGGAATACCTTCAGTATTTTATTATTGGTTTTTAAAGCTTGTCACTGTTTGGCGCTGTGCATGTTTGAGTGCTTTCACACTGTTGTTTACCAGGTGGATCAGTAGATCTTCTGACCAGGGCATTTGTGTGCCTGTTTACTTGCTTTAAGCTTTTGCATGTTTTATTTGATTTTATTTAATGTTGTTTACTTGATTTAATGTTTGTTATTATTATTGTACTTTCTGATTTCCTTTTATTGTGCCGCACCTTGTAACTTTGGTTTAGAAAAGTGCTATATAGACATACTTGTAGCTGATATAGTGAAATAACAGCTGCTGACTTGAAACAAAGACCCTGGTTCCTGGTTCAAAACTATGAAACAGCTTAAATTCTTTAATATGAATGAAGGTTTGCACACTTGTGTTTGTACAGCGGTGTTACAGAGTGGAGCATCTTCCCCCACAATCACTGACTGAGCACAGACAAGTTAATGCTGGCCTGACATAATGCACGCTGATATGACGTTTGAAAGTGAAAATCTGGATCCGAACATTTTCTGCACTAAACTTCGACTCTGGTCTGGTTTCACCATCCATGGTCAGGTCTGTCTGAAAGCAAGTGAAAACTATGTGAAACTTAATTTTTCATTTAAGCTGAACTGTTTGTTTTTTGTTGCCAAATCTTATGGTTCACTCCACAAAACATTTCAGGAGATGATTTGAAAATAAAATGGAATTTACAGACAAAATGTTAAGAATTCTTGGAGCTGGACAAGGCTGTGAAAAACTGTCGAGGTTTGTCAATATAAAAACACAGAGAAAACAGTAAAATAGTTTCCGCTCCTCCCCTCACTGGAAAGACGTGCGTGTCAATGTGAAGGTGAGGAAAGTAGACATGGAAACTTAAATGTTGTATTATAATTTGAAGACCTGGTTCTGTAAGATCTCATCCCTGTGTCTGGGGTCAGACCTACCCGATAGGTGAAAATGACCTGAGACGTCCCTCTCCTCCCCCCTTCTAGCTCCATCTCCACGGGTCCACTGTTGGTCGGCTCAAAGGGGAGGTCGCTTGGTGGAGCTCGCCTCGCCGGGCCGATCTCACACACCACGCTGTGGACGGAAAGACAGCAAGAGATTAGATAACAATGCTCTGTACTGAAGGCAGTGTGTGCACAACCCAAGGAAAACTTCAGCTCAGCTGTTTGGGCAAAAACAGTCCAGAATACTAATTACAAGTTACAACTGTAGAAGAAAACCACAAAACAATCAATTAATCAAACATTACTTCAATCAAGCAGCATTGCATGGACTTCTTTCCACTTCTCTTCCTGAGACTGACATGGCTGAAACTTCAGTGTCTGGCCTCATGTCAAGATGTCAAGTTTCAGGGAAATGAATCAGTTATTTTGACGCCTGACTTTGATTTTGTTTTAGACTTTTGATGGAAATATATATTAGTTCGTCACATTTTAGTCTTTTGATTTTTATTAGTTTTAGTTTAGCTATTGTCATGTTTTATATGTACTGTATCTTCTTTGTCCTAGTTGTGCACAGTTACCATGGTTACATGTGTTGTTCCTGCCTATCATGAGGTTTGTGTTGCTCTGCTCTGCAGAAGTTGGACAGGCATTTGTACTAAACTCCTCTTCATCGGGTTCAGTTTGAGAGGTGACGCTAAAATGTCGGACAACATTACAACTGTGAATCTCTGCAGTGAACATTTAGAGGTAATTTATGGTCGACAGCAACACAAAAGACAGATATTACTGAAAGTAAGCCGGTAGTGAAACACATCAAGTGGCTGATTCAACTCCTGAACAAGAGAAGAGGTGAAGGAAACAGTTTTACTGAGCAGCACCTGCAGTTTGTGATTCCACAAATGTGGCAGATTGTTAAGTTTCTTCATGTCCATTCATCCATCCTTCACATTATTGTTTACTTTTTATGTATTGACAACATTTCATCATAGTTCTCATTATCAAAGGCAACTTTTTATTTCATTTTAGTTTCGTTTTTGTCCTGGAAAATAGGTGATAGTGATTATTTTTTGTGACAGTTTGTTAATGAAATTAATACTGGAATGAACTTATGTTAACTTCAACCTCACTGTCCACAAAGGTACAACTCTCTTTCATAAACTGCCCAAAATCTACAACATCAATTCACATAAAAATGCGGGAAACACATAAAACCCGTGATAAGCACCATCATCTACTGGTAAAATCGTTAATTACTGACAACCAGACATGGCATCCAGTTTTGTACAATGTGAGAAAGTGCCAGAAACAACAGCATCTAGTCCTCCGTTCAAACAGGACATGAGAAATTTCTTTCTATTAAAATAGCAAAGGATCCAAAACTATGTGTTCGTGGTGTTACCTCCTCGTCTGGTCCAAAGTCAAAATGCTGCACGCCTCTAAATCCTGCAAGTCTGGCCTGACATCCGCCTACTTTATCATTTTGCCCATGAAAAGCCGTCAGACCTTTGATTAAAAACAAGCACGTGAAGCCTTCATATGTAAATCTACCGCGTTCACTTTGAAGCTTTTGCACAATGTCACTCATATCATGATGAAATCAACAAACAACAGATAACAAGCCACACTTCTGATATTTAGCCTTCATAGAAGCTACGTGTGCTTCTGTTCAGTCCCAGAGAAAGAGTTGACATTCACTTCTCTCTAGCTATTGATCAGTGGCAGCAGGCTGTCACAGGTTCATGTAAAGAGCTTCACAGACAACAGCTGGGCGATGTCTCTGCTGTCCCTCTCTTCGATTACCTGGTAGAGACCGAGTATCTGTCCTCCTGGTGAACACAGTCCACACCGGCCACTGTGATCTTCTTCACATCCTCCTTCTTTATTCCCATATTGGAGCCTTTGATGGTCACCGCGATGCGGCCGTTCAGAGGGCCAAAGCGAGGGATGATCTGCAGACAGAGAACACCGACTAAGACACGCAGCTTGTTTGATGAAGTAGATTGAAAGTGCACTTCACTATTACGGGATCAGAACTTTAAAAGGTCCGACCACAGCCAGTGACACTGACGGAGACTGAGATGGAGTCTGCTGTTATAATAATCGCTCAGCGTCACTGAGGACGTTACAATATCCAACTAGAAACAGTGACTCTCTGGGTACAACACACGAGTTTGTCTCTAATTTTCACAACTTGAGAAAACTCAAGAATCTTTTGTATACGTCATGACACTTTGCTTTAATGTGATGGATGTTATCTCCTGAGCTGGGTCCGACTGCCTGTGGCACATTTATTTATCTATCAACACAGTGTCATGAGTTCCTCCAGTGTCTACAGAGGTGGTCTTTATTTCAAAAACCTTGGAGAAATACTTTGTTTTACAGGGCTCATATTTTTTTTAGCTAATTTACAAAAACCAGCTTCTTCATTTCATAAACGTGGCCTGTGTTTAGCTGTAAACTGCAACAATATTTGGAAGAAAGTCTTGTGCAATTTGGCACTAATCATATGGAAGATGGTGAAAGTGTTAGGTGCTACAGCCACACTATGTGCCCACACTTCTTGGCGATGTCCTAGTAATTTACAGCTCTTTTTTTGAAACTTGTGAGGAAAGTTTTCAGAACATTGGCTGAAAAATACAGGACCTACAAAAAAGTGTTGCCAAAAACCTTTTGAAGACTTGCAGTTGGCTTCATGGCAGAATGAAGCTGTGAGGAACATTAACGTAAAAGCGACCTGTGTCCGAAAGACGCCGTGACAGACTGATGCAGCAGCAATGTTACGTGTCCCGTGTGTGTAAAGACACATGCCACACATCCCGGCTCAAGCACAGCACAACACAAAGCTAACATGGAGCTAAAGGCACATATCAGCGGACGGTGTCATGTTTTTTGACTCACATTGACGATCTCGGGGTTGGGGCACTGTGCCGGCTGCGGTGATGGGCAGAGTCCCTGGTAAACACACATGTGTGAAGCCTCGCACCAAACACACTGGTACTTGGTGTCGGCGTGTTTACACAGACTGCAGTCTTCTCTTCCCAAAAAGCAGTTATACAGCACGACTGTCAGGGAGGTGGATGGAGGAGGGGGAGGAGAAGACGAGAGGTTAGAGCTAACTGACATGACTCAGCTGGAACTGAATTGGAGGTAAGTGAGAGGGAAAGTGAAAGTGTGATAACTGCACTTTCACACTTTATGTGGATTTGTGTGAGACTGTGAGTGCATGTGTGTGTTTGTGTAAGCGATGCACCAACCTGTCAGGGTGCTGTCAATCTTCCTCTCATTGTCTCTGTCTTTGATATGGAAGGATATGTTCACCTCCTGCTGCTGGTCATAGGTGAACTGAACACACACACACACACACACACACACACACCATCAGGGTTGCATTGCCAGAGAACCAAACGTTCACACCAACGTTCAACGTAAATTCCCTGCATCTATCCAACTGTGGAGGTCAGCACACACTTCATGAATCAAGCGAGCTTTTCTTCAGGATTCATGCGTGTGCGGGAGGAGAAAGAGTGAAAAAATAACCAGAGAAGAAGAAAAAAATGTGGAGAGAAATGCAGGAGATAATGAAAGGAGAAGCAGCAGTGACACACTCTGTAACTGCATATGGCAGCATTAGACTCAGCAGGAGGTGAGGATCAGTGGAACAGAGGAAAGGCTGAGTGTGTAACAGACACACACACCAAGCAACTGGGGGGTTCAGAGAAAGTAAAGATGCTGTTTGTGCTCCATTAGGGGGCGCCTTCAGACCGACATGGGCGTCTGAATAAACAGCGTGAGCTCCAGGATGAAACTCAAAGACAAATAAATGAACAGCTTTAATATAAATTCATGATGCTAAAATCAACTACACAACAAACAGAACTAGAACGGAGCTTGAAACATTTTCTGAGTCACAAATTAACCACTAATGATTCACTAATTGTCTAATTACCATTAACGGCACACTCCCTGCTACGGCACATGGCGGCGTTCGTAACTAATGGGTTGCTGTGCAGACACAGTGACTGGCTCCTCAGTTCACTAATGCCTTCCTCCCGGCCCTCTGTTAGTTTTAGACTCTGATGGAAACTGACATCTGTCTATGAATGATACTTCACTTGCATACCCCACCGTTTCCTATATTTTTTTCCTTAGAAACAAACATAGCGAGCAGGTGCTTAATAACTTCCTCTGTCTCCCTTATAGCTGGTGCCAGGCCTAGCAACCGACAGCCAAACACCAGCTCGTTAGCTGGAAAGTTTGGGAACTTTAGAATCAATGATTACAGTTAATTTTAATAATAGGATAAAATTAGGTCAAAAGGGAAAACAACTACTGAAACAGGTTTGGATCAATTCGGTACAATGGTTATTTAGGGCCTCGGCCTCTTATTTAACTGAAGAATCATAACTGTGTGCTTCTTTAACTTGGTTACAATGTGCAGAGACACAAACAAAAAAAAGAATAAAACATATTGAAGGATTGTCTGTTTTACTGCTAACTATTCAGGAATTCTTAGCATCGCGTTATCTGAAGTTCGTTTTAAGGTTTTAGAGTACATCTGGATTTTAAAACGATTTTGTTATGTTCTAGTCAAACTGAAGGATCCTTCATGATCCTTATGAGCTGCAGAGGCTGGTCCGTAGGTGCGTCCCCTCCTTGATACTGACCTCGTAACCTGTGAATTTGAACCTTGACCCCTGCTCCTGGGTGACCTCCTCCTCTGTGTGCTTCATCAGCTCCGTCCCGATGGCAAACCTATGGCCCTGCGGACGTGCACACAGAGGAAAGACGCTGTCAGAAATGAAGAACAGATGTTTGTTGGCAGGTTAATGTGCGAGTCTGGCTGCTCTCACCCTGTAGATGTCCAGGTTTCTTCCCTGGAAGGTGATGGGGATCTTGTAGCCGACGGGGATTAACAACGGCTCTGGGGACTCGAACTGAGGACAGCTGTCAGGCTTTGCCACAGAGAGAGAGAAGAAATATGATTAACAAAACCATTTTCCTTCAAAAGCTTTAGACATTGAATTTAGCTTTGAATTAGTTTTGTGCTGTTCGTGTTTGCATGCTATCTGTCTTGATTTATGCTGTAACCTGAATCAGAATATAAGGTAATTTAGTAATCCTGCAAAAGATAGAACCATTGGAATATGCTCAACATTTAATTCCAACCTCAACTAACAAACCTCTAACTTAGCACCCAAAACTAACAATGTCATCGATGAGGTTTGGTGGGGAACCTGCAGAAAAGCTACAGAGCATTCAACCCACAGGCTCCAGTATCAGACGGTTACCATGTAAAATAAGACTCTTTGGAAAACTCTTCTTGAATCAGTGACAGTTTTAGTCTCTTTGATTTAAGGTTGAAACTGACAGTGATTTTTATTTTTGATCAATTTGACGATTATATTCTCAATTAACTATTTGGTCAATTTTACACTTTCAGAAAAAGGTGAAAACCACAGTTTTCAAAAGCCCAAAGTGTCATCTTCAAAAGTTCAAAACTCCAATATATTGAGCTTACAACAATATAATCACAAACAAATAATGACTCAACAATTCAACCGTGGAGTGATTCTGCCACCTACCTGCTGTGGTTTGACAATGTGATCTCCACTCACTGCATCTTCACTGTCACTGCAGCTGTGATCCTTAGCGTTCCACTGACAGCCCCACTCACTGGTCACACACGCGATGCACCTGAAACACAAAATACTGTGTGTGTGCGGGCACATGGATTTCTGTGGTCGTGTGAAAACAGTTGTGGGTGCAGCAGGTCCAACATGGCCGCCCTGACGTGCCCTTCCCCAGTCTTCCTGCGGGACCGCAGGTGTTCCAAGGCTAGATGAGATATGCTATCTCTCCAGCGTCTTCTGGGTCTGCCCCTGAGCCACCTACTGGTTGAGCAAACCCAGAAGAGCTCCAGTGGAGGGCACATGGGAAGCATCCTAATCCAGTGCCTGAACCACCTCAGTTGGCTCCTTTCAACATGAAGGAGCAGCAGTTCCCTCCTTTTGTTGTGTCTTTGGCTCAGTAAAACCAACACCTCTGTTAGTTTGTTGCAGCATTTACTTCTTTTATCACAGGTAAAAATAATTTGCAGATCACAGATGTTTGATTCACATCTGATCTCTTGTAGATAAACCATTTCCAAATGACAGAATGAACTCCTCCAACAGGAGAACTTTGCCTTCCATCACGCTTGTGCTGTTTGTAGGCGCATGTCAGATTCCAAGTTACGGCGCATATGCAAACACATCATTACACATAATGTCAATACTGCAGAATGGAGTGGAATTATGCCGGTATGTCAGAAACAATACGACACGGCAAAGTTCAAGAATGCACTGTGTCAGTGTGTGTGTGTGGTGGTGGTTCTTACGGTGTGTTTTGATTCTTCCTGACTGTGGCAGCACAGTTGTAGAAGTGATACTCTCCAGATGTCACCTCGACGGCGCTGTTTACCAGAACCTTGACTGGGACGGACACATAGTCTGAACACACACAAACACAGATACAAGGATAAAGCAAGAGACAAAATAAAGAAATACAATAAAACTGATACTAAAGAGCATCTGTGATGTTGTGAAAAACACCTTGTTCCCTGAGTTTAGTCCCACAGGCTGTGCGTCCTCTCAGATTGAGAACCATAATACTTAAAGGAATAGTTTTGGAAATTATTTGCATTCTTGCCAAGAATTAAATGATACTGATTTCACATTTTCAGCTAAACATTTTTTTATTGTACAGACATAAGAGCGGTAGTGATGCTATTATTTTACTCTCAAAAAAAAAAAAGAGATAGGCTGCCAGTATTATCCAAAAAGCTCATCATTTTGGAATTTTATGTATTTTACTAAAGAATACCAATAAGCTAAGATGAATACGTTTAATCTGCTTAAATTTATATCAGAATGTATCTAAAAGTTATTCAGCTTCTTGCTCCAGCTGTTAACAGTGAAAAAGCTTCTTAAAACACAAAAGCATCTAAACAAATACAGCTAAATGATTTGATCATTTTGTCTTTGTAAACCAACAGTAGCAACGTAAAATCAGTTGTTTGTATTATATGAAGAAGGTGATGAAGGATGAAAGGCTGCCTGCCAGACACAGCTCAGGGAACTAACAGTCCAAAATGAATCCACAAGAAAGCCCACATGATGAAGAAATGCTTCTCTGTGTGTCCGCTCACCCTGCTGCTCAGGGGTGGGCGGGATGTCCACAGGGCCGGGCATCGAACAGGTGACCTGCGCATGAGCATGACTGTCAAAGGTCACCACGGCTCCACTGACGAAAGAGCCGAAAACACACTCCAGTTGATCAGACAGCCCCAGTCTGGGCAGGGTGGGTATGCTGATGTCAACCTGGAGGTGGAACATAACAAAAAAGAGAGTAGGAAGGAAGGAGAAATGAAGGAGCAGAACAAGGAGGGAGAAGGAGCAGAATGTCGAGGGGGGAGAGAAGAAATGTGAGAACACAGAAGTCATTATTTTTCACCTCACACCTCTTCTGGCTGCAGTGAAATAAGATGTGTGTGAGTCAGAGGTAGACCTGGGGGGCGGCGTGTTGTCTGCGTGCAAGTACAGAATGAGCCTGGGTGTAGCAGACTGCTGAAGATAATTATATGTATGTATGTGCATTATTAAAGGATGAGATGCGTCATTTATTTCTGAGTTTATCCCCTTAAGAAGTTCTGTTTACGTAGCCAACATCTGATATATCTCTCATCTCCATGCGAGGGGTGGAGGATAAATCTGCACCTCTTCCAAGGCTTTAGGTCCAAGATGATGTCTAATTATTCTAATGGATTTTGTAGCCTGTACATTCTCTGGTCAGTAAAGAGATAAGGCCTTCATTATTAATGAATGTAATGATAACAATTCACAGTACAATATTGACACAATAGGAAGTACGTTATATAATATTTATCAAGTGAAGAAAAATATGAAAAATGCCCCTTAAGTAATCAATGTTTTTAATAATGTACATAAAAGATAATGCAGCAGCCAGTAGCAGTCCTTTTATGAAATGAGATAAATGGATCTTGTAAACAAAACGAGTCACAGTGGTGTTTTAGAGCCCCCCAGGTTTAATCTTCTTTGTCTGGTGGTCGGGTTCTCAGCACGAAAACGGGTGAAATGGTTACCATCCGGACCACTGGGGGCAGTAGTAGGCGCACTGCTGCTTGGCGCAGTACTGTGATGACGGGAGGAAGATGTCACACTGGGAGAAGCCACATAAAGATGAGATTTGCATTCTAATGGAGGTGTTTTTCAGACATTGTGGTGTACTTTTTTTGGAGAAAAGACTTTAATGGTGGTTACTAGTTGGTTGGTTTAGCAGTTGTGGGCCCGGTTTGTTTACCCATCTCTGGTAATGTGTGGCGCACAGTGTCCCGGACGGTTTCTGTGTCTACGACTGTCTCAGTCTTAAAGTGGGCTTGTATCGCCTTCGTCCTGTGCGATTTGCAAATTGTTTGGCAGTTTCTCTTCCGTCTGTGTCATTTCTCTAAACGGGAAGACTGAAATGCTGCCACACAACAGCTGTAAAAGTCCACAATGGAGAATCCACTATGTCATTTCCAAATTCTGTGACCTGAACGCAGTTATACTAGCGAACTAACCAAAACCTTGGCAGACACGTTCACAGTCCAACAACGGTGTCAAGACAGTTTTCTATCGCAATATCAGGAATAGCATCAACATTAATATCCATGCAATGAGCAGATGCGCTCTATTCTGTGGATGCTGGTTTGCATTAGAGAAATAAACGTGTCAATCCAAAAATATAGCCTTTAACATACTCTTCACATTTCTGCATCTCCAAAAGTATTATTACTGTTTACTGTATCAGTACTGGCCACAACAAACAGATAATTACCACGAATCCTCAGTGCATCTACGGTGGCTTCATAAGACAATACCAATATGCAGTATTGTACATTTTCTAGAACTCCAAATGTTTATAGATTTTAAAAAATGATGGGATTATCTAAATTCTAGTTTTGGTCAGTGAAATAAATTACTTGACAAGATACTTGATCACACTGCTGCAAATGTCCGATAAATCCAGTACTGCCAAAGATTAGCTTACAATCTTGTGTTGGTTAATGAGCAAAAATAAGAACTACATCCAGCTGACCCTAACTAATTGTATACGTCTGAGCACACATGCAGGGATGTGGGTCATTTGTCCGTGTATGTGCAGTAATAATTACTATTCAACTGCGCTGCTCAAACGCCAGCTCCTCATTACTCCTCACTGACCTCAACAGCATTAATTTTGCTGCTGAAGTTTTAATTTCAGACTTTTGATCTTTGGGAACTCTCAGACTAGAGAAGTTGCTGAATAAACTCACCAGAGACTTTTTAAAAGAATGTTTTTTTAAAGCCAAAGTCCAACTGTGTTCTCCTATCAAAATCACAGACCAGGGGCTACACCACAGACGAGAGTCCCAGACTCCGTAATTAAGATGCAGCACATTCATTTATCTGGGCCCTGAATGAAGTTACGGTATTTGCTGAGGTCAAACGTAAGGAGCAGCTCATCCTCACAAAGCATTTGGAGGTAATGAAATCGAATTACACAGGCGGTTATTAGAAATTTTTCCCTGGAAACAGCTGCTGCTGATGAAAGCTCTCAGGCTGAACCAAGATAGTAAATTTTCAGGCTGTAAAATCAAAACAACGACCTGGAAGACACTATAAAGCTTCACAGAGCTGAGAGAAAAGGCAGAGTTTGTGTCAGTTCTCTGGTAACACCTGACACACTGATTAGTGCAGCTTTAAATGGTAAAGGTTTTAATTGGCAACATCCATGAACAATAAAACATCAGGCAGCTCTAGAAAATGTACAGTGAAAGCTAATGGGTAAAAAAAAACAAAAAAAAAAAACTACACACTGCGTAATTTATGACGATGTGGATTTGTAAGCAAGACTTTAAACTTTCTCTGGACTTGAAACTTTAACCGGAGTGAAAAACTGCTCCTGAGATAACCAAACAAAAGTACTTTGTACTTTGAAAGGCTTCAACCACCTACTTCTATTTGCATATTGTTTTTTTTATAACCTGACCTGATTATAATCATCCCACATCCATAATTTTACTTTGTTGCCTCATCATGTCTGATGAGGACGACTATGTGACTGTTACATCTACACACAGAACACACTTCTGTCCTTGGATCGACCTGAACAGGTTTGGTTTTTTATTCCATCCAAGCTTCTTATCATGTGACTGCTGAAGCTCTTTTAAAACCATCATTCCAGTCAAACTATAATGAATAAACAGTGGGTATCTCATCTTGTGCACAGATGCCTGTATGTGCAGGACAAAAGCTGATAACATTTTAGGTATTCTAGGAGCAGAAAGGTATGATGGTGCGAAGGTCAGTCCGGTGTCGTACAATCTGAAGGAGGACGTGTCTTTTGTCTTTGTTTCTTTGATCAGTTCCTCATTAATTCACAAGGTTTTGACAGAGCAAAGCACCACGGGATCCTCTGCTGCTCTCCAGTCTCTAAAATGGCTGCCACAGCAGTTTGATTTGGGATTTTATACAGATTGTGAAGCTGTTGTGGCATCGTGTTGCATTTTGGGTAAATGCACCATTTTGGGAGCATCAAGCTCATTACCCATCATAGAAATACAGTACATACATCTATAAGTTCATTTAAACAATAAATACTCTCCCATACAGCTACATACAGTAGCAGGTGCTTCATCTACGTCAAGACGTCCTCTTTAGTGTTCAGTTTGAGCACAGACAGGACAGAAATTCATCTGCAGGGTTTGTGTTATCTGCTGCCAGCCGCTAGCTAGTGTTAGCTCCCAAACCGAGAGCTGAGATCAGGGTGCAGAGTCATGTTTCAGTCTGTTGCTCTCATCGATGGGATCTCTAGGTCCGTTATGAGTTAGCTACAGTCAGCTAAGGTTTTCCATTCTGAATGAGCACAGTCAGTGAAGAGAGATCTAAACGATTTAAGCAACTTTTTAGTCAAATTAAACAAGAACATATGCAGGTAAATACAGCGTGTTTCTCCCAAAATGGCGCCTCTGTCCTGTTCAACAAAGCATGACGAACCTTCACATTGTTGTTACAGAAATGAGCCTGCTCAACGTTACTTTCACGCTGTTGGCTATGATCATTGTAATATCGAGTTTTTGGAAGAGAAAGCCTTTAAAACTGCACTTTGGTCATAAACAAGCTAAAACTATCTATATCCATAACCATCTAAATCAAATCCTTTAGGGTTGTTAGTTTGTTTGGTAACATGTGAATAAACCCATAGAGAGCTGAAGTCAAACCAGAAGTAAAAGTAAGAAAACTTCATTCAAAATCCCTAAAGATTCAGCCTTTTTCAACAGTATGTTTTATGGCTTCATATGTGTTTTAATGATACAACAGAGTTGTTTATTCAGTTGAGGTTAAATGTAATGAACGTGGATTTATTGATTTTATTGATTTACCCCGGCTCATTACAGAGGAAGAAAGTGAAACTCAAGCAGCCTGATCAGTCGTAACAGATACAGAAAATTGCAGCATTTTTTTGTGATTTAAACAGCCGACTGTGGAGATTACGCTTCACTAAACGTAGCAGAGGGGAAAAAAAGACATGAAGCGTAAAAAATTCAGTGTGTATTGACTCATTTGATATAATGGAATTCTATCTGCAGCGTGAGACGCTTCCAAAAACGCTCCCAGTGTGTTTTACCAGTAACTCTTGGTGTTGTTGCTCATATGTGATTCAGTGAAATGTCGTCAGCAGTTTCTGGGTGTGACTTTGTCTTTCTTTCATCAGGTTGCAAACCACAAAGCGGAGGGTCAAAGGGTCTGTCAGCACAAACAACACATTGTACATGTAGGTTCATCTGGCTCCGATCCAGATTCTTGCCTGTCTTGGCTTCGCCTGGAGGTCCATGTAAGGGGTTAAGAAGCTGTCTTAAATGCTGCTGAGTCCTCAAACTCTGTGAGAGTTTGACTGGTTTAAATTAAGCAGAGCTCAGCAATAGGTGAACTTTAGCTCAGGGCGGATTTCGCTCCACAGAGAAACAACCAGGATTGCTCACATCTGTGCTGTCTCTCCCCTACCTGCTGTGTCTTCCTGCAGCTCAGGTTCGGAGGGTTGAAAGCCTGGATCTCAACACACTGCTGCTTGGGGGACCACAGCCACGTGTTCTCCTCCGTCGACCTGCCACACTCCTGCTTCCTTGTGCATCTGTGGGTGATAATATCAAACACATGAAATATTTTCAGAAGTTTGACTTGGTTCAGTGTCTTGCCAAGAACAGTGTGGGACGTGGACCAGAGAATCCGCAGATCGAACCGCCACCCCTACAGAGAGCGACAACCTGCTCTACCTCCTGAGCCACCGCAGCCCACGAGTGTGTTTCACCAGTCAGTTGGAAACAACACAGCAGTCAGCAAATTGGGAAGCAGGAACCTTCAATGGATTGATTACATTTTTTCCTAGTTTCTTTACAATGTACATATAACTAGTAGTGCTGGGCAACAATTAAAATCCTTAATCGCGTTAACTGCATTGATATGAGCAGCATTCAATAATGAATTCAAAAGTAGTGTATTGTGCACTTGTTTAAAAGTACTACTATATGAACAAAAGTGCAATAACATTTGGTTTGCAAACAATTTAAACAAATAAGGTACTTTTTAACAGAAGCATTCCCTTTACACAGTAGCAGAAAATCTCAAACAATGTAATCAAGCTCACATCAAGGCACATCAATCATGGCTCATACATGCCGTCATTCATTGCGATCCTAATAACGTCAATCTGTCACTTCAGGGGAAAATGACAACTGTCTTCAAGTTGGCAGATAAAGTAGCTGCATTTAAAGCCAAACTGGATTTGTGGGGACGGCGCGTCAACAGAGGCATTTTGGACATGTTTCAAACATTAGCGGGGATTTTGGGTGAGACTGAGCCTGAGCCTTCATTCTCCCAGCTGGTGCACGATCACCGGTCTTTTCTTATAAAAGAGTTCGAGCGCTACTTCCCAACCACAAAGGACCCACGAACGGCCAAGGAATGGATCCGCAACCCATTTGTCAACAAACCAGGTGAATCCAGCAGGTCTGTGCAACAAGAAGATCAACTGCTGGAGATCGCAAATGACGGCGGCCTTAAAAGTATGTTCGAGACAACAACTCTGTCGGTGTTCTGGATTAAAGTCATGACAGAATACCCTGAGATCGCCACCACAGCACTGAAAACCCTGTTGCCATTTCCGACATCCTATCTGTGTGAAGCAAACAAAACAACGGAGTAGACTGAACATAAGCGACACACTTCGGGTGTCATTGTCTCCTATTACCCCCAGATGGGACCATCTCGTTGCAGAGAAACAAGTTCAGGGCTCCCATGGATTTAGCTTTATGGGGAGTTAAAAATTTCAACACAGTGGATTCATGTTTATTATTATATTAACAATATAAACAATCTACGTCCCCCCCCCGGGCCGCGGTAAGATTGTCAAGCGTTGACCGGTCCGCAGTGATATAAAGGTTGGGGACCACTGCATTAAATGATGCTATTTTTGTAACATTACTAGGCTACTGTTGGAAATGCTCTCATATCCACCGACGACTGTGTTGAGCTTTGCAGCTTCATCAGCGTTGAACTCGGGAAATAATTTGACGGAGGCAATAATATCTTTTAGCTCTCTTAGCATATTTTATTGGAACAAAGAATAACACGCGTCTACACTCTTCAAGTGTGACGACCCCAACAGAACTCAGACATTCCCGCTAAAAACAAAATGGGTGCGCTCACAAAAACTTGTACAATATAAACAGTCTAAGTCTCCACTGAAGGCCCAGGTACCAAATGCATGGCCCGCCACTGTGTTCTACACAATCATCACTGTATAATTAATACATGAGACTAGAATTGACTGGTAGCTCCAATCTTACATCAGTGTGTGTAGAACTTTTTTGTCCATGTACGTTATGATTTTATTCACCGTTTCCATGGCACGTTGTTGTATTTTGGTTTAAATGATTGGCTTTTCAATCTGAGCAAAGCACAAAGTTTGTTTTAATTTCTGCAGTTTTATCATGTGCTCACAAAAACAAGTGCGCCGTCACCGTTACACACAGACACACACATAGCGACTCACTTTCCCTCCAGGACACACCAGCCGCAGTATGGATCCTTCATAGAGATACAGGAGTGGCAGTCTGTCTTCAGCTGGCAGGCCTGGACCGGAACCTTGGTGATCTGCATACATATGACAGGCTTTTATTGTGAAGGAGTTGTTATTGTGAACAATGCAGGAGCTTAAGGGCAAAAGGTGAGTTCAATTAGGACTAATCAATCCCTACATTTTAATGCTAATATTAACATTCCCCCCCAGCCCCATTTAGCCTGAATCTATTTCTGTACAGGAGGCAGGTGCAGAGTGTTGATCAGTGGTTACACCACCAGTGAACTGGTTGCTGCTCTTGTCATTTAAAGCCTCAACCTTTTATTTCAAAAGGGAGTTTTTTTTCCTTCTACTTCTTTATCAGCTCAGTGTAAAATTTGACTTTGTGTGAAAATGGAGAAAGTCGAAACTAATCTGATGGAAGCATGCAGCATATACAGGGAACCAATACGACTCATCACACCTGCCGTTATGCAGCAGGAAGCGACAGCTGTTCTCTTTGGAGCCCTGTTGTTTTAGATTATATCTGTTTATACTTTGCCAAAGTGCCACCAATAAAAATCAGCCGAATTAGCTATAAGCACTTCCTGGAAGAGCCTGGATCATGGGTGGATTTGCTTTTGGGGGTTTGATGCGCTGCGGCTGTGACATGAAAACATAAACAAATCCCTTATGTACATCACTTAATACCATTTGCAACTGTCCTTCCCAAAGAAAGAGTTTCTAGTTTTAGTGGAGTACTTCTTCAAACCGACTGGAATTCATTTTCCTCTCTGACACAAAGAGGTTGGTCTCATAAGTGTAAATGAGCAGCTGGAACAAGCCGTACTATCGTCACTTGACTTGATCAAAGTGAAGTGGAATCTAATTAATTCATTTCTAGATCAATAACACTGGTTTCAACTTGAGAACAATGGCGGTGGAAAGATGAAAGGACAAAGGAAAGAAAGGCAATGAAGAGAAAAAGCAGAGGAAAACAAAGGGAATAAATCAACGAGTGACTTCTGTGTGGTAATTTAGACAGATGTGTGGTGTTAGTCTAACGAATAAATAATGACCAGATAAGACAGACGGAATAAAGGAAACACTCATCAAGGCTCTGACCTGATGGATGAAATTAAAAAGCAGAAGTAAACCCATGACCTTCGTTCTGTGGAAAGTTAGATGGATGGCAGCAGAGAGAAATGGATTTACTGGAGAGAATGATCAATCGCTCAGTGTCTGAACCAGCCTCACCATCTTCTCCGTGGTGATGTACAGGTTTTGGAAGCTGGAATCGAACAGCAGGTTCTTGTTGACCTTGCCGCCTGTGACGTCGCCAGGCACTCGCCCGTACACCTCAGGATGGTCAGACAGGTGCACCTTCAGCACCTGCGACAACATAGAAGCTGCATTAACTCACATTTACATTCAGACGCCGCCCTGCATGATGGACTTCCTCTCTGCCACTCAACGAAAGCTGCTTTTCAGTCCAGGATATGAATTTACACCAGAGGATACAGAACAGACGGGAAGAAAAAAGGTGACCGCTTTAAAGTTTTGTGCCGTTTCTGACAACAGGTGTAGGGATGAATTTTCAATTACTGTTCATGCTAGACACAAAATTAATTAGAAAACTTTGTCTAACTGCAAAGGACAAACAAAAAACTTGACTGATACACACGGTGCAGGAAAAAGAAGACAAACAAAAGTACTAATTAAACAAAAGAAAAAGCAACGAGCAGAAAAGGGAAAGCACATGCTGATAACCAGGGCTTAATCTCTACATTGAGTCCTGGAATATCATCTGATGACGGATCCGGTGTGTTAATGTGGGGAGAGGTGGTCTAATATTCTGTTGTAAAAGAGCAGTTGTACCAAAACTTTTAGATTTTGGGCTTTTTACATATAATCAGTTTCTTTCATATGTAAATGAGGCACCAGGTCAGGATCTGGCTTGTTCCAGGACAAATTAATCCCTGCTTATAATGGAGAAGTCAGTGGGTTACCTCTCCGGTGGTGGTGCCCAGGAACGCCACAGCGTGTCCCTGCTCCACAGCCACAGCCACGGCGGGCATGTGACCCCTCCCAGGACAAATTAACCCCTGCTTATAATGGAGAAGTCAGTGGGTTACCTCTCCGGTGGTGGTGCCCAGGAACGCCACAGCGTGTCCCTGCTCCACAGCCACAGCCACGGCGGTCATGTGACCCTTCCGGACCAGCGAGGGCTCAGCTGTTAAGGCGAACTCAGCCTTGCTAGCCAGAGGGGTGGTCAGGTGCTCAGCCCCACACTTGTATTTGTTCAACACGTCATTCTGATGGAGCACAACAGAAACAAAAGCAGAACCTCACTGGTTAAATTACTGACTCACTGACAATATTTTTGTCTCTCTCCATCTGTGACAGACGCACGTTTTCTCACCTGATTGCCGCTGCTGTCGCACAGCTTTTCAGACTTGGAGGAGTAAGGCGAATACACGGCAGCCACCTCGTTGATGTAGCCTTTATTGCTATAACATGCACCTATTATCTCCGCCAGCCTGTTATTAATAGAGCGCAGAGGGTACATACCTACAAACAGAAGCAAACACAACATCTGTAGCTCCTCTGCTCTATTTAACACACACGCTCATGACAGATTGTACAGGGCGCATCTTCTCACAAACCCAAAACAAAAGGTTTGCTCACCCTGTTAAGGTGGAAATGGTAGTACTGACAGATTTGGAGTTAACCGGTGAATACAGTCTAGGTGTTTGTTATGGCAACACACCTGGTCTTTCTCTGTTGACACATTTATCTGGTTGTGTAGAAACATTTGTGCACAGTTGAGGAAACAACCTCACCACAAGGCTCTATTAACCAGCTCTTTCTGGAGCTTTCAGTCATATCACAGTCTTTGTCAGGTGGGAGTTTGCCCAATTGTTCTACAGAAATGCATGTGTTCACAATCACATGTTTTCTGGGCGTTTCTTGTGCAAACTGGGTTAAAACCTGAGGTCTAAGGTCAAGAATGCACTTGGAAAACTGTCTCCATCTGGTGTTGAAGTTCATGTGATACAATGAAAAGCTCCTGAACAGCTACTAAGTAAACCAAATAGATTTCAACTGGTTCTGAGAATAACTACATATATTTTGAGCCACACGGTCAAGTATTCAATAAATGGCCTCATGTCCAAGCGGCAGTGAAATGTATAGACAAGATCTTCAATATTGTGGCAAGTCACAAACAAAAGTTAGGCAACACATGTATCAGGAACATGTGTTTGAAGCAGGAGGTTGACACCTACACATGGCTGAAGTAGATGGGCCCTCGTCAGAAGTGAAGGTTACAAACAGCACCTTGTCAGAGGCTGAGACCACTCCGTACTGGTATGATCTGCTCAGATTCTGAGCCAAGGCTTCACCTGGTGCTGCTACATAGGCAGCCTGGAAGACGAAATGTAACAGGTATAGTGAGAGTGGAGAGCCCACACATTAGAGATATTTGAAGTTCAAGAGCCACTTTTCAGGCATCAGATCTGAGGTGTTCTCAGACATTTAAAATTTAAGACATTCATCCAAATGTAAAATGCCAAGAAGTGTTGTTCTCACTTGCCTGAACTTTGTTGTACTTGTTGGCAGCACTACAGTTCAGCTGCAGCTCAGTGTATGAGTAATACCAGGGATCGTTCTCGCACATCCTGGAGATGAAGGTGAAGTTCTTGTTGTCCTGAAGGCCGAGTGTCCGTGAAAACAGGAAGTACACGAAGCCACCGTCTTTGAAGGTGAAGCGAAAGTCATGGAGGTACCGTAAGACGAAAGGGTTGGCCTGGACCGCTGAGGCCTCGATGATGCTGTCGAAAACCACCCAGTCACCGTAGTCCTGGAGGATGCGGGTGGAGATCAGCTTGGTGCTGTCGTGGCTACCGTAGCCTTTACCAACCTAAGGCAGAGACGACAAACTCATGTAATAAGGCGGGGAAAATGTCTACGCTCTTGTTTTTATATTTGTTTTTCCTTATGTGAAACCAGAGAAGGAGGTCAAAGAGCTGTGGAAGTCAAAACATCATAAACCATCTTGTAAAGACCTATGCACGACACTGTGAAGAAATAAAATACCAGTTATGATAACCAACAGGAGTGCTCACACCTCATCCAGCTGACAGCTTCTCCATCCTCACAAACTGAAATGTTATTGTCTGTTTACCATCATTTATATCATCTTTTATTTACCTCAGGAAACAAAATGAAACCATCTGTGTCAGTGTTTTCTCCTCACCAGGAAAACAGTGAAGTTGTCTCTGTCCTTGGTGTAGTATGACATCACTCCCACCACGGAGACACTCTCCTCGGCACTCGCCACGTACGATTTCTCTCCCTTGGTGTCGCTGAAGTACAGCAGCTGCGCCACGCTGCTCAGGTTCCTCAGCGAGCAGATCCCTCTGAAGACACTGCCGCACACTACAAGTATGTCTTTGACCTCGTGGACCAGCAGCAGCTTGTTGTGGTTGTCTGTGTCCATGGCCTCCTCGCAGGCTTCAGTGATGGGTGGCGTGCACTGTCTGTTGTCCCGTTTGGGGCCCGTCTCGGTGCTAGATAGGACCTCGAGGTCAGGGGTCAGCTGGTAGAGGTTGTTGACGGCGCCGACGTACAGCTGGCCTGTACGAGGGTTGACCACCACGTTGTTGATCAGAGTGCCAGACAGGAAGTCTGTCTTTTTGCCCTGGGAGGGGCTAAGGTAAACGGCTGCCAGAAACACCAGGGCAAAGTGCCACGCCCACCGCCGCTCCATCATGTCTGGTGGAGAAACAAAAGGAAAGGAAGGAGGCAGAAACTTTTAACACTTTTCCATCGAGCATCAAATAGAAAAGAGCACAAGTAAGGATGCGTCTAATGTATATAGATTCATCTTAATTTATTTGTCAGCGGAGTCAGAACATTGTGAAAATACATGTCACAGTTTCTTGTTTTGTCCAATCAGCTCTCCAAAACCAAATGTTCTCCAGTTGAGAACAGGGTGAGCCCCGTCGGCACTGGGGCGCAGGCACTCACACATACTGTACAGGTGTCAACATTAGTTGTGCACCTGTAACTCTTCACCCTCTTTGGTGCCGTGTACCTGTTTATGTCCATCACAGGACTTTCACTGGGGACCACGTTAAGCTATCGACCGACCAACCACTCGGGCTGACTGCTGTGGGTCCTCTGAGGCAACGCTAGCTTCCCAAAATCCAATTTTTTTTTCCTCCTCACTTTTATCTTTTCACCCGGATTTTCATAAAACCTCTCAGACCATTGTTGTCACTGTGCAGCGACCCGACTCCAGATGAAAGAAGTTAATAAACACACTCATCTGAACCACCTTCAGTCATTACCTTGCACTCAAAGCAACACAGCGAATGCAGCAGTGAGTGGGGGAGTGAGTGTTTTCTGTTGCCCTGTGTGTCACCTCTCAGCTTGCACACAGGGTGCCCAACCCTGTTGCTGGAGGTTTATCTGGCAGAAATGAAAACTGCAGATGCTTCCTGAAAACAGCTCCAAACACAACAGTCTTCAGGTCAGAGAACTCGTTCTATTTTATTTTTAGCCTGCAGTATATTCTCTCTGAGTGACACCAGAAGTGAACATCCGTCAAGATTGTACAGCACAGTTATTATCTATAAGGAAGTGTCAGGTATCTATAAATGACTAAAGATTATTCTATGTAGGGCTCTAATAAAGACAATGTTATAATATCTTTATGGAAAACACCCCATTTCAGTCATTAGTTTTTGTTGTGTCTTTCAATCATCGCACAACCTAATCATTTAATTCGCTGTTCAAGCAAATCTTTAATCGACTAATCACTTAAATAATTTACCTTTTGCCAGTGTTGCAGCAATAAGTCTGATCAATTAGCACATCAGCGAAAAATTAATCAACTCGTGTGATTGGTCAAGGAGAAAGGCAGAACGTTGTTGCTTTATTCTGTCTTACTAATTGTAAACAGATTATTTTTGGATTTAGAATAAAATAAAACAAGATGTCTGAAGATATCACAGAGGGCTCTGGGATGTTTTGTGACAATGCATCAGCTAATCAATTAATTAAAGATAAGACATTTACAGCGCTAAGTGGTGATGCGAATACCTTTTGTGACACAGTCCTGACAGTGAACTCACTGATGTGAACGCTGATGTTGCACTGCGAGGCTCAGCAGCAGCAGGAACCCGAGGAGAAAAGAAGGAGCGCTGAGAGCAAAGAGCGGCGGTAATGAGGAACTTCTCAATGAACCCAAACATCTGTTACTGGAGGAAAACGAGGAGGAGGCAACCACCTCGAAGTTTGAGTTGCTGAGCCAGATTAGATTAGCAAAGACAAAAGAACACAGTGTGTGTGAAAGTGAGAGACCGAGTGCAGCAATTAGCTGCCTGACACACTGAGCTTCTCCTCCCATTAGTCTGGATGTTTAATTATAGCTGAGGCCTGTGGCTGTAAAACAAGGCTCCTGTGTTCTTAACATCACACTCACTAAAGCAGCATCTTCCTGCACAAACACAGTTCTGCTCTAGTCTTATGTGGTTTACAAGGGAGGCAGCTGTCAGGTTATTGTCAGGGTCTTCACATAAACTCAACAGGAAATCCACAAATGATTTTATGAAAATCTTTCAGCAGCATTGTCTCAGATTTCTGACCAATAAATCAGACAGCCTGGAGTCACATGATGCTGATTTATTCTAGGCTTTAGAGCAGCTTTCAGATCTTTCTGATTGGTGGTCAGCTGACTTCCTCTGTGCTTTTACTCTCTCCATATTGTACTCACTTCAATTCCCTTCACTGCAAAGGGATTTATTAGTGAGAAAAGACTTATCTCCCTTCGCACCTGCTCGCCTAAATTACCTATCCACAGATAAGCAGTCTTAATCTCTGCAATGCAGAGTTGTGCACAGAGTGACAGTGGAGACACAGGTAGCATCACACATATATGGATGTCTGAAAGTTAGCAGGAACCCCGGTGTTTCCCACAGGCTGAGGGGATTTTTGAATCTGGGCATTGCATTCACTAAATAACCCAAGATATGCCAACACTTTATGTTACAGGCCTGTGTTTTCCAGTTGACTGGAAGCTGTTCATGACTAGGATATCAGGGCAGTGGCCATCTAAAGGTTAGAGAAGCAAACTTGTGACAAGAGGGTCACCGGTTCAATCCCCAGACTGGCAAGATTAAATCCCAGTGAAAAGGCAGTGCTTGTCCCACCCTCATGAGCAAGGCCCTTAACTCCAGGCTCCTTGGTGGCCATGGGTCAGTCATGGGGCAGCTTCCAGGTGTGAATGCAAACAGGGCAGCACTGAAAAAGAGGGGTGGCCTCTCAGTGAACCTACCCTGAATAAATAAAGGAATAAAAGGCCTTCACGATTTTTATATTCTGTACAGTGTGCTTGTTATTGAACGTGGTTATGCTGCCAGACACCTCAGCTGTTCTCTTTTAAAATAGCTGTGCTTCACCTCAGAGTTGCAGCCTCCTCTGTGCCGCTGTCAGGTGGCCTCCTCTCATTAAGCCTCATCTCTCTCATATCCACACGACAGCACAGAAAGGGGTGAAGGTGGCAGGTAAATTCACCTTTGCGGTCTCTTTCTCTCAGAGGGCCTGCTATGGACGTGTACATATGCCACATCAAAGGAAAGGATCTTTGCTTCTTCCACACAGGATCCATCTCGGTGCTCTGCCAGCCATCTTTCTTTGTTTCACCCTCCTACACTGGTTCTCTAAGCTCGACTGGTGTCAGCCCGGGAACAAACTGGGTGTGTTTCAGTTCATGTTTTGTGAGCAACAGTTTGACTTTTCAACCTTTAGTTGTGTCAGGTGAGGACATGTCGACAAATCACTGTTCAAGCCTGGTTTAGGATGAAAACTATCATTACCCTAATGCCTCAAGGTTGTGGTAGTTATTGTAAACTATCTGTCATCCCTGAGTAGCTCAGCAGCCTCTGTGCAGTTTTGAATACATGTGCCACCAGGTCAGGATTGAGCAGGAAACTGAACCGGCACAGGGGGATGTTTAACAAGACAGAGTTTCTGTGTGTAGTAGTAAATGATGAAAGCAGTGAGCAGACGTGATGCTTGCTGTTTGCACATTTAGTTGTCATCTCTCGGTTTTGTCTCGAGGACTTGGGGCACCCTTTGTGAAATGAGTTGTGCAGCAGACCAGATGAGGCTGTGGGGATTACAGACATCTCCTCCTAACGTGTAAACCTGCTGATAATACGACTGGCACAAACCATTACAGATAGCTTCACCAACACCTGCCTGTGCTTAAACCTGCACTGACAGATTTTATTGGTGACTTGGGGGCAGCAGGAAAAACAACACTGACAATATCTTCAGAGAAAACAGCCAATGTGTTAGCAAACAGCTGCTTATTTAAAACTCCAGCAGCCACAGAGCGACGTTTTTCATTCCGAGTCTCCAGCCTCTGATAGATATTAAGTCTGATGTCTGTCTTATTTTGAGTTCTATTTTTGTGTCTAAGGGAAATTTCTGGCTCTTTAGCTGCTAAATGCTCCACTGCTGTTTGGGGTGGGACAGATAGTGTACAGTGGCATTAAAGGAATTGTTTGTACAGAAACTATGTTGACTAATTTGCTAAAGCAATGAGCTGAAAGACACTAAAATGCTCCATAGAGCTGTGGAGAACCACACATAAGAAGATGTGTAACAGTTCCAGCCATCTCTCAACCCAGGACCTCAGTTAAACTCTCCCACAAGTCGAATGGGATCAGCTAGTGACATTTCAGCCATGACGAGCTCGGGCTTCTGGGAAATGTTGTTCATTAAAGCCCGGTAAAAACAGAGATATAAAATTAATTAAGCAAATGTAGTGAAACGCACAACATACTATTGAAAACAACAGCATTCCAAGTTATTAGCCAGATTAGAAATCTCAGGGGTTTTAAATAGGGTTCTCTTTCTTCCAGAACACAACCCAGAAGTTCTGGTTTCACACTGGCTTTCTATATCTATACTATGTGTAGACATGACCTTGGGCTCTGGGTAACTGTGAGAGGCATTTGTCATTTGTATTTTCCGACGTATAGACTGATCAATTGCAGGAATTATGATGATGGAGGAAGTTACGTGGTTGACTGTTTTATGCTGTAGCCTGCACTCATTACGTTTCCCCACTTGTTCAGGCTTTTCCAAATCCAAAGTCTGGCACTGCACGGTTTGGGTTGGCAGCCTTCAGGAATGAATGTAGAAAGCTGGGTTAAATATACTGTATTACTGCAACTGTCTCGGAGTCTGTGTGCGTGAGATTACAGAACACCGGCACCCACCGGCAAAATATACTTGGTACAAAAGGAGTGGTTCCCCGATGGGCATAACATGCAAATGTTGTAATGGAAAAGTGAGTCCAGCCTAAACACACACAGTGTGAGACTCATTAAAATCCTGAGTGCATACTTTGTAAAAGTCTTGAGCAGTGACCCCTCCGCTAAAATTATGAGTGAAACTAAACCCAGGATGGCCTGCCGAAGCTCCAGCCGGGGGAATAAAGCCCAACTGATTCTCTCTCTGTCTAGCCCCTCTAAGTTTTTCTCTTTCAAACTTCTCTTTGTGGTTCACACTGTTTCTCTCTCTTGCTTTTTTGCCTATGTCTCTCACCCCTTTCTCTCCCTGTCTTTATATCCTCACCCACGGGAAGGAATTCAAACAAAACCGGTTTTCTAACACATGAGATCCCCAGGGAGGAACTACATCTGAAACTCCATCTATGGCTTTGCCAGTCTGCTCGTCTCTGACTGACTGACCCTTTGTCTCTCTGTGTGTGTATGCTAACCTGTCTGGCTGTCGAGATGCGAGTCTGGGTCTGACACTAATATTAAACCCAAGACACATTTAAAGACATGACATGATTGTTTTAGTCTGGGTTCCTTTCCAGATGATTTAATAGCTGCATGCACAAACACTGCATTGTACATGTTGGTGCTTGAGCTTTGCCTCCTGGAGATATTACTCTTTTATGTTTTCCTGTCTGGAACAAAACTGCTCCCAAAACTGCATGATGAACAGGTACATGAAGGATAACTACGAGTCAGTGTTTCCACCAAAGAGGTTGAGCATGAGAGTTCACTGTACAGTAGGTCTCCAAAGTGCACTAGTAATCTGAAGCCCAGTCTTTTTCCAGAGCTTTCAACCAGTACTCTGTCTTCATCCATGGATGGAGTCAGCTCATGTGCAAAAACAGGTGCATTTGGTTTGACTGTAACTGGATTTGTGTCTCAATACACACAGCAGTTGCTGTGTTTTCTATAGAACAATGATACCGGTCAACACAGGACACTAGGTCCTTATTTAAGTAAAGCTAAATAAAACATCTAGTCACAGAAAGTGTGACTAAAGAAGTGAGCTCCTGATTGAGCACCGGATTCCTTTGTTTCAAACAGTAGCATAGTCCCAAGTCCAAAACACTACATTTACCATAATGCAACAGCTCTGAATTGGACTCTCTGGTGCAGACAAATGAGTCCAGCTGTCACACGTGCACAGATGATGCTTTGCTTTCTGTGTGAACACATGCATCCTCCTAGTAAACATAAGTACATCGCTCATTAGGTGCTGGAGCGCGTGCATCTGACTTATGTCAGGGCTGAAATTCTGCTTCAGTGCTGCTTACCTTTACTCAGGATTTCCTTATTGTTGCAGCATGTGAAACCAACCCCGGGAGCTGTAATACAGGTTCATGCTGACACATACTTCAAAATAAACAGCGTGATGCACGTCAGTGATCTGGAAAAGCAACAACATTATCACATTCACTCCCTGGATTAGCACCTCCTCACTACTCTACCTCGACCATCTCCTCAGTGTGTGTGGTGAATCAGGAGTGAGCCCAACATTTAGACACTGCAAACATTTGCTCTCTACACAGTCTCTGTGTCCAATGGCACCTTGTTTTTCTCTCCAGTTCCTCTTTGTTTTCTTGCTCCAAACTTTTAACACCAGCAGACAAGAGTCATATTTATAGGTACAAATATTCGCCAAGTTAGAAAAGCCCCAGTGTTGTCTCATTTACATTCCTGCCCACCGCCAGGCATCATTAGCCATTCATGACACTGGGCTGGAGGAACACTGAAGCTGATTGGCCAAACCTGAAGGGGGATATGAGTGCTATGATTGGGGAAGCCCAGGGGAAATTGAGTTCTGATTGGTGGTAATGACGAGGCCTGAAGGAGAACATGGCTGGGACAAAACAAGCATAAGCTAAGAGACTGAAGAGGATAGGATGCACACACACACACACACACACACAGAGACTTTAAGATGTTTACAAGATGTTTTTGGGTCCAGGAGGAAGTTCAGTCTGTCAGAGGTTTTTCAAATCAGTCGTCTCGTCTTCAAAATGTCAGACAATAACCTAAACGCCCATTGCATTACCATTTTTGTGTTTATGTATTGTATTATTGTCTAAGTCCAACTGCCCCTCTGGAACAAGCTCTCGCACAAAAACACTGGGCTACATGTTAAGTCCTAGTCTGGGGTGTTCTCTCTGACCAACAGACCACAGATGATTATGCAACTACTGACCTTTAACTGTCATTACCAATTAACTGATCAAATGTTCCGTCTAGGGCGGAACAGCGGCGCCTTCACAGCCAGAAGGTTCCGAGCTCGATCCCTGGCTGACCCGAGGCCTTTCTGTGTGGAGTCTGCACGTTCTCCCTGTGCCGTCATGGGTTCTCTCCAGCTTCCTCCCACAGTCCAAAGACATGCAGCTTAGGTTGACTGGAGACTGAATCGCCTGTAGGAGTGAGTGTGGTTGTTTGTCTACATGTCAGCCCATCAATGGATGGATGGAAATGAAGTATGGTAGTGAACATGTTTTGGGCATTTACAGTGTGTTTCTCCCACAGCACAGCTCCAACTTTTTTTTCAGACTGCCAACTTCTCTGCCTCCTTCTGACATGACAACAGGTTTAAGTTACACATTAACCTTGATTTTCTACCCCATACAAAGCAGAGTAAAGCCAGCTACAAAACACACTTGTACTGTAAATGCAGAACGTGAGCAGCAAATCGAAAACGAATGATTTTTATAGGGGTAAAGAGTACTGACCTTCTTACTGCACTTTACAGGATACAGTTTCACTAATCATTAGTTCCAGTCCTAAAATCAACATCATATGGTTTCATATAGTGTTTTAGACCTTTGAAGCTGCTTGTAACCTAATTAAATAAAAAACTGAACTCAAGCCTCTAAAGAAAAACAATGACATGCTTCTGTAACACTTGAGTGAAATCCAGTCAGTGACATTCAACATACTATGAGTGACGGACAGATGAATGAATGAACTGATCAGTGGTGGTCAACCGACCAGTAAGAGAGAAAGAAAAAGAGCACGAGGAGCTACTGTAGCTCATATTACATCCCTAACTCCGTTTGGTATTAATGTAAATGATAAAGTAAAACTCATCCTTTGAGAAGAGGATCAGTCTTATGACAGAAGGTCTGCGAGGTCAGCAGTTATTAAGCAGAGTGAGTGCTTCACACACACGTCTCAGTCTAGTACCACTCGGTAACGTCTCAGCAGAGCAGAAACAAACAGTGTCGGGACACGACGGGGACAAAGGCAGACTGTCAGAGGAGTGAGGGAGACAGAGAGCTGGCTGTGGGAACACTCACAATGACACAATGAGAGGAAAATACAGGAAACAACTTAGAAATGACCACGTCTCATTCACTGCAGACAGCTCAATGGCAGGACAAGCCCTGATTCGAGGGGGTCATGACCACCGGCTGACCTGACCTGAGGATAATCAGACCTGATCTAAAACACCACTGGTCTGAACAAAGAGGGTTGGGGGCCCGATTTACAGGGGTCAGAACGTAAAGAACTGCCAGAGGAGTTGCCACTCTGCAGCTACAGCGTTCGTCTCACCTTTGTTAACAGGACTGCACCTCAACAGTCACCTGGTTTTATCTTTATATTTTTGTCCTCCCCAGCCATATACATGAGGGTCAGAATATTAGGAACACCTCTGAATATAATGTGGTCCAGTACAACACCACCTTTAACTACGACCTCAGTAATAAACACAGAATTTAGTTTATACATTTATGACAATTTCACCAAAAACAGACATTTTGATCTTCATAAACACAGATGTTAAGGCCGAAGTGCATACAATTCTACAGGTGTACCTAATAAAGTGAGTACACGTTGAGTGTACAGACAGGTGAAGGAAACTGTGTGGAAATCAAACCAGCAGATCCACAGAGACTCAGCTGATTCTCATGTCTGACAAAGAAAAGCATCAGCTCCTCACATTAAAGAAGGTGGAACCAGAACATGTCAGTGACTGTTGCTTCTAAATAGCTGAGGTTCATTTTCTACCAGTGAACTGACTCATGGCTGCAGCTCTAGGTCACTGAATGGCTTCATGAGGATGACAGTGGGTTGGACACAATGAAGGGATCTGGTTTAGAAGGAGGAGGTTTCCTCCTCCAACAGAGGAGACCTGATGCTGCTCTGGAGACTCGGCCCTGACACGGCCCTGCTGGACCGTTTTTACTTTCAGTTGTGGCCCAGCTGTACCAGCAGCTTGTGGCTCTCTGTTACAGTGCTTGGTTGTGCTATTGTGTGTGTATGTGTGTGTAATGAGTGCAGTGTGTGTTGAGAGGCCATATGGACTTAATTATCGATGGTCTGCATCGTCATATGGACATTACAGGCAGTTTCCAGCAGACTCACAACATAATGCAGTGTATTGCATGACCCCCGCGGTCTCCCTGGATTGTTGTCAGGCCCGAGAGGCAGCTTAAACGGCATCGAGAATGCAAGCAGAAGCAGGGGTGTCGGGCGGGCCTGAGGAAACACCCACACAAAACCTTGCTGCCCAGCTTCTTCCTCACCAGCGCCAGGTCCATCGTCCACAAACTGGACGAACTGGAAGCATGGATAGCTGTGATCATTATTTGGAATATTCGGTGCTTTGCTTGCACTTCAGCTTGCACTGTGTACACTTTTATAATTTCATTGCACTGGTACAATGACAATAAAGGGCATTCTATTCTAGTCTACCATAAATATACAGTACTGTGCCACAAAAAAATAGATGCAGGGAACACTGGCTGCGATGGATTACCAATCTAAAGCAAGTTTCAAGTCTGTGCATATTTATTTTCACTGCACACTGAAATGAACTGAAATGCACTGCCAGCCTGGAAGAAAGGAAATCAATCTTCTTAAATAAATATGACTTTACATCAGTGCGCTCAAAGTCTTCTGCTGATCTAAAGACAGAAGGAAAGAGAGGAATGACAAAGAGAGAAAATCCCATTTCATGATGGTAAACACACAAATTAATTCTGTGTTATGCAAATGTAATTTAGCGGCTGTGTCCTCAACCACTTTTTATCCCACAATACACCTCGCATTAACCTGACGACACACGCTGATGAGGCTGTGTGTGTCCGTGTGTGTGCGTGTTTCGCTGCGTTACCGACGGAGCCGTCTCCTGTTTTAATCAGCTCTCACACCGAAGCAGCATTTCCAACAACTTCAAAATCAACACGCTTCTCTGCCCAGTCAGAGTTTCCGCCAAAGCAATTAAAGGATGCTCACATTGTGCAGCACCAAGGACTCGCTCTCCGCACCTCATCCTGTTTGGCTCATATGGAAATAATTGTCAGAACATCCTGATGGCTCACAGCAACTTATTTTTAAGTCCTTGTGATGTCATGATCGAGGTCTTCAGTCGACTTGACTGGCTGCAGATCCTAATGGCAAGCTGAACATGAAAAAGTCAGCTACAGTGTTTAAAGGGTTCTTGTTGGCTTTACTTCAAATGTAATAACTCCTCAGTGACATGGAGACCGCAACATCAAGGATAAACCTGATGTTATTCTAAGTGTTACATCACGTTTCCATGAAAAGACCAAAACCAACAACACATTCATCCATCTCTCACAACTTTCCTGACCTACTTACTGAAGATGTATTCCCAGAACGTCCATGAGAATCATCATATTTTTAAGTTGTGTTTTGTATCCAACTAATCTAATGGCAGTTGTCTGTAGACACATGGGTGCACTGCATACAGGAAGCACTACAAGCTAATTCGGCATCCATTTAATGGCGACAGTTTGTCAAAAAAACGTAGATATATGCGTAAATACGGAGCTGAAAAGCAGGTGAACAGACAGTGCTTTCAGGTGATCAGCAGACATCTGCTGGTTTTCCTCTGCTGGCATGAAGGCAGAAT
Organism: Monopterus albus; assembly: GCF_001952655.1. NCBI lineage: Eukaryota > Metazoa > Chordata > Actinopteri > Synbranchiformes > Synbranchidae > Monopterus > Monopterus albus. The sequence goes on along the minus strand of NW_018128012.1, from coordinate 1,307,000 downwards.
AATTCCCTAATGGTGTGATCATTCATGTAAAATTCACTACTCGCCACTCACTTTTCTCTACGCCTGCACTACCGCTGCATACCAAACTATTCGAAGTCATGAATATGATTTAAAACAAGGCTTGAAATGGTTGAGACGGATTCTTTTGCAGCAACGCCACCGGTAGCTGATAATGGTTCTCATTACCTAAATGGGTTCATTCAAACAACACGCTGATAATAGCCATGTGATGAAAAGATTTCATTAACAGCCCAACTTCCTGAAATTAAAATCACTTGATAGAATCTTTTGAAGAAGAACCAGGGGGTATTTGTGGAATTGGATTATAAATCACCTTGTAATCAGACTAATCAGTTGAAGTCGGAAGGGCAGCCTCTACAGTACGTGGAGCCTAAATTAAGATACAGAGATAAACTGAAAATGTGTCACATGGTTAGTTCAACTTCACTTAATCTGTTAGGTCACAGCAAATTAAATATTTATACTATGAAAATTGTTTTTCCTGCATTACCTGGCTAAAAAAAACAAGTTAAAAGAGTTTTCTCACTTTAAAATGACTCACAGGTTAAGATATGAAGTAAGGAACTAGGTAGGTAGGTAGGCAGAACTTTACTGATCCCACAGTGGGGCTTGATTTGTTGGCACAAAACGCTGAGGACTGGTTTCTAAGACCAAACAAACAACATAAGCCGTTGTTTTACAGAAAAACGTCATTAACGATTTTTTCCTTTTCTCACAAAATGCTGTGGGTTTTAATTTGCTGAGAGGCAGTGGTGAGAAGTACTTCGGTGCAATTTTGAGGTATTTGTACTGTACTCGAGTATTTTCATTGTCTGTAACTTCACTGCATTCATTTGATAAATTTTCTGAATCATCTGACTTTAATGACCCTCGTGGAGAATTCACTAAATACCCTGTAGCATCAAATTATAAGCATATAAGGTAGTTAAAACTAGCTCCCCTTTACCAGCTGCAGCATTAAATGTGATGTTCACAATAATACATCAATATTTATAACCCAATTATATGATGTACATTCATGTGAAATATGCTGCAGTATTGTGAATAACAAGTACTTTTACTTTTGGTTCTGTAAGTATATTTTGATGTCACTGTTTTAGTACTTTTACTTAACAAAAATCGGGATTTTTACTTCTAACCGTATTCTTACACTGTGGTATTGTTACTTTTGCTTAAGTAGACAATCTGACTACTCCTCCCACCACTGAGTAGAAGAACAAAGAGAAAAAGGTGGCTGATGAAGTATCTGCTGCCGAACAAGGGGGTGTGCGGCCTTTTGCTGACGGGTCGCCACTGTACATCCAGACAGAATCCATCAGATTTAGAGCTTCTCTTCACACACTGAAAATTAAACCTCTGTCTCATCTTGAGAGAGCGAGAGGGAGAAACTGAGCAGGAGCAAAAACTGCTTGTCTCTCTAAAGTTGTACCAAATGATTAGCAGTGAATGTGCATGTGGAGCTCTGCCAGAACCTCGGACACTGACTGTGTGGGTCCCTGCTTCTGTCCACATGTTTGAATCCTTCTTTCACATCTGGACTTTTACTTTTGAAAATTTCCCTGAGGTTTTTCTAACTTTTCAGTTCTTTGAACTTGTGCTCTACAGTTCGTGTTAACCTTTACACACATGCATATTCATAAACAGTAAAAAAGCAGCAGACAGAAGAGGCAGCTCTACCGGCTCTCTAACAAGGCAAGCTCTGTTTCAACTTGGTGTGTGCGAGAGTGAAAATGTGTGTGAGACAAAGACTGAAAAAGAGAGGGGGGAGGTTGTTCTGTGCAGCCAGAAGGCACAGATATAGCCTTCATTCCTACTTAGATTAAAGGATTTAGACCAAGAAGTCTTATTACAGGCCCAAAGAAAGAACGAGGGAGCGCTTTTCCTCCTTCTCCCTCTGTTCTGAGCTGATTAAAACACCGATAACACTCCCTCCTAGGCTGAGAACTGCTAGAAGCCTGATCCACACACTCATTAAAATCCAGACATAACAATGGTTCCTCACACTTTCAGAGGATCCTGACCTGTCGGACAATCAAGCGTCTTATCCACAAACCTCACGCTCTCAGCAGTGTTTAAAGAAGCCCAGCAGTGTGTGTGCTTGGTAAATTTCAGGTGACTGGCAGATGTGAGTCACTTCAGACTTCTTAGGACGCTCTAATGCCACCTGGGAATGAACTCCAGATCCATTTACAAATGAAAACGAAGAAACACGGCAGTCAAAATGTCCTGTATGTCATGTAATGTGTCTAATGAAGAATGTGAAGCAGTAGGAGGGGGAGGTGGGCTGGTAAAGATAAGAAACCTGTTTTGTCGCAGCAGCTCACACACAGAATAAACACAAAGACCACAAGACAATCCCGCACATATGTAGACAAAAGCACTAAAATACTAATGTACACAGAGTGCGCATGATCAATATAATACTAAGAAAAATAAAAAATGGGTTTCTGAAAAAGAAAAACCACATAAGAACACTCACTGTGCGCATAATCATAGTGTTAAAAACCACAGATACTCCACTTAAAAACATCACAGCAGTGACTAGAGTATGTGATGGAGGCACAGAGTCTGGAGGTGGTCATGTCGTACGGGTGTCAGGGGGTCTGCTGTTGGGAGCCAGCGCTCCTCCTTGCAATGTGGGTGTAGCAGTCTAACACTTTTTGTGTAGTGTAATATATTTATAATCAGAGACATCAGGCAGAATAGTCTGACATTTTGAATCTATAATGTCACTATATCAACACCATTTTCATCTTTACAGTAAAGCCTTTGCAAAATGAAACATCTTTATTGGTACCAGCTTCTATCTGTATTTGTTTTAGCTTAGATGAAATTATGAATAAGTTTTATTAGCCCAAGATTTTCTTTTTTGTTTTGATGCAATATAGAACTTCAAACCAGTACAGTATCTAAATGGACCCGCAGATGTAAAGATGGGGTGAAATTAAGAGTCCTAGTGTGCTATATCTACACCACTGACTGTACATGAGAGATGGACAAACACTCCATGATGTCAGTTTTATGAAGAACAGTTTTGAAGCTCAAGTCTGGCTGTTGCCATATTGGTAGCACTTCACTCCACCCACTGTGGCTAATCCAAAAATGGGAAAAGAGGCGGAGCTCAGAGGTTGCCGCTTGATCCACACAAGCTAGCATGGACACACAAGAGTGTATCTACATGCCTACACTTAGCAAATGCACTGCTATAAACATATACATATGCACCCATTTCCCAATATATTCACAAATTTACCAATACATACATTTGTAAATGAACATATGCACATAAACTCACAATACAGGCACAAACAATGTGTTGACACAAAGCCTCACAAACTAATATACTGATGTATAAGTATATGCTAAACAACCTCTAAACAAGGACATGCATAATTTATATGACCTGTCTCTATCCCCTGACTACCAGACACAAGAACTGATACAAACTATAGTCTGTGCCCTCGACAGGGAACAGATGAAAACAATCCATCAATCAGTGAACTGGACAATGAAGCAATCCTTGAACTGGACTCATGAAAAGGAGTACAAATGTCCCCTAACTGGATGAGACTACTGATCCCAGGAACCAAGACAGTGAAACCTACAAGTCTAGACAAAGTACAAAAATGAGAACACACCTGTAGCAGTTGGCTTTCACAGGCAGCCAGGTTTGAGAAGTGCATTAAAAGGTACAGCAGCAGTCTGTTCCAAAAGGAGCTGCTCAAAACCCCACAGCCTCATACAGAGGAGCTATGCACGACTGGCTTCAGCTTGGATAGCATCCTCCGCTCACCCACCTCCTCAGTGGGGTCCAGAGGGCAGCCTAGGACAGAGCTAGCCCTCTGCACCAGTCTCTTTCTATCCCTCTCAGTGCAGCCACCTCCCCAGCAGACCACTGCGTAAGACATAGCAGATGCTACCACAGTATCATAAAAGTTTGATGTGTGCACCCTGAATGACCCCAGTCTCCTCAGCAGATGGAGGCAGCTTTGTCCCTTCTAGTAAAATCTGTTCTGGTACAACTTTCTGACATGGCACCATTCATAAAGGGTTTATTAGCTGAATTTGAGTGAATAATGTTAATATATCATTCACTGTTGCTACATACTCAGTTTTTAGCACCTTAATTCATTAGTGTGACCTCTCCAAAGAACTGGGACACCACCTATCTTCTTGAACAGGACTGTGGGATGTCTGGGCCGAAACATGTCGCCCGGTTTAACAGCGAGTTTCACTCGAGAATCTGTTCACATCTTCTTTATAAATATACTTGAAATAAAATACATTTACCTTTAGCTTATTAACTTACAGTCATGTTTTATTGCATATGCTATACAGACACTGGCACTGCTATTTGTCAGTATGGTAACAAAGCTGTGTTTCCCCTGAGGGAAGCTTTCCTGCAGTTCAGCGTCTTCCAGAGTGTGGCCTTAAAACAAAGCAGCCTTCATGCTCAATTCCAAACTGCTGATCACATCTAGTTTTTTTTCTGGGTGACTGTTCATATCTATTTTAGGCTGCAATCCATATCCAGCACCTACATAAGGGTCAGAGTCATCAGGCAGAGTAAAAAGAAAGGACTTCACCTTCACGTGTGTTTTCAGCTCACTGTGGTTACACTGCTGGCTGGACTGCAGCGTCTCTCCACCTTCAAATCAGGTTTGTTTTAAAGTGAGAAAGGTGGGCACCAGAGAAGACGATGCAAAAATGGTGTGAAAAATTTCCAGTAATATTAAAAAAAAAAAAAAAAATCTGTCAAAAAATGTATTCCGCTTGGCACCGACTCCAATAGATGTGCATTCACGCTGACCACAGTTGCCTTTTATTGTCGATTAGGAGCCTAAAACAGTCATGTTTCAAGGTTTTAGCAAAGATAGAGCACCGGCGGAGAATTAACATCAACTTCTCCCATTAAATGTACTTTTTAATTATGACAGGAAAAGGAAGTGGTGGAGACAGACTGTGTAACAACAACAGAGACATGAATTATGGAGCAGGAAGTGTAGCTCAGTGTGAAGCAGCTGCTGCTGATGTTCAGGCCACTCAGTGCACAGCTGCCTGTGTGCAAGTCTGCGACTGCAGCAGCATTTGGCTGGGAGGGTTGTGGAACTTTTTCCTACTGAAGGCTATCCATCCATACAAAGTGCCTTATCAAGACCCCCAGCATTACCACCGAACGAGTTCGTGGTTGTCATTTGTAGCCCCACTATCAGTCGGACCCCAAACAATATCTAGAGCAAATGTAATGGGCATACACTGATCAACCACAGCACTGAAACCACTAACAGGTGGACTGAATAACATTAATTATCCCATTACAGTGGCACCTGTCAAGCAGCAGGATACATTAGGCAGCAGGCGAACGGAAGAAGCTGATGTATTGGGAGCAGGGAAAGTGGACAAGTGTAAGGATCTGTGACAAACTGCGAGGACTAGATGACCGGGTCACCTCCAGCATGGCGGGTCCTTCTGGGTGTCGCTGGTCTGCAGAAGTCAGCACCTACTAAAAGTGGTGCAGGGAAGGACAAACGGTGAGCCTGGTGACAGAATCATGGGCACCTTGGCTCACTGATGTGCCTGGGGAGCAAAGAGCTGCTGTAGCACAAACTGCTAGAAAACAGTGAAGGCTATGTAGAAAGGTGCACGGCAGCTCACTGCGTATGGGGCCCACGCTGACCCCTGTCCGAGTGCGTCGCCTGTCTGGGGAAGAGATGGCCCCAGGATGCACTATGGGAAGAAGAGAAGCCGGCGGAGGCAGCGTGACGTTCTGGGCAATGTTCTGCTGGGAAACCATGGGTCCTGCTATTCATGTGGACATTACTCTGACATGTACCTAATCACTGGTGCAGACCAAGTACACCCCTTCATGGCAGAGGCCTGTCAGCAGGATGACGTGCACTGCCACACTGCAGAAATGGTTCACAAACCACAACAAGGTCAAGGTGCTGACTCTGACTCCATTTGAGCATCTGCAGGACGTGCTGGAAAAACCAGTCCGATCCATGGGGACGCCCACCTCCCGTATATACCTGTACAGGTGAATATTACTGACCTAACCACTAATCATCTCAAAATGACCTAAATATCAATATGTATAGAGACACACGACCATAATCACAAACAACTTCAGGCTGTTTTAAAGGCTGAATATCATCCTTTACATTATGACATGAACAGCTGTGCTGCGACACACAGCCGTGGACCAAACAGAACGCCGCTCCCTCTCATCTGTTGCTGTGCTCAAGTCAGTCATCAGATGATTTATTTAGCTCAGATGAACTTGAGATGAAGAAGCAGTGGAGATGCTCCATGGACACGGCATGAGAGACTCATCAACCCTCCGGTGTTTCATGTTATGAAGTGTACATAACCAACCGCAGGCTGGCACACACCTCGTTTAGTGTGTGCATGTGTGAGAAAGTGGATAAACAGAGTGAGAAGAGACAGAACAAAGCCTTGAAGAACAGCTTGCATAACAATGTGCAAGATAAGAGGAGAAGAAATAAAGAGTCAGTGAAAGAGGCAGTCACTGAGTGGTGCATTCTGGGACAGGGCAGACACTAAGCCCTAATGAAAACCTGTCTAACCAGTGCTACAGACAAACTGGTGAGTCATCGGGCTTCTAGAGCAGCTGCTCTCGAACCTTTTTTAGACCACCACACCCCTCGACTAGATGTCGGTCTGCTAGTGAACATTTAGTTCTGATTGTTTTCCGTTAGTGCTTCAGTGAGGAAAAGACCTCCAGCTGTTTCCACCTTATCAAAACTTATTCCACACAGTAGTTGAGCTTTTCCAGACCTTGTGGCACAAGCACACATGAAACGGCAGCAGCATCCAGGTTGTACAGCAGAAACAAATTCAGATATGATAACACACCCACACCAATGCAGAAGCACACCTTTGTGTAGAGGGAAACCAGCAAAGCTTTGATGTTTGCATAATAGGACGTGTGTGTTGTTTGTTAAAACTATTGAAGTCAGAGGGGAGTTGGCTGAGCGCTACTGAAGGTAGAACGGCAAACACACATACAGGGAGAGAGAGAAAAGGTGCAACCCTGGATTCGAGCTGAGGAAACAGAGGATTAGCAGGTATTAGAAGTTACACACACACACACCTGTACAGTGAGCTGAAGTGTGCACAAACACACTGAAAGGCGCACACACACACACACGAAGAGTGTGTCTGACCCAGTTCATTATATGAGGGTGTTAGCGTTGAAATCTGCTTTATTAATATGCAGTGTGAATTCAGAGGGTATTACCAGCTAAATGGTACTCTGCCAGGCTGTGTGTATGTGTGTGTGTATGTGCGCGCCTGTGGGTGTGTACAAGGTGACATGTAGCCTTGTGTCTACTTTAGCGAAAACAGCACAGAGAGAGTGGGACTGTTTACAAAACGTCCATCAGCATCTCAGCTGAAAACAAGCCAACAAAACGCTGAAGCAGCCTCGAGGTTGTGTACGAGCGCATGTTTGTTGGTGTGTTGTAAATTTAGCTGGAAACCTGAGGACATTTCTACACTGGGAGGACGTGTGTGTGTGCGCGCACTTCAATGTTGTTTCTATGTGTAAAGCAGGAGCAGTAGTGTGGGGAGTCACAGCGAGACCTTCTCCCTCGGCCCTGAGGGTGTGTTAATACAACCCAGATCAGAAAAGGTCGGGACGGATTGTAAAATCTAAATTAAAACTGAAAGTAGTGACGTGTAAACCTTTTGTGTCCTGTATGACACTGAAAACAGCAGCAGCACGTTATTTCATGTGATACCTCATCAATTTTATTCTTTGTTCAAAATAAACACACTTCAATCCTGATGCTGCAACACATTCCAAAAAAAATGTCGTTTCATAACACTCACCCACATCCTGAATCCTCAAAAACTCTTCTAATGATATAGAAAAATTATTTGGTCCTGTCAAGGAAAATTATCATTTTAATAAATTTCCCAGCTACGTCAATTCTTGTCATATTAATAAAAGATGGTGACAGGAAATGATGTCATCGCTCTGGCTTTGTATGAAAGCAGCTCAACTTCATGAATGTACTTCAACAATTTAAATAATAATTCCACATTTAATAATAATATAACAGGTTTCAATAACAGATTCATGCTCAACTTTCACAAAAAAGCGAGAGAGATGACATCATTCCCTGAAAAAAAAAAACTGTATGACCCAAGAAACTGATTAAACTTTTATGTTTCCTGGATGGGACCAGATTATTTTTGATTCCACATCGTTAGAAGAGTCTATGAGGATTCAGGAAACACCTTCAGAATGAGGGTGAGTGTTACAAAACGACATTACCAGGTTAAAACAGTCGGCACGTCTCAATTCCGCATGTTCATGGAACGTCACTTGAGTATGTGTAAAACACGGGAGTCACACGTTGGGCTATAAATCCACAAGTTGGCAACTAGCCCCACTTTTTCTACTGCAGCTGCAACATTACAGTGATTCACTGATGCATCCATATGTATAATCCAATAATAATTATTTTGCAATGGCCCATTGTGCATGAGTACTTTGACAATGTTACGTATATTCTGATGCTTACATAAGGACTTTTACGGCATTTCTCCATCCTTGTGTTACTACTACATAAAAGATCTCAGTAATTCTTCTGCCACTCGTTATCAAAAACGACTTAGACACAGGTTGGCGGCACCTGTTGCCAGGCAGCGCCACAACAATGTAGGCAAAACTTGAAAAGCATGTGATTATGGCTCAAGCTATACCTGGGCTATGAAAGACTGGGAGAGATGGTCAGCTGAAGGGTGGCACAAGGAGCATGGGGCGGCCAAGCAGCCGACTCAGCAGACCATCATTATGTTTCCTTACAGTGAAGCTCTGCAGGTACTGGACTGTGCAGGTGATTCTAAAAGAGCTGCTGTAAAGTGTAATAATATGAGGCGAGGGTCGTTGGTGGCGCTGCAGGTAGCACCTTTCTATATATAGCCATGGGAGTGGGAGTGTGTGTGTGTGTGTGTGTGTGTGTGTGTGTGCGTGCGTTTCATCCAGCTTGTGCTAGCTGTGCTATCTGACAGGGCAGATTGTGATTTTTAGCTGAGCAGAGCTAATCTCTGTCACGATATGAAGCGCTGATTACACCACTGCACACCGAGGAAGCGGGTGTGTGTGACAGTGCAAGATGGAGAATACAATAGATGAGATAAGATGACAAGGTGAGGACGGGAGACGAGGAATTTACTGTAGAAGAAGAGAAGAGTGTGTGTGTTACAGAGGTGAGATGGCACCGACACACACACAGTTAACGGCCCGGTTCGTACAGTAGGGATGCTATGACTAGCACCTGCCTCTGCACTGTCCTGTTGTGCTTGGCCAGAGCTACGGTTTCATACCCACTGTGTGTATGTTGATGCTGCGATAACGATGTGAGAGCGGTGAGTGGGAGGAAGTGCGGCGGCCCCAGACAGGAAACCTGCAAATTAATTGGACACACAGGGTGTTAGGTGTTGACTCGTTCTGCTGCTGCAGCAAAGAAAATCTAGCCCGTGGTAAGAGAAGAAGAAGAAGAAGTGATGATGGTAATGATGATTCCTGGATAAGAAGCAGCGGGTGGCTCCACTATTAACTGATCTTTCTAAAGAGATATTCAGGGCAAAGAAGAAGCTGATTCTAACAGCAGCACAACTCAGGTTTGTTGTAGATGGTACAGCAGGTAACTGCACTGCACAGCTGATGGACAGAAATAACTGATCAATAACTGATCAACCCGTCTCCTTTTTTACTGGCACCAGCTTTTACAATGCAAGTTTGTCTCTTTTATATCATTTGAGGATAAGAGTTTAGATAAATAATCACCCATTAAACAAACATTTGTAAAGCTGCCTTCAGCTTTGTGTTTACTTGCTTCAAGATCCTTTATAGTTTCTCTGAACTCTGAGTGTTCTGCTGTTTATGAAACTTAATCTCTCCAAGCGCTTTATTGCAGAAAAGAGACCTGGTCCTTCACCTGACTTGTTCATTCCCATGTATAAATATAGACCCGCACACAAAGACAGAGCAGCTCCCAGGGAGACATCTGTCAGAGAGTTTGCAGATTTTCTGAAGGTTAGAAAGGGATTGAGGGAAAAGAGAGGCCACTGAAGACCTTTCATTTGTTGGCGAGTAGAGAGGAGAGAGGAAGATGAGCTGGGAGCGAAGGAGAACAGAGGAGGAGAGGTCAGTGTGGGTTTGTCTTTGAAGACCTCTGATCCAGGACAAAACAGCAGCGTGAAAAGCTGGAGCGACGAGAGGGAGGTGACGAATGACTGGGAGGGGAGAGAAGGCAGCGCAGTGGCCGCTGTGTACCAGGTGCAGACCCATGAGACTGAAACAGGCTTCAGAAAATAATAGTAATATAAGAACCAATGTGGGGCTTTTGCTGAGACTTGGCGATACAGAGAGAGCTGCAATAAATAGCCATCATGTCAGTGGAATCACCACGAGCACAGACAAGAGGAGTCGGTACTGGATCAGTGTAGGGGACACCTGACTGCAACAACTGGGTTTAATACTGTGGATACACGAGGCTTTTCTAACCAAATGTTTACTGATATCAGAGTTAATCTAGAGTTAATTTAACTTTAAAAACGGTTTATCCTTGATTTAAAGGAGCAGTCACATGGTTTCTCGTATATCTGTCATAGCGTTCTCTTATTTAAACCTTCAGTAACTGAGTTTGTGGCTGACTGGAAGCAGCGGAAACAAGCTGCAAACACAGCATCGACTCCACATCTCCAAACTGGAATAACAAGACAGCTTTGTCTCCAGTCGTACAAACAAGACACTGCTGTATTAAAAAATTTTTACCTGAAAAATTATCATTTACTAAGATTATTTGTCAAATCAAAATATGGGTAACACTTTATTTACAGGGCCATTACTTCCAATTATTTACTGAAACTTTCCTGTTCGGTACTAATTACAGAAAAACAGAGAAAGTTCTGAGACTGATATTTTTAATTGTGTTGAGTCTATTATTGGCCGACAGGTGAACCTTCATGAAAGAAACTGCTCCTTTTAAGCCTCACAACATTTGAAATGCTCTTTATTTATGCTGAATGGTTGTTTGTAGACAAATTTTGCACTTTGCATGTGTAGTTCACCTTCAGTTGTCTGAATAAAAACCTCAGGTTCAGCATTCAGAAATAACTGAAGCGTACCAACTGATCGCTCTCCGATTTTAACTACAATTAGTACCAATTATATGGTTATGTCCAGGAAACCTCTCAGGAAATTATTTAGAAATGTAGTGGAATTTACAGACCTGCGAAATATCTTCATTTGATATGTTTTAATTACAATGTTGTAATTTACTAATCAGATTTAAGTGAAGTTAAATTTGTATCATGCAGCACTGAGATAGATTTGGCAGCTCAGTGACTCAAACATACAATTCAATTGTCCCATTAAATGCTAAGATAATAAAATATCAATATAAATGAGCTCCGTGCACTTAAAAGTAGAATGTACACTAAACTGCATTGATGTGTGAGATTAAACATTTAAACTGATCATTTAATAATTGACTCCAACAAGCTCCTCTTTAAATTTGTGATTGTTGTTGTCAGTAAAAACATTTACTCTTAAAAAAGTTCTGAATTGATTTCATTACATTAGAAAAAAGGAAGCAGGGAGAAGCATCTCTTTAATAATAAGAAGTCAAAGCTGCATTATTGAGCAGATTTCCCTGAATATGAAGTGAGATAGCACAAAGCACCGCAGGGTCTTTTAATATAAAGTTTCTCCTTCATTTCTCCTCTACAACTTGGCAGGCGATAACAGCTGGATATTAGTTTCATTTCATATATCATTACTGCACTTTGTTATCCGACTGCTATCTTCAATATGGACTATTACACAATATCTCATACAGGAACAAACTCCAGAGTGAGCTGCTTTCTCATTTCTCTCTCTATCAGTTCAGCTCAGCCTGAATACCATGCACTTTGTGAAAGTTGAGATCATTGCTCAGGTTGATGCAGCTGATTTCCTGCATTTTAAATTTATTTGGCAGCAACACATCCACATGATTTTTCTGAGGCAGAGAAAAGTTGATGCTGCTTGTTAAGACAAGGGGCTCCAGGGGTGTTTTGTTCAATGTGTACAGGTGTTTTTTTTTTTAAGATACACGAGCAGCACAGCTCCAGGGAAGCTAATGTTATTCAGTCAGTAAGAGAGCAATAAAACACGAGAACTAACAAGAAACAGCCAAACAATTAACCATCACAAAAAAACAAAAATACACACAAGAAACCATGTATCCAACTTGGTTTGAACGACATGGAAAAGGTGAATTTTCAAACGAAACCTGAATAATTCCAGTGCTGGTGACACTTAAATTTCTAGTGGCAAGCTATTCCACTACTTAGGGCCTAGAATGGCAAAGGCACAGTCCTCTGGATTTAATCGTGGAGCGTGGAACTTCAGAAGTATGGAGATATGGTGGGGCTAACCCGTGCAATGCTTAAAAAACAAATAGAAAAACGTACAGGTTCTTGTTAGAAGCCTAGCAGCAGCATTTTGAACGAGCTGCAGATGAGCCAAAAACAACTTCACTAGAAAAATTACCACTTGTCCGCACATCGGCGTAATATATATATACACAAAAACAACAGAAATCAGTTTTTAATCTGGATCATGACACATCTGCTAACATGGAGGGGGCGGGGTTAATGGCCAATACTGCAACCAGGCACCAGGGGGCGATCACACCGCAAAGACTTCACTTCCGATAGCTTACGTATTTTATACAGTCGATGGAAGATCCCCAAAACTTCCCTGTAGGCCACCAGCAGGTCAAGGTTTTCATTTGCCCTGTGAAATATTTTAAAATTTACTAGATGGCCCGGCACCGATAAAGACATGGATGGTTTCTGAATAAAGTGTCGTAGTGATTTTGTCCTGAATTTTCCTCAGATGCCACCATGAGGTTGAAACACAGGCTGAACTGTAATGTCTCTGGCGATCCCGACTTGTGTACAAAACATTCAGCTAGTAGCTTACCATCTTTAGCTTGTGCTGACTAGTCACCAAAATGACAAGCGTTGCTACATCAGTTGTTGCTCAGTAATGTTTAATTCCAAGAGCAAGTTACAACAAGTCATAATAAAACTTGTCTGTGGCTGCATTTGTGCACTTTCTGCAAGTCGGTGTCTGTACTCATCCAACTGATACCTGCAGAACCAATGACATTCTCATCAGTCTGAGCTGTGCTTTAGGTTTAGCCCTGCCTGTTTGCCTTCTCCCTGTCGTCTGAAGCGTGTCACCTCCTATTCCATCCCTTCCTTCTCCTGTGCCATCTGCTCTTTCTGCTCCTATCATCCCCCTGCCATCACCTCCATTCTGAACTTTCCTGATAACAAAGCAGAACCTTTTTCTTTTACACTTCAGTGGTCTGAGGCTACAGTCCTTCCAACTTCACTATTATCTGGTAGTGTGCCTGCATATTCCTCTGTGTTCACTCCATTCGCTGCCTTTATCTCACTGATAGACACAGCTCACATTCCCATGCAGTTGCTAAACAAACTCAAACCAACCCAGAAAAAATTAAATGTCAGTTTGGTGCTTTGTTTTTGTCTACAGCTGGATTTGTGCACCGGGGGGTTACAGTGCAGCAGTGGGGCGCGCACATGTAACCTCCATAGCTAAACCCTTTCAACCACGCTTCGAATCAGCCTGGACCCAAGGACATGCTGGTAGCAGCTTCGATCACCTGGAACACCGACAATCACTGCGCTCTGGAGACGAGAGGGGGAAGGAGAGCTGTGAACTTAATCACTTCACATCATCTGTTGCATCATCAGCTTCTCCCTGTTCTACCCGAGAGGCTCCAGCAGGGAAGGGTCCCCACAAACAGGCGTAAACCATTCTCCTGCTCTCACAGTCCTTTAAACGTGGTTTGAAAACCTCCAGGCAGTCGTCACGTGCCTCTCCTGCCCAGCGAGCCTACCATAAAGCTGCAGAGATGGTCATGCTTCCAGCAGCTTCTCCATCTCTGCACAGGACTTGTGAAGCTCTGTCAGAGGCACTACTGGGTTCTTGGTCTCCTCACTGACCAAGGCCCTTCTTACCCGTCCTGGGAACAGGAAATGGTTTCCTCATTTTTGGCTGAATAAAACTATGAATGTACTGATGCTGGCACAAATCTGTTCCAACAGGCACATTATATCATTTTCCTGTGTTATTCATCTCATTGTCATGAACTGTTCGAACTAATATTTATGTTGGAGGGTCGGATTCATCCCACAGGCCACTGTTTGCCTTCTCCTGCCATGATTTCACACAAATACATTCAATCCATGACTTTAAAAATCCTGTTGCAGACAAACGCAAAGCTCAGCTGCACAACACTGTGAGCCCGACTGCAGCTACCGAAGGACTCGCATCGTAAATTTATAAAGCCTATAACATGCAGGCACTTTGTAATTATAAAAACACTCAGGGTATAAATAACTCAAAGTGTATTGACTGTTTGTGTGAGAGTGTTATGAATGTTTCAACTGTGTCCCAGCGTGTCGACTAACCCACCCACACACACACAGCAGAAAGTGAAGATCAAATTATGGAAGTCGCTGAAGGAAAAGGTTACTCCTCTCTCTCTCTCTGGTTGCACTTCCTGTTTTTGCTCATTTTTGCCGTCTTGCTTTTCCTATTTCCTCCACCTTTTCTTTTTTCCAACTCTGCCTCCAACACTCAGTATCACTGTGCATCATTCTCCTTGTCCCTGCCTTCACCACCAGGAGAGGGAGGGAGGGCAACGAGTTGGTGAAATGAGAGACAAAGCAACCCAGAAGGAAAAAAATGTTAAAGACAAAAATTCTGTTTATTTGTTTTATGTTTTCTAAGGCTGAACCCGACTAAGAATTCTGTCGACTGTCAACTGGCATAAACTTCACTGATGATTTCGTCCACATTAATGTTGGTATTCAAATGCAAAAGAGTGACAGGAACATATCTGAGCATTTAAAAATCAATAAACAGCTGCACACAATGCAATACTTAAATTGCAACCTGTTTAAATTTATGATATATAATGTCAGGCCGCCATATGGATTTGTCGGAATAAGGAGACAGGCAGCACACTCAAAAATTCTGTTTATTTGTTTTATGTTTTCTAAGGCTGAACCCGACTAAGAATTCTGTCGACTGTCAACTGGCATAAACTTCACTGATGATTTCGTCCACATTAATGTTGGTATTCAAATGCAAAAGAGTGACAGTTAAGTTTCCTAGTCCCGTTCAGATGGATGCATGTTAATGAAACATAAACAGCTGTGTGTTACACTTTAACAGAGATGGGTAAACAACCCAGACACACACATGCAAAACCAGCCACATCGTTGCAACCGTTAAAGTCTTTTCTCTGGTAAGAGTAGTCCACGATGTTTGAAAACACTTCTAATAAAGTACAAATCTGATCTTTATGTGTCTTGTCCTGGTGGATGATGTCGTCCTTTTCTCCTCATTCTTAGCAGCAGTTTGCTAAACAGTGTAATTGGACCTTATACGTCCATGTGTTGGACAGTGTCAGCGTTGACACTGAGCCACAGCTGCCCTCTTAAACCTACTCAGCTACAGTCGTTCTTCCTCCTCTCTTCCTCTATACAACTCCACTGTCCTACTCCAGCAGGGGGTCTGCCAGTGCCCGAGAGCAGCATGGACATCTTTGCCTTCCCTAAAACTGCAAGTGCACAAGCATCACATCTCACTTCATCTCACGCCTTAGTGAGGGCAAGTCACTAGGGCCAGCTAGTGAAATAAAGCTGCCCTTTATTGTCCTCCTCCATGTATACAGATTCACTTATTTTACAGACAGGTAAATGGGTCATGCTATAGTAAACCTGAGTGCACTGTGCTGGAGAAGCGACTTCAAACATTCTACTGGGCTTCAAGACTGCACATGTTGAATTTGAGCAGTAATTACAGTTGGAATATTTATTTTTATTCCACGTTCAAATGTATAATAGCGGTTCGATTCCTGGCTTGTCCAGTCAACATATCGAGGTGTCTTTGAGCAAGACACTGAACCCCCAGTTGCTCCCGGTGATGTCACCAGTGTGTGAATGTGTGAGTGCGAATGGCCAAATAGTATGAAAGCACTTTGAGTGCTGCAATGCATAGAAAAACGCTACACAGGTATGAAATCATTTTACCACGAGTTCATGTCTGGGCCAAAAGTTGCTATATTACAATAAATTACATGACATTATACATAAGCCGAGTCTTTCCTGTCAGCTGGGAAATGACATCTCACACACAACCTGCATTTCCACCAACAAAGGCAGGTTTAAAGGAGCAGCTGAACAACAACAGGCAATTAAATGCCCACAAGAACACAAAACTGTTTTGTAGATATGCACGTTTCTACACCAAAACATAAACAGATGTCCGTCGACAGCAGCTGGCCACACTAATGCTTACACACAAATGTCAAAGAAATGGGAAAACACCGGACTGAAATGAGATGGTGAATGGAAAGACGAGGGCATTTCTGTAGGAGGAGAGATTCCTGTTGTTTTGGGCCACAACTACTCTTCCTAGTGCACCTCATAAATATGCAGACACAACAGAAAAAAGGTACACTCAGTGTCACAATTACACCCAACCCAGTACACAAATGGGATCAAACAAACTGTGTGATAGTAAACAGAACTACTGACAGTAAGACACACAAAAAATGAACTTGGTTAATAAAAAGATAATCATTTGCTGTTTTCAAGAAAAAAACCTGCGGTTGTTTCTTAAAATGTTTTTAACAGAGCTAAGAAGTACAGCAGATGTTTCCACTGCACGGAAACCTGATCGACTGGATTATAAAATCATCCTCATTTCAACGTTTTACCTTTGACACATTGGTTGTAAAGCACTTAACTCCGTTTTGAAAAGCACTATATAATTATTGCCATTCCAAAGTTCTGGCTACAAATTTATTTGTGCCCGAGTAAAAAAGCATCTTATTGAAACTCGCTGAGCCGGACCATGCTGGCTAAATCGAATAAGCACAGACAACCAGTGTACTACAGAAACCGTCTACAATACATTTCCAATCAGTCAAACAGGATCATCCATCATATCAGAGGCCACATGTGAGTTTTAATAAAAGTGTATCGGCCTTATCTCAACTCTCATAGTGTTCTTATTTAATTTACTTTCCATCACCAGCCTCTTCTTCACCCTCTACTTACCATTTCTCACCTGTCAGCCTTATCTCTCCTTCTCATATTCTCTCAGTCCCTTCAC
>NW_018128012.1:1256844-1289715 GCF_001952655.1 Monopterus albus | reverse complement strand
GAACTTTCATACTTATTCACTCTGGGTTTCATTTCAGCTCGGCTCTTAGCTTGCCCTTTCTTTCCATCTCACCCTTTCCACTATCTCCCTCCATCTTTTCCCCTCACTTTCTGAATCTCATTCCCCCTCCTTGTCCCTGCTTTCCCCTCTCAGGTTACAGCTGAAGGAATCCGAGCGAGGCTTGGAGATGGGAATGGGGATAAGAAGGTGATAGACAAGTCAGATGGAAAGATACGGAGGAGGAAGCTGGTGTTTTTCAACCAAGAAGGCAGAATGGACGTGAACCGTCCACTCCCTATGACATGCTACATGGGACACAGTTCAAATTCCTCTAGGTTCATATAGATTTTATCTCGATCAGTCATGATGCACAGTCTCAGAGGCTTCAACATTCAAACTTTACTGTGGCACATGTCTGAAACAGTCTCACAGTCACTGCTGCTGTGTTAGTGCTTTTAGAAACCACTGAAACACTTCAACATGATTAAAGCTCTTATGAATTCAAGTCAAACAACATAAAACAAGCTCAATTTTATGGACTAATCTAATACCTTTTTTTGGTAAGAGTCTCTTTGTTTTGCAGATTTGCAGCTGAGGGCTTGAATTACCCAAATCCCTGCATGCAAACTGAGTTATTTTATTCTAAAAGCATTGAATATATTTTTACGAAATGCAGACAGCACATTTATCTAACAAGTCCTCCAACCTAAACAACCATATAGGCCTTCTGTCCCTACTACCCTGTGACACCACAGGAGCATCCTATGGCTGCAAGTGTACCGGACCGTCATCATCATGGTTATAGTAATAAACATGCAGAGCATAGCGGTGCTGGGATATTGAACATTCAGAAACATATAATAAAGGTTTTGGAGCGGTTATGGTTGTATCAAATAAATAAATAAATAAATAACTTGTTTAGTTTAAGGAAAGAGGACCTGTGTTGTCATGGTTACAATATTAAAAACACAGCTAAGGTTATGGACTGCTCATGGATAAAGAAAAACATGACTAGAAGCTGGAAATGGGAAACAATCATTCAGCCACCTCAGCCTCTTTACTGTGCAGGCTTTGGCGCTCTATATATGATGTCATGTGACTCCCTCCTTTACTCCCATTAAAATGAGCTCAGTGACTTCAAGCGTGGTACTGTAATAGGATGCTGCCTTTTCCATGAGAAGGTTCGTGAAATTTCATCATTGCCGGATATTCCACGGTCAGCTGTAAGTGGTGTTACTGGAAAGTGGAAGTGTTTAGGAACAAAAGCAACTCAGCCATGATGCAGAAGACCATGTGAAGTCACAGAGTGGGTCAACGACTGTGAAGGTGCGTGGAAGTCGCCAATGCTCTGCTGGTTCTGTAGCTGAAGAGTTCCAAACGTCCAACAGCCCATTGCTCCTCACACTGCTGACCCACGACTGTGTGCCAACCTACAGCACCAACCACATTGTCAAGTTTGTGGATGACACGACTGTAGTTGGCCTCATTACTAACAATGATGAGGCAACGCATAGTGAAAACATCCAGCAAGCTCATTGGTGCCCCTCTGCCTTCCCTTACGGACATCTTTAACACCCGCCTCACCCACAGAGCCATCAGCATTGCTGATGACACCTCCCACCCCACACACTCCCACTTCAGACTCCTGCCTTCAGGGAGAAGGTATCGGAGTCTTCAAGCCCACTACACCAGACTTACAAACAGCTTCATCCACAAGGCCGTGAGTATGCTGAACACTGTCCAACACTGGAGGCA
This sequence comes from Monopterus albus, assembly GCF_001952655.1. Taxonomy (NCBI): domain Eukaryota; kingdom Metazoa; phylum Chordata; class Actinopteri; order Synbranchiformes; family Synbranchidae; genus Monopterus; species Monopterus albus. Next base: position 1,287,960 of record NW_018128012.1, on the reverse strand, counting down.
CTTTTCTATTCCAGCATGACTGTACTAACCCTAACCCACAAAGCAAGGTCCATAAAGACATGGTTGGATGAGTTCTGTGTGGAACTTGACCGGTCAGCACAGAGCCCTGACCTCAACCCCATCAATTATCTTTGGGATGAACTGGAATAGAGATAGCAAGCGAGTCCTTCTCATCCAAAATCGGTGCCGACCTCATAAATACTCCAGAGAATGAATGGGCACAAATTCCAAGAAGTGTGTAAGCTGTTATAGCTGCAAAAGAGGGACCAACTCCATATTAAAGTCTATGTATTTGAATGTCATTAACGCCCCTGTTGGTGTATTGGCCAGGTGTCCCAATATTTTAGTTCATATAGTATGTTCTGAGTGAACCAGTCAGCCCTAGTGCTGGGTATCGAACTTCAATACGTTTATGGCATTGATTGAATTACTTCAATACCATCCAGCATTGAACAATGTCGAGTATCAAAAAATTCTTTTCTACATTTTTATTTATTGATGTTAATGTTAACAGAACCTAAGGTTGTGGTAAATAGGTTTATTTTTTATGTTATGAAACTGAAAAATAAAACTAAAGATCCACAATCTGTACCAGATTGTGGAACATATTTTTTGTTAAAATTTATTTTAGTAAATTGGTATTGAAAAGGGGATCGTTTACGTACCGGTATGGAAGACAAAGTATCTAAAGTGTTGGGCTGATACCAGTCAGTCCCAGTCCACAAAGCTTGGACAGAACACAACTGCATTTTCTCTCAGTATATACTGGTGTGATAGTCTGTCTCCTGGAAGCCCTGTTTATATACAGCTAATTTGTTTTCTCAAGTACATTTTAATGGGAAACCTAACTGCTGCCTGATTATGTTTACAGGACTCTGACACCAGAGGCTGGGCTTCAAAAGCACTTTGGTTAAGGCAAATGAAATATGTGAGGTTTTAAATAAAGCAAGCTTCAGGTCACGTGAAACAATCATGCACGTATTCCACTGCAAGTCTGGATGTAAGAAAACAGAACAGCCTACCAGTGACCATACCACTATACATTATGTCCATCGTCAATGTTTTACACTATTTCAACACATTTCCTCTTTGAGAATAGCAGATCTGACCAAATCCAGGTACAATAATTACACACTGGTGCACAACGTAACACATGAAAGCAGCTCATGAGCTACGATAAACATCAAAAACCCTGCAGATAATTAATCATGTTACAGGCAGCGGTAAAGTCAGTCCGACCTCACAGTGCACTGTCAAGTTTCAAAACAACACCTTCGTTACCATCGGGGGCGTACATCTTGTCTGCTTCTGCATTTTATGATGGTTTGATCATTTTGAGATTTTAAGGGACCCCTTGCATTTCATACTTGGGTTTCTCCAGTTTCTCCACCTAAACCAGTAATTAAACCAGTAACAAAGGTCAATGCAGCTTCAGATTTGCACACAATCTCGTCCAAATGCACCTTCAATTTTTTTTTTTTAGAAAGGCAACCCCACTAATGTGGGATCCATATTTTCTATTACTTTAAAGCTGCATTAACCAAATTCTCCCTCTAACTTTTGACCGTTAAAAGTGAAATGAGAGTATGTATCATGAATATGATGAAAAGATTTGTAACAGAACTAGAACAGAGGCCACTCAAAGATTTATGGATTTAAAGATTAACATGTTTACAAATTTGCAGGAAAAACTGACTAATCAATAAAACCGATATGCATTTGAAGTGCACACTGCACATTTTCATATTTATTACTTCCCCTTAATGACAAAGATATGTAGCTGGTTTTATCGACAGCAGAGCAGAAATGTTCCTGCTCGCACGCACTGATGCAGATTAGATCCTTGTTTCCTCTGACTTCCATTAAACTTGCTCTGTGGGATCTGTCTCACTTAACTGATTTGCCTTGATGGGTGAGCTATTTGAATTAAAAATGATAATCCTCCCCCTCTGACTCTATCTCTGTACTAGGAACTTCAAAGTAACTTAAAAAGAAGTTGGTTTAATTTTCCCTTGTGGATGGCAGAGAGATTGAGATAACGAACCCTGGAGGAGAGAAGTCAGCTGTTTGGGTGTTGTCTTTAGTTTGTCAAAAGGAGTGGGAGCAATGCCTGAGAGGTCAAAGGTTACAGTTTGCTCTCCAGAGTCTGTATGGGGCTCGAGTGGGGGCCTCATCTCTTTACCAACTGCCATTTGACACATTTGACAACAATGCCTCTGTTGTGTGCTTCATCTTTTTCTCCCTGTCATCAGCTTAATGTGACCAAAGACAGAAAGATGATGTGTGTGTGTGTGTGTGTGTGTGTGTGTGTGTGTGTGTGTGTGTGTGTGTGTGTGTGGGTGTGTGTGAGCTCCACAGGGATTCAGGATGATCTGCCTGAAAATTATGAGGACAAATGACAGCTACAACTGACAAGGCAGCCAACACACACACACACACACACACACACACACACACACACACACACACAAAACCACAGGGTGTGTTAGGTGGATACAGCTGCCTTTTCTTATCACCTAATGCTTCTGACAGCCACTAAGAGAGAGACAGGTGAAAAAAGAGACAGAGTGATGGACAGAAAAAACTCAAGACTGTTGGGAAACAGTAAAAAGAACAGCAGACATGAGAGAGTGAGACACAGCTCTTCATACCTCATTATCATCTGAGGGTTGGGAACTAGAGTTCATATCAGTTGCCAGTGCATCCATGGGTACAGTGCAAATAAGAGCTGCATGTAAAAATGTAAATAAATGTAGGCTATGAAATATAATGGTGGTACATGCACTACCTGTAGCTCTTCTGATGGATTGTATTTTTCTATCATACTGATTCCCAAAAGACAAGTGATACACTAAAGGAAAAGCCTGAACAAATGAGTGGTCTCCTCTGGGGTGACAGAGCCGCCCCCCCCCTTAAAATACAAAAGTATTTTAAGCAGCTAAAACCGTAGGAAGGGCAGCAGCTCCTCCAAGATCCACTTTAAAACACAAGAACACTGCTCAGTTTCATATCTGTGCCTTATGTTGAACACCAGCTAAGTGACTGCAGACAGGGAGGGGGTGCAGTCCTGCACTGTTTACTGACACATCCATTCATCAAGACAGAGTTTTAGCACTGGAATCAGCATGGAGCTAATTACTTTTCAATGCTTCCTCATGCAGTGTTCATTGAGCTAATGTGTCTTTATTATTCTCTTCTTAAAACTAAAGTCCTGTTAAGAGCCACAGAGAGCCACAGAGTGCTGTCAACAATCTCAACAAACTAACACAAAGTGTGCACTGTGGTTTGACTTCCTGTCACAACACTACCATAGCCAGAGAGTACCGCTTTCCCACCAAAGTGTATACATGGGTTTTTTTTACATCTGTCTAAACCAGCCTTTAACTGGCTTCTGACGGCTTTCCCGCTGCCGACCAACCCGGCTCCAGCTGACGAGCTTGTTTCCCCTCTGATACATCATATTTGACATCATCACGTTGGCGATGTCAAATACCTGTGCTGGTAAACAGAGTTGTAAACAAAGCAGCATGGAAGCGAGATGGTCAGTGTTATTTCTTCACATTTACTTTTGTTCATCTTCCAAAGTATAGAAACTTGGCGTAGACTGAACCGTGTTAGAGCGTTGATTGAAGAAAGATGGATGGAATTTATTGCCAAGATGACAAAGAATCACAAACGATCAAGGGAGGAGATGAGCCTTCATTACATTCTTGTTGGCAATTGCTCAAGTGATGGCAAGGCGTGCGTCATTGCATTAAGGTCGTGGGTTTAGCCAAGTTCGGCTTTCCCATTGTCTCCAAGTCGAGGCGTGCAGAGGCAAAGTGGATAATGACCTGTGTTGATTGCAGAGTCATTGGTCCCGGGTCATTTGTCCCAGTATTTGTATTCCCTCTGCCATCAAAAGCCAAAGTGTGGTGAGTTTACATGGGTTTTCCTGGGCAGTGGGAAAGGGGACCAATTAAAACACACATATTAACCTAAAAACAAAAGCAGTGAAAACCCACCGCCACTACCTGCAAACAGCAGACGCACAGCTGAAGACGAGCTGGTGCACGTAGTGGAAGAGCCAGAGACAATGTGCAGAAAACAACAGTGGTGCTACTGTCCTCAGCAAGAAAACCCAGGTTTTACACCAAAACACTGTTTCAAACCCTGATTCAAGTCTGTTGGCAACGACTGAAACTCTTTCATTTGCCAGATTTCAGTCGTCCACAGGAAAACCATCCACACTGACACTTCGCTTTGCTCGAAGGTAAAAAGGAAAGCTTTCCTTTTTCCACTGCCCCAGTTTTCCTCCTGTTCTCCACTTAGCATGTGCAGCCAGGTGCACGTGTGTGTACGGATAGGACTCCATAAGGGTTCCTCATGACCAATTTACATAATTAACACGCTGAGACATGGCAGGCTGCCTCGGCAACACACACACGGTTCAGTGTTACTGAAGCCCCTCTCCTCCTTTTCTTAGCGCTTTCTAAATTCTGCCTTTCGCTCTTGTTGTTGTGTCTGTTGTGTCTTGTTGTCAACGTTGCCAGGAGTGTAACATTTTAAGACTAATATCAGTGACATGTGGAGGTGTTTGCCTTTGGTGAAGCTCAAAGTGTCAAACACAGGAACACAAACACTAAATATGAAAGTCACTCAGCCAAGAACAACTAACGTTCTCTCAGTCTCAGCCCAGTTTAAGACCATAAACCCATAATAATAAAACAAGTATTAACAACATAATTAAAGAACCTCAGGGTTTCCAGTGAAGCATCATCAATATTGCAGTGTTTAAAAAAAGAGCAGAGGCACTCCTTCACATGGCCCGAAAATATTAATGGACTTCAAATCTGCTTCCGATGATTAATAGTTTGCAACACTGATTCCTATTCTGTCAATTAACCCCAAAATGACAAATATTATACTGTAAGAAAATACCACAAAATTCTGATACTTAAAATGTGCACAGAGAATTTTAGCCTTTGACAACCCGACTCTGTTTTGGAAGAAGAATTTGGCATAAAATAAAACGCACTGATTATTTTTGTTTGTCAGATTGTTGGAATAAATGTGGCCATGACTGGATATCTGTTACCAGTCTGCTGGGAAGACATACTGTGTCCCAAACTATTTTTATGGCAAAGTGTACTTGTAGGAAATGACCACAATGACCAAAACACATTCATCTACCTATCCATAAACATACATGCACTTTTTATATGACTAACAGTTTGGGGAAGGTCCATGTTGCACTAAAATACTAAAAGAATAAGAGCGGGTGGCAAAATTCTTGGTGCACGGAAAGATTTGTGCAAACCAACTGTGTCTTTGTTCAGCTATACTTTGGTGGCGTTTCACTGCAGGGTCCCATTCTCCTCATCATCCCTGCTCTGTGTAGAGATTAATGACAGCGTGCCGCACAGACTAAATCAAACAGGATTAGATGGACAGGACATATTAATCTAACCCAGACAGTGAAAGGCTAAATCACCATAAGTATTAGTTAGGAAAAAGGAGATTTACCTGAACTAATCAGCCCGACATAGAGCATGACTGGACACTGGAGAATAAACGTGGCTTCCACATGAAAAATAAATATCTCTAAGATTATTTCACCAGCATGAAATCTGCCTATATCAGTTTGGCAGATGGATATTTGTTATTCACAGCTGTAAAACTATGCTCTCAAATCTCTTTTCAATAAAAAAAAAAAAAAGTAATTGCACTTTTAATCATGTTAAAACAAATTCCTCTGGCTTTAATTCCTTAACATGCTGCATGAAGGTTACCTCAGCTGAATTTAAATCATGGGGATTATTCTGGAGATTTGAGCGATCTGACAACATTCACAGGCTAATTATTCCTAAAATGCTTGTGTTAGGTATTTTTTAGTCAGATAGATATTGGTTAGATACTTGTTGTATTAGAGATGTTTAGTGGAGACAGGATGTCTAGTTTAAACGCTTAGTCATTGTCATGAGATTTTAGCAGGGTGTACGTGGTCAAGGATAACTAGATAGAAAAGTTTGATTGTCAGCAGGCAGGATGATTATTGTTATTATTATGATATGTTCAGCCGTAATCTTAATCATAATATCTTCCTAGGCTTAATGTCCGGACATGTCCCTGAATGTCCTGTATGTTCTTAGATACACACCACTTAATCAACACTCACACACATTGATTCTCTCCATGTTTTGACTACTGCTCTGGTCAGCTGTGAAGCTGGCATATCAGGTGACGTCACGGTTTGACGTCCCTGTGTAGAATGGGGTTAGCCCAAACCAGATATAATGTACAGGCCTGTTGGGTTCGGGGTCTTTCATTCTTCATCTGCCTGTGCGCAGTATTGGAGGTGGAAGATACCTGGACGTGTAATGTTAATTTTACCTGTGATCCTTTGAATAAACCAGCACGTTTTTTTTGTATCCACCTGGACCGCCTCGTCTCTCTGAGTTCCACTGGTTAAGCGTAACTGGGAAAAATAGCTTTCACTTGATACATACAGGCAGCGTGCAGCGAGATTTTCAAGCTGCTCTAATCAATATTGTAATGTAACAGGTCAGACACAGCATTTTTAATTTGTATGTGTCAGCAACCTGTAACGGGCAGATGGTTGAAAATGCAAAACCTTCATATATCCAGTTCTGTTAGGCTGGTTTCAACCATTTCTGCCCTGTGTTGCCCAAAAACCTGTAGTTTGAATGTCACAGAATTTTCAACAAAGATGCACAGACCCAAAAATCAGGACAGGCGTCTGCAAAGGATGGATCAATCCTTCATGTATACATTGGTAGCCATACTGACACAAGTATGTTTGCCCTCTCATAGCTCAATATCGACTTGTATTTTCATGGCATTTTCCAGACCCAATCACGACTTCAATCTCCTGCTCCAATTTCATTTTGTTTTCCGTGTCTGTCACTAACAGTGTGTCACTCAGTATCACTGCCGAATTCACATCAGCCCTCCATCATCATTTGTTCAGACTGAAAGTTTATGAAAAGAAACTCGCATCAAGGCTCCGCCAATACAAACGCAATTTAATGTGAAGAGAAAAGGAATGCTAATTCACCTGGGAAGACTGAGAGGGTGTGTGTATTGACTCTCACAGTGAGGGGTGTGTCTGGTGTTGTATTTCCAATCTGTAGTCTGAATAGGAAGTCTGAGAACACTCTCGACTGCCGTAATGAGTCCTCTCAGTGCCGTGCGTACGTAAACAGAGCAGAGCTTTATGGGAGCTCAGGAAGGGGTGAACCAAAGAGCGAGGTAAAAAGATAAAAGTAAGAAAAACTCCAGAGTGCTGAAAGAGGAACAAGAATCCCCGGAGTTCTTCCCCCTTTTCTGTCTTTTATTCCTCCTCACTCGCTTGTGCAAACATGCCCGCCCCCTTTTCAACTGCCCCCTTTCTCCCTCTTCCTCCTCCTCCTCATCTTTCTCCCAGCTGAAATACAAAACCCTTGCAATCCTGTCTGGAGAGAAAGGGCAGATACACGAGCAAGACACTGACATTCCGAAGGGGAGGAGAGGGATTGAAGGGAAAATGAAAGAGTGATGTGAAGAGGAAGTGGACGACATACCCCAGCTTCTTAGAAAGGGGAAACAAACAGCAGTTTCCCATGTTAAAAGTCCACATCCCGTTGACCCTGCACTCCCACACAGACTTTGTCATCATGTTGACGACTTGGCCATGACTCTAGGCACCATCTCAGTGCTGAAATGACTAGGGACAGCCTGAAAACATCTTTCTATGCTTCACAAAGCCTTCCGCCAGCCAAACATTCGAACCCTGCTAGGAAATATTAACCGGCTCAATATGCCTTCAGTTGTATTGCAGCACCTATTTCACTGTTGAGAAGAATGGAGGAGGAGAATTCCATCACAAGAGCTTGTGGTCACTGAGGTTAACAACTTCAGATGTTTCAGCCCTTTTCTTAAATTTCACGGCTGAGCTGTAAGTATCACAGGGAGGATGGGCAGTGATCAGTTAAAAACACCTTCAACAGACTGTAAAGTTTTGTGGTGTTTTATGTTCCAACCACCTTTTCCTGCGCTAGCTTCAGCCAGCCATATTGTAAAGACCCATCAGGTTGAAGATAGTGAAATGGAGCCAAACTTCACTTTTTTTAAACCAGTTTCCTAGTTCTTACAGATTCTGAACTACTTTCATTTCAGAGCTGGATGTGTGTGGACTGGATGCAGAATCCCGGCCTGCTGTTTGAATTCACAAGCTGCCTCGCAAACATGCCGGCCTTAGCTTGATCTGTATGAACAGCACAAAGGTGGGATACTGGTGACCCATTGAAATGCGCAGGATCTCAGTGTAACATCGACTTCAGAGAAAGGCACCCACACTCACTCCTACGGGCAGTTTAGAGTCACCAGTCAACCTAAGCTGCATGTCTTTGGACTGTGGGAGGAAGCCGGAGTACCCATAGAGAACCCACGCAGGCACAGGGAGAACATGCAGACTCCACACAGAAAGGCCCCGGGTCGGCCGGGGATCGAACCCGGAACATTCGAGAGGGGCAGAGAATGTGAAACCCGAAAACTCACAGTGACACCAGGAGCCTGATCAATCACAACGGACATCAATAAAAAAAGTTTATATGACACAATTTTAATTGGATCTGTGTGATTTAAACAGCTGTCACTTCACTAAACATGTAAGAGGAACAAAACAGACCTGCAGCGTAAACACACCCATCTCACTTCTCTGAGTCTGTGTGGACTGTCACATTCAACAGGATGGAATGTGTGAGAAAGGTGAGTGATGGATGCAAATAATGCATCTAAAAATGATTTCAAGATGATTTAGCCATGAGCCACAGCAGCTGAGAAAAAAAAATACAAACTCTCCCACTGGAAACACGCGATGGGCATAAAACTATGTTGGATTAAAAAGGACTTTTCTGTGTGACAATGTAAACGCTTCCTGTCTCAAATCCTAATTTATGTGGAACTGGAAGAACATCACGGTTCCTCATTTGCGCTCAAATAGCACTTTATAGTGAACGGGGGGGGAGCATGCAAATGTGAAATGACATACTGGTTGTATTTGTGCGTTAATAAATATGTAGGCGCTTATGTGATCATTTCATATCGATCACAGGCCCAAGAATCAAAATGCTTTGCAGCATACTTTTGTGCATCTGCAAACACTAGCAGAGAGAATCAATGTCAGGTTGTATTGGACCAAAAAGCAGCTCAGACCTCTTATGCAACCAGTGAAAAGCTGTTCATCTGTCTCTGTGAATCAAGTAGAAGTGCAGTGATGAGAGCAGAGGCTCCTCTCCACTCCACCAGCTCTGGTTTACATCAGAGGCTCTGAAAAGCAACTCGTTGAGGAGATGGAGAACGAAGTCCACCTACTTTACTCTGTGATTTCTTTCAGGGGAAAGTGGCTGGCTATTTGGCAGGAGACAAAAACCCATCAAAGCAGAGCTATCAGGTGGCTCCAGGACACGCAGAGGCATCTGCTTTGTTGCTGGTAATAAGAGTCTGTTAGTCCTCCTCATCTCAATCCAATCACAACACGATTTAAAGGCAGCAAAGCATCGCAGACAACAAACTATTTCCATCAGACTTTCTCCTGATTTCCCTGCTCGCTGTCAGTGTTGTGAGAAGTGTTTTCAATACAGCTGAGCAGTCACCTCCAGGCACCAGACCTGTGGTAGAAAACCGATTTCAACTCCTCACACTGAGGATAAAGTGGCTCATGGCAGAGAAGAACAAATCCCACTTTTGCCAGTTTCATTGATTTTTACGGTAAAACGATTATAAATAAACACACAAAAAATTTAAAGAAAGTACAGCACGACCAGACTGCACTGCAAAACACTAAATTCAAGATGGGTTTTGTAGTCAATACAACATTGTTTATCTGACCTACTTTTTTTAAATGGAGCAGTCTGTAGGATCTGGAAAGATTTATTAGCAGAAACAGGCTATAATTCACATAACTATGTTTTATTAATGTGTCATCAGCATAAAATAAGAATCACTGCATTAGCTTTAGCTTAGAATGAGCCTTTTATATCTAGAGATGACCGCGTCCCCCTATGGAGCCCACCATGGTTACAGAAGCCCAAAATGGACAAACCACACACTGGGGCTCTAAAGTGTGAATTTCATATTTTCACATTGAAGTAGCAGCTTTGAAGACACTTGATTAAATCAGAATGTTAGAAACAAGAGGAAGCACCGTCGTGAGTTTAAGAACTAGAAGTTGAAGAAATGGAGGATCATAGTTAAACTTTAACACAAGACAAAGGAAGACGGCGTGACTCGTCAAAGAAATAAAGACAGAAAGAAATGGGACAGGCAACGGCACAAAATGAAGATAAACATTGGTGCGGCCTTTTCCAGAACTGTTATTCAAAATGTAGTTTTTATTTTGTGAGTTACTGGATTATTTTACTTCTACATACAGCATGTGATGAAACAAGGAGAGAAAACTCTGACCCCTGTCTACCCCTGTAGACACGCCAATCCTAATATTACTGGGAATTACATCCACATTATTGTGCTCTTCAAGTTCCTGTCTCCCCACTTCTCGACAACAGTCACCTGTGCATCTGTCTGACTATTTCACCCATTTTTCTGGAAGGTTGTGATTGTTTCCCAGTTGTTTTTACAGCTAGGAAACAGGAATTAGAGTCCAGAAAAAGTGCAGATTGAAAAGTGTGGAACCTCCTTGGCATGTGACCCAGGCAGTAAAATGAACAACGTCTTGCTCTCCATACTGTAGTTGTCATTCAGTTTTGTTTCCACATTTGTCTAATATTCCATTTCAAAAACCTGCTTCACCAGGAATCGCACGGCATCAAGAAAGTAATGGCAGCATGTCACAAAGCCACAGAAACCACTGATTGATAACACTGAATGTAAAACTCACTAAAATCCACCTTCACTTATTTGGTAATGTTGTAAAGTCAAGACATACAAACACCCTGATGAACAAACAGAAAGGATAAAGTGGGAAAAAGCACTTTCAGTTTGTCAGTTCCAACTGACAGGGATGTGCTCCCATCAGAAGTGGTTTAATTCAATTCGATGACAGCCAACAACTCAGGAGATCAAAATGATCAGTGAGATTAAAAATCAAGCCCGTAGCAAATATGAGGTTGGGAGCAAAAAGAGAGCAGGGTGGAAAAAATCTGTAGGAAGTAGTTTCATTATTTTACTCAACGCATCCTGAAGCTTTTGGAAAATGTTTGAATAGCTGAATGGAATTTTACACACACACACACACACAGAAATGTAGTTCTAAGGGAAATAAAATAATCTTTACAGAACAATTTTATTCTCCCAGATGCTTCCAAAGAAAATCTGAATGAGGAAAAAAAAAAGCACACCACACTGGCAGCGTTCATGCTTCCTGATGAAAAATAAAACATTCATTTGTCACAGACCACAGTGGTCTCACACACACACACACACACACACACACACACACACACAATACAAAGGAGTTGAAATCACGCACACACACGCTGCAGGAGTCAGGAAGCTGTCAGAAAGGGTGAGCGCAGCATTGACTGACAGATGTGTGTTTGTAATTATCCTGATGCTTTTTATATCACATCACTTGATTTGTCTCTTTCATTTCTTGACTTTGTGCGTGTGTGTGTGCGCACTCCTCTCTCTGTGCTGTGACTTCCTAGTTCATTAATTTTGATGCTGTATGCACTTTAAACTTCGTACCCTTGTGTATCTGAACACACAGGCCTTATCCTGTAGCCAATATACAAACACTGGGAGTTTTTCCTGATCCATTTCGAGGGTCTAAGGACTGAGGGTGCTGTATGCTGCACAGACTGAAGCCCCCTGAGGCCAGTTTGTGAAACTGGAGTATACAAATAAAAACTAACTTGGCATAAAATAATCTAGGGTTACAATTAACTATTCTTTTTGCCATGAATATACTGTGTCTGGCATTTCCTTTAGTAATCAACATTATTATTACATACAATAGCAAAGAGAGCTCATCAGACATTTCACAAGCTCCAAAACAAGTCCTCAAACTGTTTATTTTTGTCTGACCAGTGCTTCAGGACTCAAAGATATTCAATTTGCTATTAAACAGAGAAAAGTAATAAATCCTCCTTTTTAAGAAGATGAAAAGAGTAAATGCTTTGACTTTTGCTTAATAAATAACTGAAGACTCTAAAGATGTTCTAGCAGTTCTGTGAGGCCATGTGCTAAATGCTAATGCCAGCATGCTAACATGTACGCAACGGGGGCATCTCATGTCTCTTATAAGATTGTGCCTACAACAGTCGACCTAGAATTCGTTACACGAGACCATCCTCCATGTAAATTGTATTGTGAGGAAAAGGGGCTCAAGGAAACATGTTATTAATGACATGAGACAGTCCTTCATTTGAAGCGTCCAATCACCAACTGATCTCTGATAAAGTTTCCTATAAGCACCTGCGTGCTTATAGGAAACTTGGGATGTACCCAGTGACACTGCTAGAATGCTGTTTAGCAGGTGCGCTCACCATTGTCACCATCCTAGTTTAGCAGGTTAGCATGCTAGTTAGCAACAAACACAGAGCAGAGCTGATGAGAAAGTCATCAGTTTGTCTTAGTTTTTGGTCATTGACCAAAGTACTGGACAAACTCAGAGACATCCAACTGCTTGTTTTGTTCAACTAACAATCAAAAACCTTTCAAGGTATAAAAACAAAGAAAAGCTGAGAAACAGCAAACATGATCAGAATTGCTGACAATCATTTCAGCACTAAACTAAGATGTTTTAACTCCCTAGGTTATCTGACAAACAGTCATCACACTGCTAAAACAAATCAGATCTATTCATAACCTGAAGTCTCAGCAGTATGACAGGTGTCTCCTCTAAACCTCCTCATATTGTTCAACATACAAAGGTCAGATGCTCTCTGGGGTCTAACGAGGTAATTAATGACGTGTCAATCAAACATCAAGGGCGGCACCCTAGGGAGACAGGCAGTCCATATTTGGAAACCTTCCAAACCACATGACCACAAAGAGATGATGCACACAAACCTACTCTGATGGATCCTGACAGAATGAAGGATGCCTGTGTAAATAAAGACAGAGCGAGTCAGAAGAGTCAAAGTGAATTTATTTCTCAGCACAAAACAATTACAGTATGTATGAGCAGAGGCTTGTGAGTGTTGCACTGTTCCCTCAGCGGCTGCTGAGATTTCAGACTTTCTAAACAGGCAGAGCTGGCACAAACATGTTTTTGTTTCCAACTTCCCAGGGCACTTGAACTACTCACTTGAGTTGATGTTTGTTATCTGGAAATTTTCCAAACCTTTCGATCACACCGTGTGGTCGTCATTAAACCTGAAACAACTCCGCACACAACTGTATGTGGACTTTGTCCTAAGAGATTCAAACTATGATTTCCAATGTCAATAATTAACAATCAAACTCAACCAGCCAAGACAAAAAAACACTACTTCTCAGTCTGTTAAACCATTAAATTCTACTGTGATTTCAAGACACCAATGTTTGTGTAAAAGTTTTGAGAAATAACTAACGAGCCACTTCCACGAAGATTAAACTCGCATGCACAGAGAACGTCTGTTTCCGTTTGAGAGAGGCAGGAAAGAGGTCACTTGTCAGTTACTGTATCACTGTGTATGAGTCAGCAGAGCTCCACAGAGATCGGCACCATCTGTGAAAGGCATTAGCCCTGAACCTGTTGCTACACAGCACACACACCGAGTCCTTTCTGGAAGTAAGAAATGAAGAGAACGAGAGAGAAAGAGGCTGCAGAGAGCAGTGAACTAAGCTGTTGAAGCCATCAGAGGGTCCCTGCAGCTGTCCATAAAAGCGTACTGTATATGTAGCAGATAGCTTAGAGTCTCCTTCAGTGCTTTACCTCCTCCCTCCTCTTCTTCACTTCTCCCCGACTCCGCAGCATTTCAAAGTTCATGTATAATAAAAATGAGCTGCAGGTCAAGATTTAGCCACGTCTGTGATCAAAAAGATGAAACAGTTGGTCCTTGCGGGGTAACAGCAGAGTGCTGCTGTGGACCACGTGCACACGTTTACCATAGATATATTACATCCAAAAATCAACACCTCAGGGTGCACGGGCCGGGAACCGGCACACAAGGGAGAAGAAAAGACGCAGCTGCTCAAATAACTTTGACCAGCACAGAGCGAGCGCTCGGTCAGCAGCACGACCCTGGACATCCTTACTGTCAAAGACCACAGATGATCAGATGGGAGTTGCTGGAATAATGTAGCAAAAAATAAGCAACTAATTTATGAATTCTTATGGGTCAGCGAAGGACACTGTCACAAAGCTCACCTCTATGACAAAACTCCACTCAGACATGAAAGTTTAGAGAAATACAAAACCCTGTGGCACAGAGGGAGCGTTGACTTTTCTACTCTCCCTGGAAGAAGTCATGTGAGACGAGGTGAAACGCTTCTGCTCTTTTTGATACAATCGCTTTAAGGGCAGAGCCAATGGTCAGTTGTAGCCACTGTCAGGGCGTCAGTGAGCGTCTGTTGGGGCTAATCTTTGTATTGTGTCCTGCACCGTTGGCACTAGTGGCCCCTGTCGGTGGCTTTTCAGCCGGTTGGGCCTCGTCTGTGAAAGAGAGGTCATTCTGATTGGCTGTGGAGCTTAGCGAAACGATGCACAAGAAGAGAAAGCTTTGGGAAAGCCCCTTCAGCCTGTCACTGTAGTTTCCATAACGCCACCCATTTAGTGCAGTTTCTCTTTAGTTTTCCTCCTTGGTCTCCATGACCTCCTTTCTCAATCCACAACCAAAAGACCAAGAGCAGAGAACGGCAGAGTCTTTTGCAACTTCTGATCAGATAAATTCTCTGTTGAACGAGAGCTGCTCTGTTCACATCTACCTGCTGGTAGGGAGAGTTGTTTCTGCCACACAGGCGCAGAACAAACACGCTAGTTGGCTGTTGAACGCACCATGCAGACGACAGCCAAGTGCCATTTTTTCAACCTGGCCGGCCCAGACACGGCCAACGTGAAGCGATGCTAGTTCTTTCATGTGTTGGCTTGGTGTGTCTCTGCCCTAAGGAAGCACACTCAAAAAAGCAGCTGATGGTTAACAGACCTTGTAGCGGTAAAACTTAAAAGCACACAGTAAGGACATGCACGTGGCAGATGTACCGTAAACATTGCACTCTTTATGATGGTCTCCACAGAAAAATGTAATGTTTCAACAAAACTGTCCTTCATAATGCTTGGATGCCTTCAATCCCATGGACTGTTAGTCCATCTGGACCTCCTGAATCACGTTGCTTTGTCTCCCTGGTACGTAAAACATCACACCCACATCACCACAGTGCAGTTTTCAGTCCGAACGCCTACTGAAAGAATTTCAGATGCTTAGAAAAAGGACAAAACTTGAACCAGATGTTCCCATGACGAAGCCTTTATTAGAAGAAACAGGAGGAGGAAGAGACGGGACAAATTTCCCACAAAAACCTTAAAAGCAATTTGCAGAAATAAATAATCTGCATCTCAGTTCACTGCAAAAACAGCAATGTGAACAAATATGGTGGCAAAACAAACAGCAGAGCCGTTTTTCTTCTTCTTTGGTCCAAACCCACAGTAACCTGGAGCAGCTAAAAGAAAAGAGCATAAAGCTTTCCACCATGGGGCAGAGAGAAGCCACACTCTGCTGGTTCGCACAAAGCAAAACCCACACATGAAGCATCCGTTCACCTACACCCTCCAAACACAACACACACACATCCATACAAACTGAAACACTGGCAGCAATCCTGAAACTGTTCAGTCACACCACACTCGCATAAACACACCCCAGTTCCAGTTGGCAGCTGATAAAAGTCTGCTCCCAGTCATCAACTTTGCTTTCTAAGGCTCCTTCTCACTCCATCCTACTATGCTCACTGTTTCCACCTTCATTGTCCTGTTGTTTTCCTGTTCGCAGCTTTCACTCGGCTTTCATCCATCCATTTTACATTTCCTTCTCTCCCCTCTATCCTTCCTTCCCCTCGACCCACATCATTAAGGATATGAATTAATGAGCTGATTAAGAGAATATCATGAAATGAGATCTGGCAGTTCTGAGGAGATGTTTGCCATCTGTGCATGTTGACAGACAAAAATGGAGTCCAGTCAAACCCACTCACCTCAAACTTCATGTGGTGACACAATTCTGGGACTGAATCCAAACGCAACAGCTAGACGGCCAGATACACACACACACACACACACACACACACACACACACACACACGCACACGCACACATCATGTTTGAATCATGGATAAAACTCCAGCAGCAGATGGGAGGGGAGCGATGAAGACTGTCAAGAAAGAAACGACTTAATGAAAGCTTTCTTTCGTTACCCACAGATCTTATAGTTTGGGTCCGTGCACAAACCTGTGATTACTGAACCTGTGGTGATATTAATCATTCACAACAGTTTGACAGATGTGGCTTTCAGAAGATTTTCTAGACTGAATCTTCTAAGAGCTGCTCACAGAAAGTCTATCAAAGGTTGCTTCTCTCTGATGAAGTGCTTAAAGAGATTTTCTATTTTATTTTCCTACAAATCTCATCCATTAAACAATGCTGTGTTGGTACTAAGGGGCCCAAAGTGTGCCAAGAAAACACCCCCCAAACCATTACACCACCACCACCATCCTGAACTGTTGATACCAGGCAGGATGGATCCATGTTTTCATGCCGTTTACTCCAAATTCTCACTCTACCATCTGAATGTCACAGCAGAAATCCAGACTCAACAGACCAGGCAACGTTTTTCCAATCTTCTATGTTATTGTCCAATTTTGATGAGCACTTGTAAATTGTAGCCTCGGTTTCCTGTTTGCTGCTGTAGTCCATCTGCTTCAAGGTTCAACGTGCCGTGCGTTCAGAGATGCTCTTCTGCACACCACGGTTGTAACGAGTGGTTATTTGAGTTCCTGTTGCCTTTCTATCAGCTCGAACCAGTCTGCCCATTCTCCTCTGACCTCTGGCATCAACAAGGCGTTTTCACCCAGAGAACTGCTGCACACTGGTGTTTAGGTCATTCTCTGCAAACCCTAGAGAAAATCCCAGTAGATCAGCACTTACTGAGATACTCGGACCAACAACCACGCCATGTTCAAAGTCACTTAAATCACATTTCTTCCCCGTTCTGATGCTCGGTTTGAACACATCGTCTTGACCATGTTTAAATGCACCGAGTTGCCGCCATGTGATTGGCTGATTAGATATTTGCATTCACAAGCCGGTGAACATATGTATAGTGTACTGTATAAGACCATAAACTCAAACTCACCCTTTAAAAAAAAGATACTTACATCTGAAAACTCACCAATTGCACCAAAAAATTGCAGCACACAGGTCAAAGTTCATCATGTGAGCGTTCCTCACTAACCTTTGGACTGTGTCTTTTATACCAACTTTACATCTAGTTCCTTCTCACAGTTCAAATGCATCATATGTGTGTTTTTCAGTCCGTTCTGTGTGCTCCTGTACACTCTTTTCTTAAATGTCACAGCTCACACTGTACATCCTTTCATATACTTAAGTATAAAACTATCGTTTTATGTTTGCTATTTTGAGATACAGTTTTCCAGGAGACGTACATTTCATTTCATTCTACATGCACTGCCTTAGTAGTTGCTGTACCCTGAGGCCCATGGTAGCCTCAGCTAGAGCAGGGGCCTCATCTAGCCTGACTCCCCCCTGCTGGAACCTTCTGCCGGGCTTCTTCTGCAACAGCTGTCCCCAGGAAACACCACAGCAGGAGGCTGATGAGAAAGGAGGCACTGTGGATTTTTACTGATGCTCAAAAGTGTCTGGTTTTATACAATGATCATTTTAAGCTTTTAAACTTCAGATTGAAGCACAAAGACCAAGTCTATTGTGACAAGTCCAAGTGAAGTCTTATCGGTAGTTGAGTTAGCTCCCATGTCAGCTGAGACAAGACTTGGTTAAAGATCGAGTCGTGTCAAAAGAAGCATAAAGTCACTTTGGACAAGTCCAAGCCAGGTGTCAAGTCCCCACTCAGGGGCCAATGGCTCAAGTCCAGCTTGTAACACAAACAGCTCTGCTTACAGGTGCGTACAAACTATCTGACATGTATTTGTTGCCATGAACTGGAGATGATGAACGCTGAGGACATCTGAACTCATACAACTGTGGTTTGTGATATTTATTCAGGAGCAAAGACATGAAAAGCTCCTGACGATCAAAATCACAGCCAATAAGGGCTGAACTGAACAGCTGTATGCTGTACACCCCTGGTATGAGAGTGGGATGAAGGACTTGACCCTGAGAGACTGATATCTTAAAACTCACCCGACACACACACACACACACACACACACACACACACACAGACCCTTGTATTTGCCTTAATAAGATCTGAGAGAGTGACAAGCTACAAGCTCCACAGGAGGGCTGAGAAAATGGAGACGTTTATGGGAACAGGAACTATTTAAAAGCACAGATGACAGAGGGGAATGAGAAACTGACAACACAGGGGCAAGAGGGAAACAGTGATGGATGGAAGACAGAAGGCAAAGCGGAGGAAAAAAAACACACAGCAATACTTTAATCTGAGCTGGCAGACCGTGTGCACAGAGGCAGATCATATAAAGCAGCCATTCAAATCCACCAGTTCATTTGGGACCACAGCAACATGTTTGCTACTAAATTACTGGACTAATGACATCTTTAAACTTGTCAAACTGTTTTCTAAACAATTTAACGTTTTCCCCCAAAAGGCTGGACTGATTCTCAGAGGGTGAAAAAGCCTCTGAAAAGATAAACACTGTTTACTCACTGGGGGTTATGAACTGGGAAAGAAAAAGCTTTAAATGGCCAAAATAACCCTGCAGGCAGTAACAGAAACAAGGCATTACAACCATTACTGTGGCAGGTAATCAGTGTGGGAACACTTGGTTTCCTTGTGTGTGTGTGTCTTCGTGTACCTAAAAATCTGTACAAGACAAAAAGAAGCACCCAAACTGAAGATGAACCTGTGCCGTTCGTATTCACAGACCAAAGCCTAAATGGAGTCAAATGTGCCTTTCAGCATCATACCAGTTTAATGTCCCTGATCATTAAGGGTGTATAATAACGTACTGTGAAGAAAGGCTGTCCGTGTGCAGATCCACTTCCAGGGCGAGGCTGCCTCTGTACAGTGACTGAGAAATGCTTTAGCCAACACAACTGGCTCCTGGTCAAAAAGCAACTCACCAGTGGGTCAGTACAAACTCATACTGTCACACATTTACAAACTATTTCTATTCACAGATAAATGTATAGCAGCACCACTCCAAAAATGGGATACTGATCCTAATAAGATTTCCCCTGTAAACTTCACGTAGATTATTCACAGAATGCACCTTACAACCCATAAGTTGTATCATATGAGGTGTGTACAAAATGACACTGCTCACAACGCCCAGTTCCTGTCAGTGATTAGTTCCATGCTTTCTGGCTGTGTATGTTACAAATCAGAGTGATTTCTCAATAACCTGCACATTCTCACTGAAAATTATATCAACATTATTTCAGCATAAATATTTAAGAAAGCAGCCATTTCTATCTGCGTTCACCCTCCAATGTCTTGGTCATGATGCAGTTAAACGTCCATCAGCTACACTTTTGCAGTTATAGGCTTAAGGATATGTTGCCCGTGTTCTTAATTCCAGATGAAAGTTAAATCCATTTTGAAGAAATAAAGTCAAACACCCCAATCTGGATAATGACGCCCAATTCAGTAAAACTGACAGTGGCTGGCTAAGTCTAGAAAGATGTCAGTCAGGCTCCAGCTGTATAACAGTTCATCAAATACAGTATGATGCAGCCACAGTCATCATTTGCTGCTATCATCACCAGGTTCTGTTGGGTCACATCTGAATGAGAGACCAAGAACAATGCTGAAAATCACCCAGAATCAAGATGGACAAGAGAGCATGAAAGCTAGACCAGCTCCAGTCAGGACAGCGAAGAAGACCTGTGGGGTGTGTCTGGGTATGAAGGTCTTACTGTAGTCCCTGATCCACCTGAGGCTGACATCTACTTAGCCTAGATAACTAAGTCTTAGTGTGGGTGTTGTATTGTTGGTCCTGTCCACACTGCTTCAAAGTTGGTGTCGATGAGGTTCCTGTCTCCAACAGTACAGACATTTTTGCACTGCAGTATTAGAATATGTCGTGTTGTTTGTGCATTGCAGGTATTTCTGCTTCAGTCCCCTGAGAACTGCCTTGACAACACCATGGAGTTGATATAAGAAGGAAAAGTGCTACAAGTCAGAGAGGGGGCCGTGCACCGTGTCATTGACTGGCTAATATGTGTGAACTGTATTGAATGAGGAGCAGCAGAGTCACAGCAAAAATTCATTTCTTAAAAAACAGCCTGGAGCCTCTAATTAACCCTTCAACCCTCCTTCCCCACCATACACAAGCACAAACCTACGGTACAGAGACAGCAGAGGAGGGAAAATGTTAAAAATCAGGAGAAACAGCACAAGTTCAAAACACAAAATGAAAGAGTGAAATTAAAAACTATATTGAGAACAAGTAAGAAGGAAAATAACTAATTGGAAGGATTGACAAGTTAGAGTCCACGCGTAACTGTTCAGTGTTCAGGCCTGCCGACCTCTGATGACATCAACCACCTTCCTCTTCTGAAAGAAACACAAACACGTTATAAAAAAAGAGCTTGGCTTAATTTGGGATTAGCATCTTGGACCACCGGTCACCTGATATCTGCCTGGGTTTGCCGAAACCCAAAGGAATCTGGCCTGGGGACGGCCACTCAAATTACAGGTCAGCACCAGGTGACAGGGTGGGGCTCATATCCTTAATGCAACTCCATTTGACGAGCTTAAGGGCAGAGACACACAAAGCCAACACGGAAGAACTAGCAGGGACTTGGGCGGACTGTTGTGTCGCCTCATGTCGGCTTTGTTTGAACCAGTTGGGTTGAAAAAGTGGCACTTGAACGACTGACTAGCACGTACGTTCTGCGCCAGCATGAGAGAAACAGCTCCTGCTACCAGCAGGTGGCAGTACCTGTATTCATCATTCAGAAATGTAACGAAGAAGAGCTAAACTGTGGAAACACAAACTGTAAACAAAGCAGCTTTCATACACAAAACTACAGTGGCAGGCTGAAGAGGGTTTCTCAAACTGTTCTTTTAGTGCACTGATTTGCTAAGTCCAACAGCCAATCAGAGCGGTCTCCATCACCCACGAGGTCAGATGCCAAATCGGTCGACAGGGCCCAACTAGTGCCAACGTTGCAGGACACACCGTGAGTATGAGGGCGACAAACACTCCCTAACGGCGGCCAACAGCTGACTGTCGGCTTGGTGTGTCACAGGTCAGAGCAACAATCCCAACGTTTCCTCAAACATTGTGATACAAAACTGTCAGTTGCATGTCTTCATTTAATCCCATCTTACTGCGTTGTGACTTCAATTCTATTCACCGAGGTTCAATGCGATGCCATCATTAGAGAAGTGACGTTTACAGAGAAAGGCATTTCGGAGCAACTATGTTGTTGTGCAGTTTGCTGCTTCGGATTCATGGTAAACATCAAACGCTGGTACAGACTCTTTCAGGTATAATGAAACTGGGCTCAACTGCTGCTGCCACAGAAAACGCAGTGGATCAAAGGAGAAGCCCAGCTTATATTCACAACGCAGCGATGGCAATGTTAATTAGACATACTGTAATTAATTCACAGAAACTGCCAGAAATCATGTATTATCTGTCAGAGAGAAAAGCATATTACTGCCTGGAATAATAACAAAAGGCCGGGGCTCAGCCTGACTTTAAATAGAGCCCTCATCAGGGTACGAATTAAACAAGGCATTTAATTTGTGGTAATACGGGAAGAGAACCTCAGTTTTTCTCTCATAATGATAACATTAACACTTATAGACACAGCAGGCTCTAAAATAAAAGGAACTTTTTAACTGAGAAGATAAAGTAAAAATCAATTTGGAGAGTAATCTTCATAGGAGACAACCAAACAGACACGCGAGCGTATAATGAACAAAAACCAGCCGAGGCCCAAATGCTGCAGAATGCGCCTGTGGTAACTCAGTTCACAGGTATCTTCATTTTCATTTCACACTGTCAGACGCAGACGAGGACGCCGCTCGCCTCTCCTGCACACACAATGTCACCCTGCCGCCTGTCACTCCGCATTGAAACGAGTAGCAAAGCGGTTAGTGAGGCGAGACTATGAACGTGTGTGTGGTGAAGTTTGTTTGGCAGCACTTCTAACAACGCCGAGGCCCCCGGTGCCATCCAGCAGAACGGCCCAGTCTGTCTCCACTCTATCTCAAAGAACCATATGCTTCTGGACAGCAGAGCCGACTCATGCATGTGTGTTTGTTTGTGTGAGTGCGCGTCCATATGTTCTAACATTTAACATCCAGCATCTAAATATCCAGATGGCAAAGCATCAGTTGACACAATGCTTCCTTCCGTCATCAGGAACTAGCTTGAAATCCATAAAGACAATAAATATTCATTATCTGGGCTTTAGAGAGCAGCCACACCGCTCACTTGACAAGTTATCACATTATGATAAGCACAACAAAAAGATTACTTTTTAAATCACAGCCAGAGTGAGAAAGATGTACAAAATGAGAAAAGGCTGGGGTCTAAGTAGCCCAAAGGAATAGAAGCAAAGGATGCAGACAGATCCATTCTTCAGCTTTTATCAGATGGATTTATATCCTGAGGATACACACCTAATCAAAGATTTGTTTACTAGCTCAGCTCTGTTTCAGAAGGTTTAATGTCTATTTAATCTCATAACCATGTTTTCATTTTAGCCATTTTCTATTTGGGAGAGGCAGATTTTTATTTCTTTATTATCTGACGAGCCATTTTTGGACAGAAAGAAAAAATATATCTGCCTGGAGCGACAAACACAGTTTGAGGCCTTTAGTTAATAGGCTGTGGTACCTACATGTAAACAGGCATAAAACAGTACAAATAGTTCTAAATGAACATTCATACTAGGGCTGCCCCCAGCGCTGACCGAGTCGACTGAGACTCTTCTAGTAGAACCTTTGTTTTTATTTTTTGTCAGCCAATTGAAGGCAGCCCACGACAGATCGTCTTCTCGGGGGGGGGGGGGGGGGGGGGGTGCACATAAAGGTGAGATTTGTACTTTATTACAAGTGTTTTCAGTGGTTGTGGCCTACTTTTACTTTAACAGTCACGATAATGTGCATGATTTTGCATGTACATCCGGGTTGTTCACCCATCTCCATTAAAGTGTAACACACAGCCATTTACTGACTGTTTCTCTAACGAAACTCGAATGGGACTAGGAAGTTAACAGAACGCGCTGGAAAAACATTTCCAAGAGGAATTGCAAATAAGATATTCTATATTACTTATCACTGCAGACTGGTACGTATCAAAAGTAACAACATGCGCTGCGGTTAACTGACGAGAGAAGCTCAGACTTGTTGGTAAACTAGAAAAAAGGAGAAGAAACTAGAAAAATGAAGAAAAAACTGCCTCAAAGAGCATCGTTTCAACACAAATCCAAGCGTGCTGCCTGTCCCATTATTCTGACGACTCCATACGGCAGCCCCACATTATATTATCGTCAATTTAAATAAGTCACATTTCATGTATTCTAATGTAACTATTATATAATGCCTTAATAGTCCAAGTTATCTGTTGAAATGCTTGTGGTCAAAACCAGGCTGGAAAGTCAAGCACTGGTTAATCCTTAAATACTATAAAATAATAGTCCAAGTATTTGTTATTTCTAAGCACTGTCCCCTAAAACAGTTTGAAACCTGACGACATACATAAGAGATATTTTCACATTAAAATATTTTCTTATAAGTGTAAGATTATCAAAATTGCTATAGTTTATCTCAGCTACAAAAGATGCTAATCATAAGAACACAGTAAAGTCAGAATGAGCATCTCCAGGTTTTCCCATTGAAAACAGCTGCTTATCCACAGAAACCCACTGAGACATCTGGGGGTTGCTTCTTGTCCACAACTGAAGACAGAAACATGAGGACATCCATTTATTCTAATTCATTACCGTGAGTTTTATTGAAATTTCAGAGGGTTCTTGTGCATTCAGCTCTCAGCTCACCCTCCACTGACCTCTCCTCTTTCATTTCTACTCAATATGATTTAACAGCTGGCTCTCAGTAAATGTCAGGGATATGGCTGAAGACCGGGTTTGCACATTATTTTGATCTGATGAATAAACTTTTCTGAACACTTCAGGCTATTGTCTGTATATTATTACCATGATTTAGAGTGGTGGCTGTAGTATAAATGATTCATGATTTATATTAGCAGCAGTAATATTTTTGGCTGAACGCGAGGCAGACAGACGCCAGACAGACACAGCAGGTCCAGATTGTAGGTAGGGGACATCCTCTGCTCTCTGTCTGACCTCCGTGCCAGATGAAAAAAAAGTGTCTCTGTCAGTCACTTACACACTATGGGTCATGGGCCAGTAGTGGCGGGGGGGGGGGGGACGTCCGGAGGCCAAACAAATACTGCGCACACAATTTTGACTGCAACTGTAGCTATTAAAGACAGTGAATGTTAAAACTATTTGCACTAGTCTTTATTTAAACAGGACTTTAAAATGTTTACTTTAAAATGTGTCAGTGACTGTGTAGACGTGTGTGTGTGTGTGTGTGTGTGTGTGCACGCACATTTGTGTAGGATTTTAAGCAATTGGGACAGGAAACAGAAGCCCTGTTGCTTTGGCTTCCTTGTAGAATTAAGTTATGCTCCATCAACAAAAACACATGCACAAAGAGCAAATTCCCACACTGACCAGCACAACATGGTCTCATCTGTGAATCACACACACACTTGAAAACACACCCTCATCTTCCTCTTGGCCCATTTCCCCAAACACAATGCACCGCCTCTCTTTTTCCTTCTCTAATCCCTCTATCTCTCCTCATCTGCTGGCAGCAGAGCAGACCAGAGCACTTCTGCTTTGTGTCACCCGATCAGAGGATGGACACACACACACAGTTAATTAGTTTGTTTATGAGGCCGGTGTAAATCCCCCTCTAAACCTACAGTACTGTGTCTTCATGCACTGGGACTCTCTTGCACTGTTTTAGGGTTCAGAGGTTAATGACTCCACTGTGTGACTGATCAATGGGACTCATACTGACACTCTCGTTTACTCTGGGGCATGCCCCCCTCACTTTTAGCCTTCAGTTTCTTACCAAAATCTCCCTGAACTCTGTCCACTTGCTGTCCAGCCACCAGATGAGAGAAGACAGCAGTTGATAAAAATGTTGATATGACCTTTAGTTAAAGCAATGAGCTTAGGGAGCAGCACCAAGAGGTGCACCACATGCTCTGATGGTTAACCGTCAGCCTAAATTACCAAACCTGTCTGACCTGAGTCCATGTTAAGCAGTAACATCAACACACTTTAAAGACAGAGTCGTATGTAGTCATTTGTCACAAACGTAAGAATATACTTGCCCTTGAAGGAGGAGGTGAAAAGAGAAATACAAGGTCAGAAGGAAAACAAGGCGGAAGCGGAAAAAGAGAGAGACAAGGTGCTGAGCTGAGAAGAGCTGCAGCCATCTGTTTAACAGTCTAACAGGAAATGTGATGCGTCTCCATCACTTTGCTCGGATCAAGGCTGCCGAGACGGATCGACTCTGAAATGAAATGGAAGCTAAATAGATCCGTGTTGGTGGAAAAATTTCTTTGCTTACAGAGATATGGTCGGAGAAAGGTAAAGAGGAGGAAATGAGAAAAAGACAGGGCAGACAAATCTAAGATACACCAAACAAAACACCAATATATGAGAGCATTAAAGAAAAACGTCAAATGTTTGTGGATCTTTCTCTCTTCTGTTGCTGTTCCTCCCTCAATACCTCACCTTCATTTCTCTATCTAGGAAAACTCATTTCTAAAGGTTTAGAAAGTGACATTATGCTGCAACAATACTGTTACATTCCTTTATTTCCCTGGAGACAGCTGAGCGAATACCTACCTGCTTCACATTCACTTAGTTCCACTCATTCATAACCACGAGATGCCAAACACAACCTCAGCCCTTCGGACCCTGGATGGGCGGGGCCAAACATCTGGTTCTGCTCAACATGGCTGACATTCCTCTGGGAAGAGGGAGTTGGAGAGAGCAGGCAGGACGGTAGTGAACCGGGCTTTTACTCCCCAGAATCCTCTCCCGACAGAGAGAACAACAATGAGGTATTTACCATGTAAACAAAATGCCACAGCTTCCAGACTGATGCGTCCTCAGGCTGTGGGAACTGGGCTGTCTCTGTGGCCTTTATGTGAATTTACAACTCTTCCTTGATGGTCCATTACTTAGCCAGAGAGCTTCAGTGACTTCAGTGAATAAAAATGTTCTTTCCTGGTTTATTACTGTAGTTTTTCAATGTGTCACTTTTCCCCATTTTTAACATGCTTTATTCCTGCCCTTAAAATAAAACAGAAAGAGAGAACTGCTCCTTGGGGATGAATGACTTGGCTGCCTGTCCTGTCCTTAACTGCTCCAGTGGATTTCTACTTTCCAATCTACGATCCAAATCACACCTCACAAAAAGTACAGGATCAGTTTCACGCGTCTTTGTGTTCCTCATAACACAAGCTGCAGTCTGAGCGTGGCCGCTAGGGGGCACTGCAGCACAAACCAACAAGGGAAAGCTGAGCCCCTCTGTTTGGGTTAACATTAAACTCTTTTTAATTTTTAATTGATGTAAATCAGTCACTACAGTTTTCCATGGAGGCCAGGTTTAATATTATGCAGCGGGCGACTCATCTGCTGTTATGTTGCATTGTCATGTTCGTATGATGCCATCTGTCTGGCACGAGTTGAAGGGGTCTCTGGCCTTTTGTGTTCCTGTTGTGGGGGACTCTGTAGCCAAAATTAGCAGTAATTAAAAAACACACAAAAAAAAAATAGTGACAAAATTTTTCAGAATCTTTATAATGAGTCTGATATAAAAGCTACGGTTAATAGGTAATTATAGTTACAGGTTATAAATTGATTCCACTGTGCCATAAGCACTAAATGGAACAAAACAAATCTGGTTCACAGACATGTCGAGGCCTGTTTAGCTTCTGATTTCTGACCAGCTTTGTCCTGCTGCGACTTGAAAAGCTTTAGCAACTTCGCCTGTCTTTTTCGTATTTTTGTTCCATGGCTAACATAACATTAGAGTGAATGTGCACCTGACCCGGTGTGCCCTGCCCGGGCCAGTTACCTTGTGGCATTATTAGCCTAACTGCCTGCTTTTACTGTATTTATTCTAATTCTAAGACTAGTTCTACCAAAAGCAGACTTTGGACTGTTTACATATTATTCATATATTCATTTTTTTCACATGTAGTTGAGGTGCTGGGTCCGTCAGAATAAGTGCAGGTCACAGTTTGAGAGGTACCGGATCCAGATCCGGCTTGTTCCAGCACAGATTAACCTTTGAGTGCAGCGGGTTTGTGACTGCATTTAATTGGATATTAATGCATCAGCCAGTACTAGTGTTGGTTGTGTTGTTGGTTTTACAGAGTGAATTCTGGTTAACTGATGGAGACTCGTGGTTTGCTGCTACCGGACAGATAAATCCCTTACCCCACTCTGGACAGATACACATTAAAAAGCTATTCTGCCATCATATGAAAAAAAAAAAGATACACTTCCTTATATGAATGAAAATTAAAACTTTTTTCACAGCAGACATTTTGGTAATCATAACAAAATTAGTTTCACTTGTGCTTTTCCTGCTGTGACAAATCAAAACGGCTGCTTTGAAAAAGAGCTATATACCCTACGGCAAAAAGAAAATGAGTTACTAGCCTGTATGAATATTTGAAATACTATTAGAAATTACATGTTGAATGTGGTACTTCAAGCAATACCATGTTTTCAGTTCATTATAAGTTACTAAACTGTACCACATACGTTCCATGTCCAGAGTGAGATATCACAGAAATATTACAGGACTTAAAATGATAAACTACAAACTGTTTTTTTGGTTTAGAAACAGTTCCGCCCCCCCTCCTTCAGCAGCTGTGCGGGAGATTCATTTTTGCAGTTCATTGATTTGAAGTTTTATTATAATGCCTAAAAAGTTAAAACTAATTATACTGTACAGTTCAAATTATTATTTATTCGGCTTGCTGACTTTGGTTTAAGCTTTGTGGCCAATGCTACACACGCCCATTCTGCTGCACTGAGCACCTCCAAGTTAGGAAATGTGCTTGTGATATGATGACTAATCCCGGCAGCATCGAGGATATATAACCCACAAAAGTAACAGCTCATCTCTTCATCAGCTTCAGTTTGATTTTCTTAATCACACACACACACACACACACACACACACACACACACACACACACATCTATTTTTAGGGATTAATACAACCCATCACACCGTGCACCCCCATTTCTTCCTGGAGTTTAAATCGAACAAAAGTGCAATATAAAAAAATCATTTTCCAAATACACAATCCAGTCCAAAAACACAACAGCCACCCGAAGCAGCAGCAGCAGTGGTGAAAATCAGAGCGGCTCTCTCTCTGCAATAGAAAATGAAATGGCAAGCCTGGCTAAGGACATAATGAAAAAGCTATTATCAGCATGAGCTTTCATCAGCGCCGCATTCAACCATGTTCAATACAAACTGATTCTCTCATCTCATGCTGTACTCATCTGAATGCTGGGATATAATAAAGGAGGCGAGATAAGAGAGGGAGAGATCACATTATTTTTTCCCATTGAAGGAGTGCATCAGCACATTTACAGATGAGGTGAAGTTTTCATGGGCAACACAATCAACCTTTCACTGTAAGAATCTGAACTATTCAAATCATTAGTCGTCTCTGTGTGTGTGTGTGTGTGTGTGTACACGCCTTCTTTACCACCAGTGTGTGCCCACGCTTTCACCAGACTTTTCATGTTCCTGCTTAGTTGTGCTGAATTCTCAAAGTATTTGCTCCCTCCAACCGGCTCCATCCACCTGCCACCTCCAGCACTACTGTCACTGTATTCAAATACACCAGTCGTACAATAATCAAGGAAACACTGAATTCTGTATACGTTATGATACAATATTCAAACTATATCCAGCATATAATAAGTTCTAATGAGGAGGAGCTGAAGTCAGACAAGTAAAAGATTCAGAGGTGACAATATGGTGACTTGGTAGGTGAAATACTGGGTAAATATTCCTCTGACAGTTAACAATTTGGAGGCTTTAAAGTAAATTCTCACTTTTATTACAGAACAAGAACAAAGTGGGGATGGGGGGGGACTGGAGCCAATCCCAGCTGACAGTGGGCGAGAGACGGGATCCACCCTGGACAAGTCACCAGTCTGTCACAGGGCTGACATGTAGACAAACAACCACACCCACACTCAATCCTACGGGAAGTTTAGAGTCGCAAGTCAACCTAAGCTGACTTTGGACTGTGGGAGGAAGCTGGAGTACCCAGAGAGAACCACTAAGTGTTCAGAAACACTAATAAAGGCTGGTTAAGTTCACAAACACCGTCTGGCAACCTCAAACAAATATGCACAGATAAATACAAGTACACTGAATTTTTACAAGTGAACAAGTAGAGGTGTAATGATATATATATAAAAAAAACCCTCATGGTACGGTATCGCCAAGATAAAAAGTCCACGATACATTACTTATCATGATATTTAAAAACGAAGAAAAATAAGATGAAAAACACCCTAAATAGTTAAAATAGTAAATTGTTTTTTTGTAGCGTTTGCCCTTTAATTTAACCTGCTCCTTCTTTATTAAAATCAAAGTAGCTGGCCGTGACCTAAGCATGCACAAAAAAACTGACAAATTGAGTCAACAGTTTGTACAAATGCAAAACAAAACAAAATCTAAAGCAGCAGTTAGTATCAGTCCTTTCATAAAATAAAATAAAAACAGTATTGCAGCAGCTGGATCTTGTAAACAAGACAAATCACAGTGGAATATCAGTGTTTGATTTCCCCTAAGCAAGTTGTACTTTTCCTGTTTGGTGGCGAGGTTCTGGCACTGGACCAGCTGAAGCAAGTACCTCCGATCACCGGGGGCAGTAGGGAGCAAACTGCTGACCACCAGAACAAATGAGAAGAAGATGGCAAACTACAGTAGGACAGGCCACATAAAGGTGAGATTTCTGCTTTACTGGAGGTGTTTTTCCAAACATGATGGTCTACTTTTTCAAGAGGCAAGACTTTAAGGGTGGTTACTACATATCTGGTTTTGCATTTTGCATCTGGTTTGTTTGCCCATCTCTATAAAATGTAGAATACAGCTGTGTCCCCAGAACAGTCTCAGTCCTAAACATGGCTAGTGTTGTCTTTATCTGGCAGTGTCTGCAAGTTGTTGCTTCTATTCCGCCTGTGCCATTTGCTGAACCAGGAAAACTGAAGTGCTGCAACACAACAGCTCTAAAAGTCGACGATGGAGCGTCCGCTATGTCAGTTTCAAATTCTGGGAGCTGAACATAGTTATATTAACGAAACAACCATGTAACATCCTGGCAGATACCGTGACCGTCCCACAAAGTTATCGAGAAATTTTTCTATCACAATGTTGCAAAATTCCAAATATCCCTTACATCCCTATGAACAAGTAATTTAAACCACACAAAAGAGATGAAACAAGTCAAGACTTAATAAAATCCTCCTTCCTTACCTGCTCACTGTTCAGGCCTGTTGAACTCTGATGACATGAACCACCTCACCCTCCTCTCCTACACAAAACACAATTTACATTTGTTAGTCATTTGGTTAAACTGAATTTCATGTAAACATTATTCACACAAAGAAAAAAATTCATTATATATAAATGTCCTCTTAACAGGAGTACTGCAGTAATTTGCCAAAGGTTTATATCTTCAAACAAATAACTAATACTGATGCAAAACGTATATCCACACACGGCTGGTGAAAACAGCAACTGTTTGAACTTTAGAAACAACCGCTGGCTGAAATTCTCAGGAAATAATTTTTAGCTTAAATAGGAGCTTCACGGTATAAGAATCCCCCCATGGGGTGTAGTAAGAGTTTCATCAGCCTGAGCAGCCAATTACAGCGTAAACGTGTAAATGAACAAAAGTGAAGCCACGAGGTACAAGCTGTCGT
>NW_018128012.1:1252207-1256821 GCF_001952655.1 Monopterus albus | reverse complement strand
GAGCTAAAAACTGAGGAGATACAAACAGCGAGGAAGTCAACTTCAGAGGCGAGGACGCCCACACCAGAGTGAGGAGAGTGCGTGAGAAAGTAGGACACACACACACACACACACAGTCTCTCTCTCCTGCAGAATGAGTAATTACACTTAATGGAGGCAACACAGCCTCCAACTTTTTCAGTGACTCAGCCTAATCAGACGTTAGTGGTCCATGTAATCTGGGCCAAACTAATCAACCAGCAACACTACCAATCATTCGGGAGTTGAACACTTGACTCCACAGCCTGGCAGGATGATCAACCGCAGATTAACATGGGTTTCTGTACCTCACATTTACCACTGATTAAGCTGCATGTAGGAGCAATTCCCATCAAGCTCCATACAATGAGAATTGATTGAGATCATATTGGGCTGGGTGTTCCTGGGCTGCATTATATTCAGAGATTGTTCCTAATATTCTGGCCTCCTCATGTATGAGAGCTTTAGTTACACCTTTCTTGATATTTTCATACTTTCAAATTCACAAATTAAAATGGCTGTTCTCAATATTCTTATAATAATTTACCAAACCATAGTGTGGGAAGTGTCTGTGGTAGAATCATCAACCTTCAGCTTCATGGAGCTCTACCACAACTTCACTGTTCTAGTTCACTCTCATGGTATCACAGTAGGAAGCAGCTGTTTTCAGAGGAGAAGCTGTAAAAAGCCTCTGTCCACTACCTGCCCGGCAGCAGACAGACACAGCTAGAGACTCTCTCATGAACTGGCGTTTTTCCCATCAGCATGCTTTGAAACAATGAGCTGGGTCAGCACGCAGTGGCCTCAGTCAGCCCTGTTGAAGCTCCACCTTCACCAGATCCGACACACATGACTGGCTGAAACGCTGGCTGAGAGAAGGCCCTTACATTCAGCGTTGACTTTTTATCTGTAATTTCAGTGCAGTGAAATTTGGTCTTTTGATGAGGGGCTGAAATAATCCTTAGCGCCCAGGGCTCCACATTACAAGCGATTAACGCCACAGACAACATGTGAATTCATTTATTTTATCATTCCTCAGTCCTCGCTCGACCCGGAAGTCATTCTGGTCTGCTGTGACCAAGGACATGCCAAAGCTCATATTTCTGCTCTGGCAAGCAAGGAGACTGCCTCGAGGAGTTACGACCATGACCACATCCTTCGTGGGAGTCTGTTACAGACTGACACGCCCCCTTTAATGGAAATCAGTTTGGGATTGGACAATTCACATGAAGGATCAGAAGAAAGGACATCTCATGTTGGTTAAAACACATTTCCGTGGGACTAAGACGCAAGGTAAAGATGCAAATGAAGGAAACATGGACGCAGTTAGTGAAAAAGGGATTCACCACGAGTTATGTGTCACTTCTCTGTGACTTGCACCATCTCCGCTTGATAAAGATGTAGAATAAAAATATGCTTTTTACAGTGCACTGGAAACACATACGTGTTAACTTGAGAAAAGCTCAGTACAGCTCTGCCGTGCACACCTCGGCTTGGCAGGAATGGTCAAAAAACACTGACAGTGGAACGTTTAGCAGCTGAAGAGCCAGAGATTTCCCTCAGGAGGTGGGGGAGACCAAAAACAGAGTTAAAAGAAAGTGAAAGCTGACCTGAAATTCATCAGGTGGACGCAGACACCACCTCACATGAATGATGTGTAAATAAGCAGCTTTTTCAACATATGAACTAGAAGCGCCCTCCAGGTGTGGTCAGTACACGGTGACATCACTGTGCTGGGTGTGGCCAGAGTTGAGACTTTCAAACAGAAGGGCTGGTGTTAAGTTACTCTTTAAGGATGCTCTGGAAACATTGCTCTCCAAAAAAGCCCTGGTGGCTGCAAACTCAATAAAAGAGTGAGTTAACGTCTGCATTCTTGGAATTCTCTCCCCTGTAATATTGATGCATGTATCAAATGACTGCTGCTGACAGAAGCAGGGAGAACGATGAGTGTTAAGAAAAGGGAGTCAAGTAAATATATACACCCCATAAGCTGAAGAAACATACTGTCGTACACAGCCTGGGGAAAAAAAACAGGAGCAGGTTGAAAGAGAATAGATTCAACACGTGTAACTGAAAGCTGAATAAACTGTAAACAGAGTCACACACCTGTGCTTTCTGACAGATGGAGAATGAGCTCCGAGTGCTGTGATGCGATTTGCAGCCTGGTGTGCCTTTGCTGGCAGATATTTCATGATAGCTTATTAGACTCCAAGTCTTTTAAATCAACGAAAACACCCTCGCTCATACAGAGGGAGGAGAGGACCCTTGTAAATCAGGTCGGCTCTGTGCTTCTTATCGGAGACATGCCAGCCATGAGAGCAGGGCGGTGCAGTGAGCTCAGCTCGCTTCCCTTTTAATGACTCGCATGGAGCTGCTGCCTCATTGAGCAGCGGCGAGGAGGCAAGCGGCTTCCAGGTTGAGCTAAGAACAGCATCACAATGTGCAATTAATGATGAAGCATTATGAAACTGCACTGTATGCTCAACTAATATTTGAACATCAATCTCACAGTTACATAACCTTCATAACTTTGTCACGGCTGAACTGGTTCGACTGGTTATATGTTGACCAGTTTCTAAAAATACCTGTGTCAATGGCCCAACAAGGACACTGATGTGTTAAACTCTCTCCATATTTACAATAGACCTGAGTAATGCCACAGTAATGCTCACTTTGCTGGGAAGGCTTTGAAACTCACTTTTCTGAAAATAAAATCCTTTTAACTGGGTTGTATGTACAGTGAATGATGGTTGGAACTTTTTCTGGCACAAATTTGGATGAATATCATGTTCACTGATCTGTCACTGTAACTTTTAAGTGGAAGATCATGGCAAATAGTTTGCAACTCAGATTTCTCCACCATGTTTTATATCTATAAATAAGGTTTGGAGTTGGTATGTGGAGGGTGTTGAACTCTAAAATAAAGTGTCTTTAATACATTTCCTTGCTGCAAGCAAACGTTTCTCTACAAGTTTTTGATCCAACAAAGTGAGACAAAGCAGTGTCTGTGTTCAGTGTTGCCTTTACACAAGTAATAAAGAATAAAGCTGGTAAAAATGTTGCTTTAAAGGAGCAGAGTGTAAAATTTAGAAGGATTTATTAGCAGAAACAGACTACAGTATGCATAATTATGTTTTCATTAAAGTGTTATCACCAAAAGTCGTTGCACTTTGATCTTAGAATGATTTTTTGTTTGACAGCTTTAGCCAGAACATGGCCAGTGCTGGTAACCCACCGTGGTCAAGTGAGCTGCCGTTAGCTTTAGCTTGGTCAAATCAGCCACACTCGTTTTGTGAGTGCACCGTTTGTCCTACATTTACAGTAATCGCTGTGAAATGGCCAGGAGGGCTGTTTGACTCTGAGAGCTTTGCTAAATCTCATACCCTGCACCTTTAAATCTGACAATAATTGATCAAGAAAGTAGAACACATAAGCAGGTATTTGGTACGACAGCTCTGAAAACGGACTTTCATGGACACAATTTCAATTGTACTTGACTATCCATCCATTTATCCATTCTTTTCTGCTTATCAGAGATCGGGTCACAGTGGCACCAGGTTCAGCAAGGTACTTCAAACTAGCATAACAAATACATCATTGTCTGAGCTCTCACGGCTCACTCATGATTCTGAATGTTGGACCTGGAATGTCAAGCAAAAGCTTACTGGCAACATGCAGTCTGACCACGAAGCCACAGACAAAAGACAGACTGGTGGATCTTTGTGCACCTACAGTAAGGCAACCTGCACTACAGTAAACACTGGTGACAGGCTTTGCCATTTGGAGAACAGAAGACACTTTGTTTTTGTGAGAGGTGCTCTCCCTGTAAATAGGCAAATTTAAGGCCTTAGAAAAGAAAACTCCTAATCCAATACCAAACCCCTAATGGCTTGAAAAGTGACTCAGAGCAGAGTGGCCATCAGGAGAACCAGGACCGATTCACAGCTTAGGGCCAAAGTGAGAGAGCAAGCAGCAGAGCGAGCATGGTCCACAGCTCCCAGTGAGTCAGCTACCAATGCCAGTCAACCACTGTTGGATGGAGAAGTTGTGATGACCATGGTGAGAAACATCTGCTTTGTTCTAAACAGTCTTTGCAGCATAGAAAAATGCATTTCTTCCATGTCAGATGTGCATAGCTTTGCAAATGGCATCTTATTTAGCTTTAACTGGCATTAAAAGATTCCTCTGAACACAACTCTGATCAGCTACTGGCAGGGTTTAAAATGCAACAGCCTATTGTTACTAGTCTTAAAGAGTCTTTGTTTTCTGCTAGCCAACATTTCCAAAAGGAACACCTTATCTCAAACACATTATGCAGCAATGTGACAGTTGCTGTTAGGGTGTAGCCCACAAAATACTCACTGGTTTTTAATTGGGGATTAATTAGTTGGGTTTTTTTTCCTGTAAGCCAAATATGCAAAGAAGACTCATCCCATCAATTTTTCTCTGTGAATCGCTCCTTCACAGCCTCTGTGTTGCTGCTCAGACTGTGTGGTTAATCCACTGTGGCGTGGAAAAGGCTTTACACACACACACACACACACACACACACACACACACACACACACACAGCTCTGTGCCTGCAGTCGACGCCTC
>NW_018128012.1:1251709-1252097 GCF_001952655.1 Monopterus albus | reverse complement strand
ACACACACACACACACACACACACACACACACACACACACACAGGTCTGTGCCTGCAGTCGAAGCCTTGCAGACATGGGATTTCCTTTCACGTCCAATTGAGACTGAAGAAACCTGTGAGAAGTGCATGAAAAAGATAAGCCACAAACACACACTCATCACACACAAACTTCGACAGCCGAAACACAATGTTAATGTGCTTTAACATGCAGTTTATAAACCCTTTAAAGACATCAACTGTACACAAAAACGACCACCCTCCACCCACCAATAAACACATGCACATCTGTCTTTGTAGGAGTATATAATCAGGAATTTGTTTTGAAGTGATGACAATGCTGAGTCTGAACAGCATCCGATTAAGATCCTGAGGTTTTATGGCAGGGCTT
>NW_018128012.1:1250085-1251696 GCF_001952655.1 Monopterus albus | reverse complement strand
CGAGAGCAGCGGCACAACCTGGTTCAGCAAACCACACACACACACACACACACACACACACACACACACACACACACACACACACCAAAGACAGGAGCCAAACATGATGATTCTTTTTTTGTTCTAAACACCAGTTTTCCAGCACCAAAATCTAAAAACCTTCATTGGGAAGATGCTGCCAGGCATGACTACACATTACTGTGCATTCACAATCAAGCAAATTGCAATGCAGTCTGGGAATGTGGCCGTTAACTCTGGCAAAATCATGCTTTTGTTAACTGAGGCTAGTGTTTTTATTAAGATCTTTTAGACAGATGAGCATGTGAAAATAAAATACTGTATATGCAACAGATCAGGATATTATGACCACATGCACATGACCGGAATCTGACTGTCAATATAAACAATCTCAGAGCACAGCTGCTGTCATTTTGTATTTGTTTTATTTTATGTAGCGATGATGAGCAACAGCACAGTTCTTTGTGAAAGGAAATGTCTCCCTCTGTCCTTCTCTCAGTCTCTCGGCATGCAAGTCATGAAAATCAAACTGTGCTGAAATGTGTTAAAACAATCGGTGAGAAATTAAATGCCTTATATACTGTAAATCAGATCTGGGGGGACTCAAGTCACATGACTCAAACTTAGGTTGCACATCTGAGGACTTGAGACTGATGACTCAAAATTGTTTACTTTTTTTAACACCTATTTTTATCTTTCTAGATATTGAGAAGTTACGTCTTATTTTTAAACACAGTTGGGTGATTTCTGGTGCAATGTGTGCAAACCTGGCAACCTATCAGCACGCAGCAGACCAGCAGGGGGGCAATGCAGGTTGTAGGATGCAGCCACAGAGGGGACTAGTTCAAAAATAATAAAATTTGGATTCAAAGATTATGTTGTCGATGACGGTAATAAGACGAGAACAATGGTATGAAGTGTGCAGCTCAAAAGTCAGTGACACGACCACAACATCCAACTTAATGTGTCACTACGAAACTCGCAAAGATAAGCAACGCTACATGAATGTGTCTTTGCAGCAAACGATAGCTGACTAATTGGCTAACGTCAAGTTTAAGCTGTTAAACTTGGCTTCTAATAATCAGAGGAGGTTTGTGGACATTTAACTTAAACACGTGATATTACCGTAGCATTAGCTATTATTACTGCAGCCCTGACATTCATCATAAAGCAGCCTCCAGACTGAAATAAAAGGAAGAGAGAAGGAATGGGGAACGCAGATCTTGTTAACAATGTTTACTTCCTACCCTGACAGGAGTCATAAAACTGTAAATTTACTGTGTCATACCTATGTTTTCAGCTACAGTACTGTGTTAGAATTGTTCTTTTAGGAGGCTTGTTATTGAGGCCACAGAATGTCAAATATCAGTAAGATAAACAAGGTGCAAGCAACACTTTTTGTTAAAGACTAAAATAAAACAACCTTTTAGGACCACTGTCTTTTAACTGGTTTGAATGTGGAAACTGAGGTAGATCATCAGAATTTTGTAGGACTTGACTTGCGACTTATAGTAGGGACTTGACTCGATTCTTACCACAGTTACTTGGGACTTGAAGGTTAAGACCTGAGACTTGCACATGTGCGACTTACTC
>NW_018128012.1:1235705-1250054 GCF_001952655.1 Monopterus albus | reverse complement strand
CCAACAAAGCTAAAAAAAAGAGTGAATCCTGAACTTCTTTCCAAATGAATGATTGTGCTGCTGTGTAAACACTGGATGTGGAAATCAACTGTTTGCACTTAAAAATAATGACAATATGTTCACAACTTCTTTCTGCTTCCCACACATGACAAGTCTGTTAGGAAGCGCATTGTTTGCAATGATCAACACTCGAAGCAAAATCACTCCTTTAGATTTTTAACGATGTAGCAACAAAAGTAGAAAATATTTTCTGTATGAGCCCATAGATTATGAACGTATCTGGACACAGCTGTTGATCCATCTGTAAATATCACCTTAAACAAAAGCCTGTTACTCCAGCTTTGTCTTATCCACCAAAGAAAATCATGTAAGCTACAGTTCCCATAAACCAACGCTCTAAATACCACAGCACTGATCAACAGTCCTCTGTGACCACGAGGAGCAAATTACCATTCAGAGGAGATCCAGTTAAGAGAAGCTTGAAGGAAGCAGAGTTCATACAGTGAGACCTAGCAACAGTGATTTACTGGGGGACAGATGCACTCTTATCTCAACGCTCAATCTTGCTGACATTAATACCTGTTGTGCTCTGACCTTAATGTGTTTTTGAGATTTTACAAGTTTTTCTGATGTCAGTAAACAGTTTGATTTAATCCCAACACAAATCAGGGACATACAGGGAAGCTGGCTGCACCGTTCACTTTGGCCTCATGACACATTATAAAAGGTTTTATACTGTTAGCACGAAGGACTGCAACCATAAATCTATAGGGGACACCTGGATCTCCATGGTTTCTGAGGCCTGACCTTTTATGAAACAGACTTCCAAATCAACACAGGGTTCAGACTGATTAGTTTCCAGGGTGGATCACTGGTACTCTAATTCAGATCAATGGCAAACTTGGAAGAACTCCTTTTCTTTGATGATAAAGAAAACAAATCAACATCTGCTCTGTATTAGCCACTGGCAAGCTGGTGCACGCCAACATGAAAACATACAAATTGTCATAACCTGAGGGGAAAACCAAACTCTCTTTCATACATGGAGGCAGAAATGCTGATGCAGGAATAATAAGGAGCATCATGACATCTGACTGCACAGATGCACTTTACTGTATGATGCACGGTTAAAGGTTATGCCTCATCAATTCAACTGTGAAAACACAAATCCAATAATCCTCAGACATAAAAGGCCATAAATAAGATCCCAGTCTGAGCAGAAGGCTACAGTGAGTCAGCAGAGTTTAGCAGCTGCAACGGGGCACTGAAAGAAATGTACCCGGGATCCGAATCGGGTCTCAGGGTTTACTGCCTCGGGTCAATACATCTAGTACCCAAGTAGATGTGAATGAAATTTGATGATGTGTGCACCACAGTCACCACAGGTAGAGAGAAATGACACCATGTGGTAGTCTCCTGACACTATATAAGCAACTGGAAAATACAGAGCAGCATAGTGCTGAAAACCTGGTGAATGTGCTTTCCACTGCCGTGGAACACTGGGGGTTACAAGTAAAGTCACACACGGCAACATTAGCAATATGGAGCTAGCCAGTGTGGAGCTAGCCAATGTGGAGCTAGCCAACATGCTAGTACCAACGGGTCCCATTGGGCTCGGTTTGGGTATCCACACAGTCTGACAAACCCTGAGCAGGGTGAAACCTGTCACTAGATGGTGAATGAGCAACATTAAACTTCGTAAACTCCATTTAAGAAATTGCATTTTGATCATTTATGGCAACTTGGGTCTTCTTGTTGTAGTTTGGGCTTTTATTTCTGTTTTAACAGGACTGTGCTCACCAGAGTAACAGCTGAAACCCAGAAACACTTCAAGATTGCTAAAACAAAGTCTGAATCGGTGAGGAGCTGAAAGTGAAAAGATGACGAGCCAGGTTGTAAGACTGAAGTAAGATCAAACCCACTTCATCTGGAATTAAAACAGATTCCACCACAGTTTCTCTGGTGCATCCACAAATACAGCAAGTAGTTTAGGTCAAAGTTGAAGCATGAAATCAGTGTGTAACCTAAGACTGGACCATTTGTGCAACACTTCAGTTCATTTTTGCCTTCAGTGAATGTGACTAACCTGGAAGACTGTTTACACTCAGTCCCATGATCTCACTGCAGGAGCTTCTTGCCCCATAAGACTTTTCTTGAGCAGTGTTACTGTGTTTCCACATCTCTGGTAATCTTAGTAGAAATAATGGAGGTGATGATCAAACCTATAAATATAAAATCTAAGTTGTAATAAATCACAATTATCCGTAAGTCATTACAAACTAGTAGGTAGAGGCTTGAGCAGTCTAAACCAGGTTAAGGGGCATTTTCTGTTTTACAGCCTTCTACATCATCCTACAGAAAGAAAGCCATGTATAAAGAAGGCAGACAAAGGCAGGAAAGACTCACAGGAGGAGGCCCCTGTGGAGGTCATTTGTGCTTTGCAGTGGTACAAAAAAGTAAGTCTGCTCTTAATTAACTCCTCCAATGTCATACCACAGCCACGCAGTATTCCTCAGAGACATGGGGGCTTTCCCTTTTTGCACTGACACAGGGCAGGACTCTGTTAAGGGAGTGGCCACAAAAAACCCACAATACAAGACTGGGAAAGAAGCAGACGAACTGCAACAATGACCTAGACAAACAAATTTGGAACAAGCTTCTCTGAGATCATATTCTTTAACACTGGACTGCCCTGTGAACACAGTGTTGATACAACTGCTTAACCTTGAACACATACATTTTGCATTATTATGGCCTCTAAAAATCAATAATGTTCAGTGTAATACCAGGCTCATTTCAAACCATCCAGCAAGAAAACAACAGCAACAACATATCAATAAGTTTCATTCTCTGTTCTGCTGGACGAGGCAAACCACAGATAACTGCCCCTCATCGAACCTCTGAGTTTCAGACTTTGCACTGGGCCATGTTTACAAGGGGGCACGTCTGAGCTTTATCTGGGAGGCAGCGTGAAAAGCTATCAGGGATCAATTGGGGTCACTGGAGGATCCTGACCCTCGTCTCCAACAATAAATGGACCAACTACTGTGGCAGAGGTCAGAGGTGAACTGGCAGGGCAGTCTGGGGTGAGGAAGGAGACTGTGCTGTGGCAGGTGCTGGTGTGTGCAGGTTTTTCTACATTTAAAGAAGTGTTTGTTATGCTCAACAGCTCAGAGCACATTTCATACGAGATGCTACTGCTGTTAAAGCTGCTATGACAGTTTGCTGTTGCCAACTGAGCTACAGTCTTTCATCTCCGTCATCCCGGAGGAGGCCACTCAGTTATTCAGCTTTTTCATTTAATTTGTCAACTCAACATGTTACATCCCTGGGATCTACACCACCAAAAACCAATAGTACCATATTGCCTCAAAAGTCCATGATACAATATTTATCATGATTGGAGAAAATTAGGAAAAAAAAAAGATGTAAGAAGTTGGGTTTTTTTGTATAATGTATATGAAAGATGCAGTAGTTTTTATTAGATAAAGCAACTTATTATTGCAGCATCTGGATCTTGTAAATAAAACGAGTCACACCCACAGTAGAACATCAGTGTTTTAGTACCACCTCAGCAGGCTTAACTTTCTCTGTGTGGCGGCCAGGTTCTCAGAAGGCTACTAGACCTGTTGAAGCGGGTATCCCTCGCACACAGACCACCAGGGGCAGTAGGGAGCAACTTGCTGCTTGGCGCACTAGAACGAGGAGAAGAAGATGCCCAAACAAAACTGGGAAAGGCCACATAAAGGTGAGATTTGTGCTTTGCTGGAGGTGTTTTTCCAAACATGATGGTCTACTTTTTCAAGAGGTAAGACTTTAAGGAAGTTTGCCAAGTGGTTTGTTTGCCTGTCTCTGTTAAGCACACAGTCATGTCCTGACCATTTCTGTGAGACATATCCAGGACTATCTCAGTCATAAGCAGGGCTAGTATCGCCTTTATCCAGTAGTTTTTGAATATTGTTCAGCATTTTTCCAGTCTCCTTTCTACCAGTGTCATCTCTTGAAGCAGGAGAACTGAAATGGTGCCACACAACAGCTGTACAAGTCAGTGATCGTTTCAAATTCTGCAACCTGAACACAGTTATACTAATGAAATAAACATATGTAGATACCAATGTTAGACATTTTTCTATTGCAGCATCGCAAAATTACAAATAATGTTACTTCCCTAGCAGATTCTTAAAGTCTTTGCACCTTTTCTCAGTAAACGTGTACACGTTAGTTTATTATGAACACCCATCTCTAACTAAGACATCTAATCCAGCAGTCCTGTAGCAAATCCTCTTCATGAAGGTGATCATGTTCAGCTTGTGTTCAGACCGTTTCAGAGAGCTGTTGATTCATCTCATCTGTGGAGGCCGGCGTGTGTGCTGCTGTGAAACTGAGCAGTGTTGTACTGAGGGGTTACTGTATATTTATCTTAGCCTCACTGATATAAATGGACTGAACTGTGTAATGCAAGACAGTTCAACAGCAGCAAGGACTTTCAAAATGACCTAACCATTAAATCGACACCTCTCTGAAAGCGTCTGAACATTATCACCTTCATGATCATGAGGATTTACTACAGGGAGCTGGCTGGTTGGAAAACAGAGAAATAAAAATAAACAAACAAATAAACATCTAACTTAGTAAATAACTGATAACAGCTGACATGTAACACTGAACAAAAAAAGAAAGAACAAAACCATTAATTAAGTTTTAGCTTACACTAAAACACACCACTACTCGACCCTACAGAAAACTCTTCCCTTATTCAGATTATGTATTAATACAGAACCGAAAACATTGTTTTGCTCTGTCTGTTTGTGAATGACTGTTTTTATTAAAATATAAAACCCTGGTATTAACTAGATGCCACTGTCACAGCTCTGGTCCTGCACAGACAGCAGCTGGAGACACACACACACATATAACACACCTGTTTTGGAGGGACAAATACATATGCAGCCGAGCAATCAGCCCATTTCCATAATGAGGTTCCAAGGGTCCTACCCGCCTGCTCTTCATCACTGGTCTTATTAAATCCTCTCCATCGCTATGACCTCGTCTTTCCTCCGGCAGCTGAGAAACTCATTAGACTGCTGTAAGACACACTAGCACAATACCCCAGCTATTTAATCCATCTCCAGTTTGTCAGTTTATTTGTTGAATCATCCCTAAATGTGGCGCTGGACATTTTTAATACCAAACCATCAATCCTGATCTTTCAGGAGAAAGTTGTTAATGAGTTGAGACGACTTGGAGCGAAGCATGCAGTCTGCCACCGGAGAGAATAAATATTAATATCCACAAGTCTCCCTTTGGTGCGTTACCTGTCCACGTGTGTTACTGCAATCATCTTCACTGCCATCCAGAGATCTGTTGTTTCCTTTGCCTCATCAATGCTCATGTCTGACAAATCCCGGTTTGACCAGACTAAATGTGCTCGGCTGAAACGGCTTCATAATCGTTCATAAGCGATCATTATTACAGTATATTAATAGACTCCCAAATGTTACACACTTCCATCTGGGAGTGGATCAGAGATTATCAATGCTCTTTTTGGCTGGATGTGGAGAGGGCCCTGGTCTCTCTTCTATGCTTTAGTCATCTCCATTGGTAAAGGGGACTTCTGCAGTATATACTCTGAGTGACAACAAATCTACAGACTATTGTAGTAAGATCTCTCCTGAATATCAATTTACCATCTGGTCTTCAAACCAAATACGTGTTTCCATGTGGGCAAATAGAGAAATTCATCTAACTTGGAGTCTAATAAAGAAAGTAGCAGTGGAGAAACAAACTTTTGACCGGAATGTCACTAGTTCAATCCCTGGACCGCCAGGGTTAAATCTGGATGGAGCAGGTGAAAAGCAGCGCCCCACCTTCATCAACATCACTGTGGTGCTTCTGACAACCACAACCCCACCCGCTGCAGTGCAAGTGGGCAGCTTCCAGGTGTGAACGTGATCAGGGTGTTCCTGAAAAACAAGGCTGGAGCATGGATCGGGCCACATATTTTTGTCCGAACTCAACCTGTGCCCGAGAGTGTGGCGTCCAAACCCGAGCTGAGCCCGGTACAAGCAAGTCGTTTATCACCTTACCCTTAAAGTGCCCATGGCTGCTCATTTTGCTCGTTTCCAGCCATTAAATGTTTCATCTTGGGTACCCCCTAGATTAGCTTGGTGCCCCTCATAACTCCAAACAACCTGTAATTATTTCAGAACGATAAAACCAAAAAGCCTCTTCGTAAAAAGGAGAGGATAGTTCGTGAACACACACAGCTCCTGGACCTATCCTCGATAAATAAAGATTCAAAAAACAATTTATTATCTATTGATCTGTTGATTGATGAAATATCAGAAACATTACAATAAAAGACCTTTATAATTTCTGAGCAACAGTTAAAACCAAATATTCAGTTCACCATGATATATGACAAGGAAAAGATTACATCATATTTGGCATTTTCAAAAGGGGGGGGGGGATTCATTATATAACTATTCACAAACCTCATTTCATTCAATTGATACAGAAAATATAAAAAGAGACCATTCAGTTCACTGGAAACAAGCAAAATGTTTTTGTTTAAAAAAAGTCTGAAACGACCAGTTAGTTATCAGTGATAATTCATTTTTGTTGACTGGTTAATCGTCTCAGCCTTAGTTACAGTAGCTGTACACTTCAGTGCTAAAAAGCTCATGAAACACAGCGTAAAAAACAAAACATGATGAAAATTAACCCCTAGTTCTCCAAAACCTGATCTAAATGTAAGACTGAAGACAGCCTGTGTTTACATTACGTATCACATGTCAGATTCTTTTCTACAAATTAATAAAACACGTGGATGTACTGCTAAACAACCCTCCTGTTACAGCATGAGGTGTCAAATCTATAACGGAATTCAA
This sequence comes from Monopterus albus, assembly GCF_001952655.1. Taxonomy (NCBI): domain Eukaryota; kingdom Metazoa; phylum Chordata; class Actinopteri; order Synbranchiformes; family Synbranchidae; genus Monopterus; species Monopterus albus. Next base: position 1,243,164 of record NW_018128012.1, on the reverse strand, counting down.
AGTGCTTCTTGGAGGACAAACCATTTCAGCTCTACAATGTACGAGACCCTTTTCTTTGCTGCTCTGTTAACTTTTTACGCTTTAACAAAGAAACATATCAGTAGTCCTGCAGTCCACTTTGCCTTGATCCCTTCCACTTGATGCAGAAATACCGAAGGACTCTGCTCAAACTCTGCTTTGTATAAAATGTTAATTTTACGACTGAGCAGTTTACAGACAGGGGCGCATCATATTTCATTAATGCCTGTCAACTATATTTTAAAGCAGAGATTTCTACTGGCCTTCACAGTAGAAAAATGACCACAATAAATCTGCCGAGGTTGACAGGGCCGTTGATCGATACCGGCAACTCGACCATTCCTCGATCTCCGTGATAACATTTTTGGCTTTTAACACTCGAGCTGTTCTCTGTTTTGGAACAGAGGCCCACTGGGCTTTAGAGAAACTCCCAGTAGTCATAAATTATTTGGCACCTTTTGTCACAGAAGAGCCGGACTACACACATCCAGCTTGGCTCTAGGGCAGTCAGGGGATAAAAGCCGAGTGTGCTGGAGCAGCCGCAGTCTAGAAGCAGTGTGTGGCCTTGTTTGCCACATCTCACCAGTCCTGCTGGGATCCCATCGATAACTTCATTAGATCGTGTGCAAAGAGCCAGAAATCCGGTGTAGAGATGCCACCTACAGATAATATCTTTGTCATGTTCTGTCCATTTTTCTCTGGACACAGCACTCGTCCACTACTGCTTATTTATTTTACATTCCAGCTTCAATTAACTCTTATGTAGAAAAAAATAGCCTGCAGTGAAATCTACACTGTTCAAGCTTATGAGAAAATGAAGCTCCTCTGTTCTAATTTAGTTTCCTGGTGTGGCTTTCAATCAAACTGCTGCTCTTCTAAGACCTCTAACTCGGCAGTTTCAAAACAATTAGACCAGAAAAAGAGCAGAGAGGCAGCACACAGACAGATGCTCTGTAGCAAAAGAACTGCAGGAACAATTATGCTAACTATTCATCCGTCTCTCTGCAGTTTACTGCTGAACGGTCTGAAGATTTGCGAGACTGATTCAGTGAATCGTCTGTGACTGGAGGTATCCGATATTTAATCTTGTGCATCCACTTCTTTTCTTAAGCATCATTATCAAACACTGATTTAGTCACCAGAGGTTGTCAGCGTGTCCGAAGGCTGTCTACACAACTTTCTCATCAGGCAGTAACACTACATCTTTCTTTCACTCAATAAACAGTTGACATCTTACTTTGGAGCTGGATATGTCAGTGAGAAGTGAGAAATCCCAGCAGTGTGGTCTGTTCTGAGCTCCCTGCTGATATCACTCACTGTCAGGACGCTTCAAACCCATTTAAGCTCCTGCTTTCATGAGCTCTAGAGATCACACGCTCAAAGTTATCTAAAGAACAGGAAGTGCCTGATAAAGAACTTCACAGCCTGCTGTCATTCCCTAAAACATCAGCAACTCCTCAAGGTCATCACCTTTATGAACCTCTACATGATGATGTCACGCAAGAACTGTAAACACACACACTTCATGTTTGGAGTAATCAACAGTAACTAGTCCATCACAGGCGGTGTTGTAGTCGAGTCACTAAACCTCGAGTCCAGTTCAAGTCTCCAGTGTTCGAGTCAGAATCACCAAAAACATAATCAGTCTGAGTTAAGTCCCCGTTACCCGAGTCCGAGCCATTGGGGCTACGTTAAACACAAATGAGACAGCTCTCACTATTTTAAAGTTCAGTTAATGTGTGTGGCACAGTGGCCAAATAAATACAATCATATGCACACACACACACACACACACACACACCTTAAAAATAAGTCAATATATTATGCCAGATTATTATGGCCTATTTAACAAAAAAAAAAAAAAAAAAAAAAAAAAAAAAAAAAAAAAACAAAAAAAAAAAACACAACATCAAGTCGAGTCCTGAAAATCTGGACTCCAGTCGGTAGAGGTGGCAAAAGTGCTCACATTCATTACTCAAGTACAGATATCTGTGTAAAAAATACTGGTAAAACCAGAAGCACTCATTCAAAATCTTACCTGAGCAAAAGTAAAGGCTCTGAAACGAGTCGTCATATTAATATATTTCCACGATTATTAAATTAAGTTCAAATACAAATACAAAATATACCAAAAATAATCAACATTAACTAACGAGAACACGTCAGTTCTGTTTAAGCCTTAAAGGATATAATCATCTCGACAGTCCCCATACAGAGACTAAAACCAACAGCGAACTGCCTCCACTCACAGTTAATGTTTGTCAGTCTCCAGCCTGGATCATTCGTCTGAGCCATAGACCTCCGTTGCTGTTCAACAACACATCAGTGAAACACGCGGCTGCACTGGGCGACAGGTTTCTTCATTACAAAATACCAGACACAGAGGGTTAATGGGAATTCACAAAACAGCTCATTCTGAATGTTGATGGGAATTTCCCAGTATGACTCAGCCTCAAGGTTAATGGGGATTCCAGTTCAGGATTGCAAATACCTAAGAAGATAAATTGGGAAATTTGCTAGAGAGGAAATTACAGTTCTAAAGGCACTGAACCGAAGTCTTTTTAATATCACCTGGGAATGAATTTTAAGAGCAATTTAAGACAAGAAATAATAAAAACAAAGCAGCTCCATCTGCCCGTTTCTTATCAAAAATAACTGATGACAGATTTTAAACTGCAACAGCTGCTATCTCTGCTCAGTGAAAAGAAGAGCTTTATACTCAGTTTAAGATTGATTTGGATCATTTGCTGTGTGTTTTTAGAAAACCAAAAAGCTACTTTGTGAAGGAGCAACACAGCACCACTGAATGCTGCTAAACAAACACAAACATGTGACGGCTAACACATACGCTAATCGGTGCCAAATGCCAGCCCCTGGTGCCGGTTTAACTCACTAGATAGCACACAACGCAAAGGAAATGTCAACACAGCCACACAGGTCTGTACGTTCGCATGCACGAGCATGCATGCGTAGTACCTGAGGGAGGGCTTCTCATCACTGCTCAGACTGCCTCAACCTAATAGACAGAAACATACTCTGTCTTTGTTCAAGTGAAGACACAAACTGTGGCCTTGTGGGAGGAGAGACGCACACACCGCCTCTGGATGGTAGCAATACAACCCATAAATTAGATTTAGATTTTGTCCTAAACAGCGCTGTGTGCAATGGTTGAGCTGGTGCCAGCGCTGAGAACCAACATCTACTTTCTTCTGACCATTTCAGAAAGCAGTGATTTACTCACTGTCAGCTCTAGATGTCTCATAACTGTGGTGCCAACAGCGTTAGTGGACCTGCACTTAGACAATATTTAAACAGGTCTAGACGTCTTTACCTGCAATTGACCTAATGAATGTTTACTGTGATTTAGCCTTATGTGTCTGAGCAGAAAACAGAGCCACACGCTCTATTTTTGTACTTTTATCAGAACAAAGTAACACATTAACAAAACAGGTCAGGACATGGAAGATGAGACAACAGATACATGATGTGACAAAGAGATGCAGAGGGTTTTACATGATTGTAGTGTGTGGGTATTTCCAACTTATGCAGTCTATGAAGGGAAAGAACGGGAGAAGGAGAGAAAATTTAACAATAACAACGATACGATACTACTAATAAAATCAGCTTGTTACATTTTTAGGTTGGTGGGAATGTGCGTAGCCTCAGCCCCAGGTGTTTGGTTCAAGTTGAAATGTGTTAAAATGGTTCCATGTGTCATAGAGTGGATGTCATTATCTCTAATGTGATGTATTCTATCAGAAGGTTGGTCCAGTGGTTTATGTGTAGTGATTTTTTGGATTTCCAGTTTTGAAAGATTGTTTTCTTGACAATAGCTAGAGAAATGAGGAGTGGGTTTTTGTATTTAATTGGTAGGTGGTCGATTTCTATGACATTACTGAGTCTAGTCAAGTATTTGTTTTATAATATTTTATTTTCTGCCATCCAGTGTGCATTATAATGGAAGGCAGCCCCAGCTGGTAGTTTGTCGTCTTCTTCTCCTCATTTTGGTGTGATAAGCAGCAGTTTGCTCAATACGTCCCCCTGTGGTGGGGGTACACACTTCAGCGGAGACACCGTCCAACACATGGACGTATAAGGTCTGATGCCGCCGTTTAGCAAACTGCTGCCCAGAACAAGGAGAAAAGGACGTCAACATCCACTAGGACAAGATGCATAAAGGTCAGATTTGTTCTTTATAAGAAGTGTTTTCAAACATCATGGACTACTTTTACAAGAGAAAAGACTAACAGCCGCAACGATGTAGCTGGTTTTGCTTGTACGTTCAGGTTCTTTACCCATCTCCATTCAAGTTTAACACACAGCTGTTTACCTTATGTTTCTGTGACATGCATCCATCTGAACAGAACCAGGAAGCTAACAAAAATGTGCTAGGAAAGCATTTCAATGAGGAATTATAAATCAAAGGAATCACAAATATGTATTATTTAGGAGAAAGAAAAACTGCCTACAAGAGCATCGTTTCAACAGAAATCCAAGTGTTATTGTTGTTGATAGTGTTGTATTGTTATTCCAACAAATCCATACGGCGGCCTGACATTATATATTGTCAATTTAAATAGGTCACAGTTTAATTATTGCATCATATGCAGCTGTATTTACTGATTTTTTTTTTTTTTTAGATGCTCAGATATATGTTCCTGTCACTCTTCTGCATTTAAATATTGATAATGTGGTCAAAATCATCAGCGAAGTTCATTCCAGCTGATTTTCTGACAGTCTCATATACAGTGGGTACAGAAAGTATTCATACCCCCTTAAATGTTTCACTCTTTGTTATATTGCAGCCATATGCTAAAATCCTTTAAGTTCATTTTTTTCCTCATTAATGTACACACAGCACCCCATATTGACAGAAAAACACAGAATTTGACATTTTTGCAGATTTATTAAAAAAGAAAAACTGAAATATCACAGTCGCACTGAACAGCCAACTGACAGCCCTATAAGAATGTACACTTCCATTTTTATTGGCAACACTTCATCAATAACGTAAAAATGTTTCCAAAGTGAACCACCTGACAAAAGCCTGGAACCAAACTATATTATTTCCTGCAGAGTGCAGTCTAATGAACCCATGCTATTTGGCGTACATTTAACATAACCTTAAAGAAAAAAAGAGACACCTTGAGGTTTTTCAAAACTTTAACAGAAGAGATTTTGGGGTTTTGCTGCTAAATAAAGTGATTCAGACAGAACTGTTGTTTACGCAGAGTCCAATTTGGATTTAGCAGTAACTTTGGTTACTGTAATCCTAACGGATAGGAACGGTGGCCAAAACAAGCCGACACTATCCTTTGCACATAGAGTTTGCACTGTCAAACTACCTGTTTTGTACTGAATAATCAGCACTGGCACTGATATTGAAACCCACTATCGGTCTGAGCTCAGCTGTCTGCTTCTCTTGGCCCAGGTCTTTTCTCTGTCTGACAGGCTACATGTCTTGTAATTAACATCAATGCCTTATCTGTCAGCAGCACATGTGGATGAGAGACACTGTCAGAAAGACAAAAGGCAGGGGAGAGAGAGAGAGAGAGAGAGAGAGAGAGCTGTGACTCAGCTCCACCAGCTCCATCTTTAAACTACTGATAGAAGTGCTGCAGATAAGGGTCTATAGTTAAAACCAGCAAGCGGCAACAGAGGCCTGTCATCAAAAATCAGTATGTGCGTGCGCGTGGTGTCTGGGGCTTTCAAAGGAATTTCATTTCCAATATACACTGCTGAGGGTCCAATTTCCTGACCAGTGTAGCAAAGCGCTCTGTCTGAGGTGTGTGTGCATGGACATCTATCTTTGTGGGGACCAGGTTAGGTTTTCTACACTGTCAGTGGAGGCATTTTGACTGGCTCTCATTTTCAGACAGCTTCAAGTTTAAGACTTTAGAATCAGATATAGGTTAGGATTAGGGCGAGGTTCGGGGACAGGCAATTAGTTGTGACAGGGTTATGAAATGCCTTATGTCAGTGAGGGTCGTCACAAAGATAAAACTACAAACATCTCACAGCAAGCAAAGGGAAGCAGCAACCGAGTGAGAGATGTGCATCACTGGGAACAATACAGAAAGAAAAAGTGAGACGGCGGAGGAGGCAGAGATGCGAAAAGATGGAGAGAGAGCGAGAGGTGCTAGCAAGCGAGGTTGAAAGGTTTCCAACCACCTCTCTTTGTCCAGCTTCAGAAACGTCTCCCATCTGCAAGACCAACCCTGTCTCCAAAAAATTACCTTGTTGGAGCATTCAGATTGAGCCTATTAAAAACACAACCTCCCTATGCAGGGGGCGAGGGGATGCAAGGGGAGTGTTGTAGACATGATACAACCACATTGGGATGAGTCGAGATGAGTGGCTTCATTCACGCTTCCAGCCTGTTAGTTTCCGCTGTGTTTTGGTTAGCTATGCTGCTAACATAGCTAGGTTAGCGGCAATTTCTACCGCCAGTGTGTCAGCAAAACAGTTTAACACCAAAGAAAATGCACAGCGTGTCATTATGGTGGCCCAAATTTGAAAGTGAATAGCAGTGAATGCTCATGCTAATAAGGTAAACAAAAGGGTCTTCTTCCCGTGGGCGTCCACGTTCCGACTGATTAGTCAGTGCAGCACCTTTACTGTTTGGTGTGGTGAAAGTTGAACCACGTCTTAAACTTTTTTAAAGCACAGGCTTGCATCATTTTTCTGGAGCCCCCTGCGGTGCTGGCAACAGGTGTGATGAACACAATCCCCCCATGGAAATGAATGGGGAGAGCTGCATCAGTCTGAACGTGGCCTTACGTTACTGCTCTAACTCCATGGGTAAGGAAGTAACATACTGCAGATCAAGATGTAAATGGGTTAACCTGTGCATAATTCATAATCACACACTGTCTGCGAGTAAACAAACATAAATTAGCTGTGGAAATGCAACCACAAACTAGAAACGGTTACAAATTTTATGTGAAATTTGTAACTGAGAAATCCAAACCAAAAAAGAGGAAGAAAATAAACCAGCAACAAAAATAAAAGTCACACCTGGCTCAGTGGAGCCAAAACAAAGGAATCACCGACACACTAAGTAGTTGTCTTAACATGAAACCCTGCACATTTCTAACAAAATTACTTAAAACAAGACAAACAAAGAAGAAAAACTTGGGAAACATTCAGCTGCTCTGTGCCCGTGTCAACTCTTTAACCCTAGTTTATGTTCTGCTGTTGGATACTAATCATGTTTCAAACAACACTAGCATCCCATTTCTATAGTGAAGCATTACTGTAGCCGTGTGACCCCAGCTATTTGTAGCTACTCTGCTTTCTGGACAACAGCTCCAGCCCAAAATGAGCTGAAGGTTCAAGGGTTCTATTCTGTTATGTTCCAAATGCTGATACAGACTCAGTTCTAGTCTGAAGAGAATAAACTTGACACTTTTTTCAAGAGTAACAGTGAATACATGCACAT
>NW_018128012.1:1229446-1235642 GCF_001952655.1 Monopterus albus | reverse complement strand
CAGCAGGAAAAGGTTGCAGCTTCACTCCAAACACTGCCAGCATCAGCCTTGAAACCCTTTTATTGATCAAACATCCCACTTTTGAAGTGTCAAACTCCTCCCTCTGACCCCCTCCGCTTCTCCTCTGATCTGTCATTTCACTTCCGTCACCCCGTCCTGAAAATCCTTCTCTCGACACAACTCTTCCCTCCATGGCTGCTCTGATCCGTTTGCTGTGAAGCTTGGCATTAACAGCAGTTGGGTGCACATCAAAAATCTGATGGATATGCATTAAGCACTTTGAGATCTATCAGAGACAGTGTCTGGAAAAATAAACCAGGATGGCAAGATATGGTGGGGGGGGGGGGTTAGGGGTGAAAGAGAAAAAGGTGGGGGGGGGGGGGGTTAAGGGCTAAAGACAGACAGCAACGTATTTATTTCATGTAATAAACCTCCCCACTGTGACTTCACACTGCCTTAAAAAACATTACGTTTCCAAGATTTTTCAATACATTTACACTTTTTCATAGACTTTTTCATCCTGGCATCACGCAAGTCATGAACGACGGCAGGCTGCGATTTGTCAGGTATCATCATGCAGCTGGTGACGTCCCTCGCCAAAGTCACAACAAGAATTTAAGACTCTCTACTCTTGTTATTTTTCACAGTCACAATCTTATCAGTTAAAGAAAACTGTGTAGTCTGGGTCTGGCATAAGGTGGAAGCTGAAAAGGAAAAGACCCCAACTTTCCAAACAGTTCCTCAAGGGGTGGAGCTTGTTTGGTAACGTACAGTAGGAGGTCTGTGTAACCTCCTGCTGATATGAGACAGACTCACCCACAAGCATAAGCCAATCAGCGGTGTGCATGTCTGTGTCCTTGAAAAATAAGCCTGAAGTGAGTGAGTGTTTGCCTGTTGTTGGCACTGCCGTCCTCCTGTTTGGCAGCGCTCCCTGCCACACACACAGCCATGGTAATGAGATGCAGCTTCAGCGTGCCATGTCTGTCTCCTGTGGAGCTTCACACATGCTGTTTCCCAACTACATCGTCCAGAGGCATCGATCACTCACACACATTTCTCACTTCAAAACCTGTGATATTCACAAGACCTTGAACTCAAACGAGCTGTGTGACCTTAAATTCCTGATTGGCTTTGAAAGTGTTGCCTTCTGATTATTTTTATGCCAACCCGACTTCAAATTCAGCTAAAGGTTGTCGGATACCGTGAGACTCCAACTGCTCCACACTTTGTTTTAACAGAGTAAAGGGACACAACCATACTCAATGTGTATACTGCATGAACTGTCATATGTACGTATGTTTTATTCAGTAGCATGGCTGTGATATATCTTCCAGACAATAGTGAGGAAGGAATCGTATGTTGTCATGTTCTCCTGGTACTCTGCACCCATCTGATGACTTGTGTCAGTCATTGTCTTGTTTCATTCAACAAACAATCCAAAACCCCAAAAATATTCAATATCTTTTTACATAAGACCTAAAAAATGTTTCACATTTTTGCTGGATTCATTGATTATCAAAATAGAAGATTAATTTTCTTCTGATTGGCTAATTGATTAATCAATGCAGCAGCAGTACAGCTTTGTAGCACTTCCTGCAAACTGGGGCAGACTGGTAAATAAACTTCATATTAGAGACGTACAAACACAGAATTACTCAGGGATTTAAGCCAAACTGTGATGCCTGTGATTCATTAAATCCTGCTGTTCTGCTCTGAATGACCCTGTTATCGAACACTGACATGACCGGGACACCCCTACATTCCTCCATAATCAGACCCATAGCCATGAAATGTAAACACTCGGCAGCCGCTGTCTGTTGTTTCTTCTAACCACCCCCTTCTCTAATTGACGAAACATTAAGCTTGTCCGAGAGCGAGGTGCATGTGGAATATTTATGAGTGGACACACTCTGTTGACCTAGTGCGAAACACCCATGTGCTACTCTGTTACTCCTTGTTTATGTCAGTTAATGCTTTGCCAGTTTGGGGGAAGAGACTAAAATAGAACTATTTTAAGTGAACTGATCCTTTACTTTATGAGTCTGACCATGTTTTCTTCATTAGCCGGGAGGGGCCGAGCCACTTTGTCATCTTCTATAAACATGAAATCAAAATCTGACTAGAGAGAGGCAGCAACAGGAGGAGAAAGGACAGAAGATGATAGAGGGAGGGAAAATTTATCAAAGAAGAGAAAGAAAAAAGATCAAGAAGAAGAAAGAAGAGATTGAAAAAGGGAGGAGGAGGAGCGAAGGTTAATAGAGAAATGTAAATAATGCAGCGAGTAAGAGGAAAAAAGAAAGTTGAGAGGAGTAAAGAAAGGCCATAAAATGGGGGCAAATGGTGGATAGAAGAGAAAATTAAAGAAAAAAGGAAGAGGAGAAAAGCTGAGAGAGATAAGGACGTTGGGAAGCAAACTGGCAGCGAGCAGTTTACATTACTGGCCAAATAAACTGATACCATATGACTAACCACCTCATAACTGGAGCAGGGATTTACAACCACACACACATGAATACAACAAAACGCAATGCTGCAAGAAGGAAAAAAGTAGAAGAAGAAATGGAGGAATGGATTCATTCATTCCAAACAAACAAACATTCAGGAAACACAACATACTGACATGAGGATTCACAAAAATACACAACAGGAAGTAACAGCTGGACCCAGAACAGCTGCCAGGTACAAACACGTTACACCAAGTCTTCTGCAGACTGTAGATCTCAGCACAGACGTCTAAGTGATGAGTAGCAGGTCTGTGGGACTGACTTCCACAGACCATTTCCTCACTGGCTGCAGTTGTGGATATTTCCAGTTGGTTGGTGCATTTTCAGTTTGGATGAAAACTAAACTGTTTAGGCCATTTATCGAACAGAACTGGCATTAACTTGTACTGGGTTCGTGCATCTGAAAAATCAAAGCCTTTCTCTTTTGGAAATGGAATATATGGGATTGATGATACAACAGCTTTGTCATAAAGCAATACAATGAGTGGAGACAAGCTGCAGACGATTTCAGAGTGAAAACATCAGTTATGGCCTTAACCAGCGAGCCAGCACATCAAAGTAGCTTTCCAAACTCCACACATCCTGTGTTTATTGCAAAAATTTGGTTCTGCAGGAAATAGTGACATCAAATAAATGCTCACAAATTTGGTCAATCACCACTTTTTCCATGTCAAGTCCTGAGAAATCCTCAGAATTGCCTTTTGTGCCAAACAAAACATCAAACTTCTGGGACCATTGTGCACAGTGATGCTTTCTTGAGCTCGTCTTCTCAGGCAGCTCTTACCTCCAGTGTCCGCCCGCGGTTAGGTTCGACATGTTAATAACCATATTAATATAAAGGAGGCTCAATCTTTCCTTATCTGTTGCCTCAGTTTTATGGATTGCTGCCACTTCTATGCTCCTCTTGGGTTTGCTGGAATCCAGATGCAGATGTGCAGCAGATGTTTGCCCAGTCAGAAATACTCCGATCTTATCCATGATATAGTGCCAAATGAAATGTGAGACCAATTAGTCAACCCACATACAGCATGTCCTGACCTTCCAGCAGCCTCTGTCTTTCTATACTGCCAGTAAAATGCCAACATCACATGATGTGCAAACACACACACAGAAACGGTCCAAAGCATACACAGAAATCAAACAACTGACAATCACCGACTCCAAACTGCTGGTGTACAGTAGACCCCCCCCCCACCAGATCAAAGTACATCTGCTGCACATTCACATGCAGACCAAGCCAGAAATGTGCAGTGTGGTGAACGCTACGTGTGTGTTCATGGAAAAATCTGACATTTGGTTTCATTTAGAAGAAACAATGTGACTGTAAACGGGTGCTGCTTGTTTACTTCACAGCTGGGTTTGTGTGTGAGAGAGAGAGAGAAACAGCAGAGACAACAAAGAGAAATAGAAACTGAAAAATAAGGTTTTCAAAAAAATAAATAAAAGATGCACAGATGCACACTGTGTAGTGAAGAAATGTGATGGCCAGGTCTAGTTGTCAGCTGGTAAAATACCCAGATTTGTAAAAAGCAGCATCCAATAAACCTAAAGACATTATTTATCTACTCCCTTTATTATGATTATTAAGATGTACTGAATGAATATTAAGTCTTTAAGAGTCATTTTGCTTTAAGATGAAGAGAGCTGAAGCTAAAACGTAGGATTCAGATATGAACGCAGAGTGGTTCTGGACTCAGATTTGTTCACTGCTTGTATTTTATGCTTTTAAAATCATATTGTTGTTATTAAATGTACTTATAGCTCCTTATGCACAGGAGAAGGTGCATAAACCACCTGTTTATGGCCCATATTCAGCACTGGTCTCTGCCATCTTGATGTCCTGAGTCAGTGTACGGTCAGTCTGGAGTTGTATACCTGTTTGCAAGTTTAGTTTTATCCCAGTAAATTATCAGGATTTATATTGTTCTGCCCTTGCACCAGAGAAGGAAACAACAATCTGGATATTTATCTGTAGAAAATGGGAAAAAAAAACATTAATGATGAGCTGTGTGAGTGTTCTGAACCAAGTTACATAAGTCAGTACGGTATGAACTTGTACTTTTGATTCTCAAATACAAGCCGGTGCTCAGACAAGGTAAAAAAGTAGAGACAGTGGATGACATGGTCAGTTTCCTCAGCCTTAACTCCGTCAGTGTAACACCACAGGCACGCCACTCTCTTAGTCAAATGATTCATATTAAAAGCCTTCAAAAGAACTGCAAGGCTTTTAATGTGAAACACCCACAGGAAATGCAGAGTTTGTACTAAAAGCAAACAGACAAGGCACAAAAACAGAGGCTTTAAAATAAAATGATCAAATATAGAACAAAAAAATCTGAAATTGCTTCAAATAAAAGCCTTCAGTTGAAGTGAAGGCCAGAGCCGTTATTATTTCTGAACTGAAAATGCTTTTGAGGCATATTATTTGAAATATATAGTTGGTGAGCTGCCCTGGGAATATTTCTAGAAAAGAAAAACTACAGTAAAGTCCAGGCAGGGATGGGAACGAAGCATGAATGAGGCCAAGAAGAAGAATAGGAATAGAGATGAAGGCACAGAGCCAAACAGGCAGCAGGCCAACACACAGGAAACGAGGCACATGAACTCACACAGCACAACAACCCAAACTGTAGCCACCACTCTCAAACTAAATACAAGGATAGTTAAACAAAACCCAGTACAGGCATGCATGCTACAATGAAATATATATATAAACACTAGCTAGTGATAGTGTTCATGTTACTTAGACACCAAGAACAAGATCTCTGCAAGTAATGAGGTTCTGAAGTCACCATCCAAACCTAAACAAGTTATCATGAGAACATACGACGACAGACAGGCCTGCATAACTCATTAAGACAAAAGTCAACAAGACGACAAATATTTCTGTGTGGGAGTTTCTCGATGTCAAAGTCAGAAAGGTCAATATGCAGACAGTGGGTGGCACCTAAAATATTCATTAGTATTTTTAATAAAAACATATTAAAGCTGCCCGTTGATGTGAAAGAACGTCACACCCACACCTTCCTCACATATTATCACCTTATTAAGTTATGTCTAACTCCCAGTTTGGTTTGTTCTCCCCAACCCCTGAGAAAATATCTGAGTCATTAGCAAATTCTTCCACCATCTTCACTGGAACTTTGCCTGTTAGCTGTTTGCTGCTAGCTACAATGTTCATTAACTGAAAACAGATGCCTGCTGCAGGGCCACTGAGACTGAACTGAAATAGTTGTGGAGTAGAAAACCAAAACAAAACACTAAACAAGGCTACAAGATGCACAAAGCTGCAGAGCTGGCAGATGATTGTCTGTAGGTTTGTAGCACGTGTCATTTTCCCCACCAAGGCTACAGAAGATTTAACACCAAAGCTGTTCTTCAGTTTTTATCAATCATTACAGCTTTGCAGTGCCACTAGCAACATTAGTCTTCAGACAAGTCTCCAAAAGTTTATTGTTCTAGTAAAATACAGTGGGTACGGAAAGTATTCAGACCCCCTTAAATTTTTCACTCTTTGTTATATTGCAGCCATATGCTAAAATCATTTAAGTTCATTTTTTTCCCCTCAATGTACACACAGCACCCCATATTGACAGAAAAACACAAAATTTGACATTTTTGCAGATTTATTAAAAAAGAAAAACTGAAATATCACATGGTCATAAGTATTCAGACCCTTTGCTGTGACACTC
>NW_018128012.1:1192806-1228566 GCF_001952655.1 Monopterus albus | reverse complement strand
AGCAAAGGGTCTGAATACTTATGACCATGTGATATTTCAGTTTTTCTTTTTTAATAAATCTGCAAAAATGTCCAAAATTCAGTGTTTTTCTGTCAATATGGGGTGCTGTGTGTACATTAATGAGGAAAAAAATGAACTTAAATGATTTTAGCATATGGCTGCAATATAACAAAGAGTGAAAAATTTAAGGGGGTCTGAATACTTTCCGTACCCACTGTAAATGTCCATTAACAGTCATGTTAGTAGCTGGAAGCACTGCAGACATTCATCATTAGCAGTGATGTGTATGTTCAGTGCAGGTTAAACTTTCAGGTAGCAGCATAACCTTTAGTTGTTTTGCTTATAATACAGGTCATGAAAGAAAGACAGGAGGACTAGCAGACAGAGAGCAAACAGAAGACTGGAGTGTGGAAGATGAGCAGTCGAAAGTTTGGCTTCAACAAAGACGATGGCCCAGAGATTAGAAGAAAATGTGGAAGAAGGCGTTACTCTGGGGAGTATTTAGAAGGTAAACACAAGAATAGCAGAGTCAGACAAATGCTCAACCAGTAGGTTAATGTTCTGAGACCACACACACACACACACACACACAGTATATGAAAGATGGACAAACCCTCTGTGACATCACCCATTGGTTTTCTGACCATCATCATTTTGGTAGTGCTTCACCCTGGCCCGCTATGGCCAATTCAAAAAAGGGCAAACAGGAGTGGAACTTGCTATAAAGCTAGCAGCTGGCAGCCTATAGCAGGACCCTCCCACCTGTCACACAAAGTGGCCATGCCTTTAATGCATAACCTTTTGTCCAATATCATTTAAACAGATGATTTATATAAAAATTCACTCCTGCACTAGGAATGGGCAGTGATTTTCAAATAGTGATTACATTTATTATTATTTTTTTTTAAATTGTGCCATTTTGTCTAATCTAAAAGTCAAAACTGTTTTCTCTTGCTTTTACCAGCACCTGGAAATAATGTGATAACGAGGTCAGTATATCACTTGATTACAGTGCCAAATACCAACAGCAGAAACAGCCACTGAGAAAAACAGTCACAGCATGAACGGGGAATCATCTACGAATAATTGTCGAATAGTGTCCAGCTAATATCAAATAGCATTTTAGCTTGAACTGCCCATCCCTACCTCGTACAGTTGTCAAGGAAGGGGAAATTAGCTACAAAGACCAAAACCACTTGTTGTACCAGTCTGAAAACATGTTTATCTCAGTCTATGAGGACTGACTCCCTTTTGGAGCCAGCCTCAAGTGGCCATTCATGGAACTGCAGGTTTTGGCACTCCCACATTGGCTGCCGCTTGCACACAAACAGAAATCTACACTTTGATATGTGTCAACAGCTACAGCAACTCTGTTAAACTGGTTGATTCAAAGTTAATGCTGTGTCACACCCTGTGTGTGTGTGTGTGTGTGTGTGTGTGTGTGGGCAGGGTGGGGGGGTCTGGCCCCCACGCAGCCACATGGGAAGCCCTTGACAAACACTGCTGGGACTTATAACAGTGAAGCGGCCATTTTACCTTGACCCTGGTTTAGCTCCATCTTTTTTTTGTACTTTGTTAACAGGTTAAATCCAAAGAGCAGCAGAGTGGTTTTCATTAACACAGTGATATTTTATTCATATAATGCTTACCATGCTCACCACTTTTAGCATGTTTACATGCTTAAATTTGCTAACTGGCACTACACTAATTATTGTTAAAAGCTGATGGGAATGCCAATACTGGACTCGACAAAGTGGAATTTTGACTTGAAAGCTGACACCATAGAGCTTATAATTCATCCCGATGGGGACATGAACATCTGCACCTCATGTAATGACCATTCATCCCATAGCTGCTGAAATATTTCACTCAGAACTAAAATTACCCACCTGTTGGTGAGAGCGAGAAAAACTCAGAGGATCACTAAAGTCGTCAGGGTTCAACCCCCGGGCACCGTGAATGTCTGTAGATGTAATTAAGATGTGTCAGTCAGGACAAAGTGGTGGACTACACCTGCTGACTCTGTTTATGGTGACAACATGGTTCAGCTGAGGGCGGAAGAAGGCGACCAAAACAACGTGGGTAAGTGTAGGTGAACACATAAAATCACAGGATGCCACATCACAGCTAAAGCCTGCCTAGACCTACAGAAAACTGGCAGTAGTGATGGAGTTTTCATTTAATGTTTAAAAGCACTTGGGCATAATTTACCTGACAAGTGGTAAGCCTGGTCCAACACAAAGAACTTTGTCCTAATTTAGGATCAGGCTTAATTCTGATCCCAAACTCAGAATTAATTAGCACCTTTCACCTCTTTCTGCAAAATTAAGATGGACTTAAAAAAAAAACCTTCACAGATGAAGAAAGATAAAAAACAAGCAACTTGCAAGACTGCCACTTTAAAATGTGCATGCTACATCTATACTCAGCTGTGTGTGTCTGGGTTCATGACTTTCATCACTGCATGAACTGTGGCACGTTGATTGCACAATAAAGACAACAAATAGTGCTGACACTTAATAGGTGGTACGTGACAAAAAAAAAAAATCTTGCACCTTTTGATCTGAATCCATGTGGAGACTGTTTCTAACGTGCAAGAACAACTGCAGGGCTGAAACCAAAATCAAACAACAATTATAAACAGTGAGAAATGGGTATGAAATGAGGTGGAGTGGGCACACTGGGATCCAGACACGTGGGAGAGGGCTAGGAGTAAACAGTGAAGTGCTGAAGGGAAGAAGACAAAACAGTAGAGGAGAAGACTGCGGTTCTAGGTAGCTATCCTGAATTTAAGCACTAGAGTGTGTGTGCGTGTAACCACCTGTCTCTCCACAAGAAAAACAGACCACATGCGAACACCGTGCCACCCACAGGCAATCACTCACACTCTGTTCTCATCCCATGCCACTGTGGAGGTCCTACATGTGTGAATGTGCCTGTAAGTATCTGTACGTGATAATATAACACTGTGTGAGATGCACATACAGGCAGCAGTGTCCCTGAGATGCCGTCCCTGCAGACAGAGGCTCGGGATGCGATCACACCCTGAGACCACGTCTGTGATGATGCACATAAACTGGCAAATGTTGCAGCTTCTCTCCATTCCTCACAACTGTTTGAGCGAAATATGCAAATACTACCACTGCACATGGCACAGTCCAAACAACAGCCCTGCAGTATTACAGAAGCTGAGGGGTGAAATATACTTAATAAAACATTTGGTTTGCATGTGGATCTGCTGCACATAAAAAAGATATGATGCAATAGTATTCTGAATGGTTTCTGTTCAATAAGGACAATGTAGATTTCTCTAATCTTTGATAGAATATATTCAATTTTATCCTAACACTGTCTGATATAATTCTCATGAAGTGAGCCGGGAATTAAGCGATAACCATCTGTCGAGGTCTTGGATGTAAATAATATTCATGCTGAATCCAACAAGTCAAACTTCTTCATGTGTGTCGATCACTGGTGCCTAAATCCAGCTTCCAGGCACAGTGCCATCAACACTGGTGTGGTGGGAGCAGTACATGTTGGTAAACGGTGGGATAAATGAGCAATGGATACGACTTCACAGTCATATTAGGATAAGTGTGCATCCAGTGTGGGGTAAGTGTACTAGGTGTTGGTACTTCTCCGGTGTGGGACACACTTGCTCTAAACGCCAAGACCACAAGTATGTACTGTATGCTGATGACACTGTGATTTATGTACACGGCAAACTTGGAGAACAGGTGGCATCCAAGCTATCATCAGCAACGACTGCAACCATTTCACCCACTTTTACAGAAGACTGCCTGCATGTTCTTCACAATTAAAAAGAAGGAAGAAGTCCAACCTGAAGTTTTAGTAAATGGAAAATCATTACAAATTGTGCCAGACTTCAAGGATCTTAGAATCATACTAGACTCACACTTGCCGTTTGAAAAGCATGTTGAAATAAGAAGTGGTGCAGGAACCGACTCTCAGGGATGCAGCAAAAGTTCATTTGTATTTGATAATTATTTTTGTCATTGTATTACATCATGGTCGCAGGTAGGAAAATCCACCCCAAGACCTTTACAGAGTCTATACAAAAGAGTAGGGCTGCCCCCTCCAAGTCGAAGAGTCGATTCATTAGTGAAGAGACTAGTGAGTCGATTGAGACTCTTTTTATTTTATTATATTTTATTTTTTGTCAGCCAGTGTGCATTACAACAGAAAGCAAACAGGACTAGGCAGCTAAAAAAAACCAAACAACAACAACAAAAAAAAACAATGCACTGGGAAAACATTTCAATGAGGAATCATAAATCAGAGGAGTTGATAGCCGTGCAAACTGGCACACATCAAACACAACAACATGCGCTGTGATTAACTGACTAGAGAAGCTCAAACTTGTTGGTAAACTCGGCTATAACTACGTCTCAAAATAAGAACTGTCTATAAGCGCATCGTTCAAACGGATGCACTGCCTGTCTCCTTGTTCTGACAAATCCATACGGCAGCCTGACATTATATATCGTCAATTTAAATCGGTTGCAGTTTAAAATCAGCTGTTTTTATTGATTTTAAATGCTCAGAAAAATGTTCCTGTCACTCTTTGCATTTATATACCAATGTTAATGTAGTCGAAATCAGTGAAATTCATGCCAATTGATTTTCTGATAATCTAGGATACATAAATATGTAATAAAATTAAAATTTTAAGTCGACTGAAAATTCTTACTTGAGTACAGCCCTACAATAGAGCACAAAATATACTTTACAAAAGCAATGACATCAGTATCACGTAATTTAAAAAAATACAACTTTCTTACATTTGACAACTTAATCAATTGTACTATTTGCTACTGTCTTGGACAATCATCTTTGAAAGAATGTGACACTGTGTTCAGATAACACAAGGCAAGCAAGAACAGTGTCATAACTGTGTTATACAACACAGATTCACGGATTTTGGCCCCTCAGCTTTTTCTATAAGAGCTGCGAACACGTGGAACAACTAGCATTAGACAAAGCCCGACCATTGTCCAGTTTAAGTTACTACTGAAGACCTGGCTAAAGCAGAGCCAAGTATGTGATCACTGAGCATGTGATCACTGAGCTAGTTTTACATGTGTAATGCAAATCATTACCATCTGCAATGTAACTTTAACATTAGGATTTTATAAGGTGTGATGGTTAGGGTCTGTTATTTATTGATTGTTTTAATGGCATCCCAAGTAATTTTCTTGTATGATTATATAGTATATGAAAACTTGTAATAGCTTTGTATTTCTTGCCCAAGGACTACAGATGGAATTTGGCTCTGTAGCCAACTCTGGGGCATTGTCCTTGTCAAACAGACTATTAAAATAAAAATAAAGTGTCATGGCTGGTTACAAACGTGCTCTTTTTGGTCAGCAGTTTTCAGACAGCAAAGGACAAATCACCTATTCCAACAGCCACTAACATCATAAAGTGTGAGGGATGTCACACTGACATGTTTGTTTTTATTGTTGCTTATTTGTGAGCCACAAAATAGACAAATTACAATCATTTTGTGATGTGAATAAAGTATTTCTAAATGTAAATTACAAGCCGGGGAAAGTGCAACACAAAATGAGAGAATATCATGTGGAACTGTTGGCTGTCAGATGGTACATCAAAATGAACAACCCAGCGTTACAGCAGCGTTTCCTCCTGACAAACTGCACCACATTTGACTCGACAGTCTAGCTGTGACGGCAGGCTTCAGTACATGACCAATGGTTTTAATTACAGCCCTCACAAGGAGATGTGTGCTCTCTACCTCTGACAGAAGTCAGGACTTATTTTCAGATCTTCTACTCAGATTTCGGTCCGTCAGTAACAGCACTGTAATTGAGTGTCTTATAAATGCACCTTCAATGTGCAGTCACAGTGCAGGTTTTCATGTTTTCTCTAAAATTGCGCTTCCTCATCACAAACCAAAGAAAACACTGGAAATTCCCACAACAAAACATCACATCCGCACTCCAGTCTTCTATCTACTCAGAAATCCCCAGCAGAGTCATGGAAACCAAGAGGCCCAAATACTAATAGGATTACAGTATGATCCTAAAAAAGATGCATAACATGAAACGCATGGATCTTGTATGAAAAGAAACACACACAGTGTTTCAGCACATTTGAGCCTGATACCAGATCAAACAAGACAGTTACTGCTAGATAATGTGGCATGTTCACTTATTTACTGCATCAAGATTAATTATTTTCATAGTCTAATTCCCTCTTTCTCCATCTTATTTGTCTGAACACAGATGTGTGACCCTGCAGCAAAGATCTCAAGAGTATGTGAAACTAATCTGACACAGCAGAGATCATTTTCTTTCCTCTCAACTACCCTGTAAAACTCCCCTGACCTCCATCTTTGATTGATTTAGAGCCACCAGTGGTGGGTCCTGACCTCCAGGTTGGGAAGCACTGGTCTAATTAACACAGTATGGTTTGGCTACTTTTGTAGAAGTAAGAACAAGAAGAAGTCTACATTTCAGCAGCTTTAATAAAACAAAAATCAATATCACAGGTCGTTATATTTTCAAAATCAATATCTTCTAATAAGATAAACTCAGTTTTGGTCCATCATGTTTGATGCCACTGCCATTCAGGGCACAACATAACAGAAACTTCACTGTTACGACAAATTACTTCACTTTTTGGCAGAAAATCTTTAGATTCCTCTGTATTTAGTTCTGTACTTCCATAAAGTTGAGGAACTCACATTTGACAAATTTTGTAAGTGGTCAAAACTAAAGGAGCAAAGAACAAAGCCCAACTCTTAGTCCCAATGACATGGGTTACATCCTACATTTCCCATTTGAAAAAAGAAAAATTTAAAAATTAAAATCTACATTTCCACCTCTTTACTCTATTTGCCTTAAAAATCCATGTTAAACATGTACAGTGTAATGTCAAGTCAAAATTCTGACACATGGTCTGAAAAATTCAAACTATCTTCAGTTTAAGCTGAAATAGCTGTGGGAGGCTGAAAGGATTTTGAACTATGAGGCTATAACCTTGGCTTGGCAGCGGCGGGGGGGGGGGGATGGGGGATATATGTCAACAACACACACTTTGACAGTCATGAGCCCCAGAGGAGGAATCCTACTGACCAGAGATCCCCAGAGATCTCTTCCATAGAGAGCCAAAGCTATGCCGTCACATCCTGTTGGCCTCTGTTCCACGAGCTTCAGTGACTCTATGCAATCTCTCATTCCTCCTCTGGAAGACAAGCCACCAAAAATTGCAACACTTACTACTGAAAGTTGAAACCTACATGGTTTTAACAAGGTTAACTGATTTTTTTTTTTTCTTAGTAGTGGAACAACTATAGTTCCCATGATCACTTTGCAGCATGGTGGTGCACATATTACATCACTGTTATTTACCGGTCTGTTCTGGACTGTGTCGGTCCAAGCAGCACAACGGTAACTCTGTGTTTCTGATATTTGACTCACCTAACTCAACTTTTTAAGTTGTAAAAACATAGGAATTGTAATAGTTCCTGCCGTTTCTTGACTCGGGACCTCCTTTCAGTTCTCCTGCCAATCGACCGGCATCAGCTGGTGACGTTACAGCCACGACAGGATCAGGCTTCTGGGAAATTATGTTCATTGTGGTTACTTAAGTGCATGTAAATGGTCATTGTCAGATCTTTGTTGATCCCCTGACTTTTCATCTAGCCCCATCATCAGAACAAAATTCATCTGTCAAATATATATATATTTAGGTTTAGAACTAAATGATTTCCCCATGTTAACATTTGCTACAGCTACCATTTTAATAATGAAGTAATTTTTTTTAAACAAAAAGGCCCCAGTTGAGAATGTGCTAATGTCTTCGGAAACTCCTTTTGCTTTGAAGTAGAAAAGTCATGTCAATGGCAAAGTAGTGATTACTTCAGGACGGTTGGATTAGACCATTCTGGCCTGAAAAAAATGTGGGCAAAACAAACCCAGATTCAAAGACAACAAAGTGTGGGTGGCCTGCAGCCTCCTATAGCTTCACCTTTATCTGCTGCATCTGAACAAACAGTGGTCAAGGGCACAACACACACACATGCTACTGTTGCTACTGCAAACACAACCTTTAGATGTTCTCCAGAGGCCTGAATTCTGATTACACAAATGCTCTGTTGCTAATGAACAAATACAAACATATACCCAAATTTCTGCAGAGCTGATTTACAGGGGAATTTCTTGCTGATGATAGTGGTGACAGTGAACCAAAGGAGATGCTACAAAGCTCCATAAAGCCGAGGGAAGCTACAGATTCAGCTGACACTTCTTAAGCGACCCCTTCCATGCTGTCAAATTGTTTTCACTAGGGCAGCCCCCTGAAAGTCGACTAGTCGAGTCATCGGTCAAGAGACCTGTCAGTCAACTGAGACTCATACGACACCCACTTCAATAGTGATGCTGTCCGATACATAGATGTATAAGGTCTAAAGGCACCGTTTAGCAAACTGCTGCACAGAACGAGGAGAAAACATCCACTAGGACAAAACGCATAAAGGTGAGATTTGTAAGCAGCGTTGTCTACTTTTACCTGAGAAAAGGCTTTAACGGCCACAACGATGTGGCTGGTTTTGCATCCAGTTTGTTTGCCTGCCTATCTTTGTTAAGGTTTAACAGACAGCTGTCTATCTTATGGTTCTGCAACATGCACCCATCCAAACAGGGCTAGGAAGCTAAAAAAATGAGCTGGGAAAACATTTCAATGAGGAATCATAAATCAGGAGTTAGTAGCTGTGGAAACTAGCACATATCAAACACAACAACATGCACTGTGATTAACTGGCTAGAAAAGCTTAAACTTGTTGGTAAACTCGGCTATAACCATGTCTCAGAAAAAAAAAACTGCCTATAAGAGCATCGTTTCAACAGGCATAAAACATGTGCCAAATGTCAAAATGCGAATAGTCAATGTCACGATTCACTGTGGCGACCCCCAAGAGGAAAAAGCCAAAAGAGACATATTATATATATTATGTATGTGTGTGTGTGTGTAGTAGTAGTAAGAAAAGAAGGACTTGTCAAACCTTTGCAATGAAAGGTGGAATCCCAAGTCTTGTACAGTCCTAGTTTTCATATTGTCATTTGACACATTATTAGAAAAATATTGATTGTAACTGCTTTAAACAATTTCTCAGAAGCCTCAATATGTCTGATGCTTTGGGAAATGATTGGCACTAATGGAAAGTGTAAGAATAAACCCACTGCTCCGATCCTCTAAGGCCATGTTCACCTCCTCGTGAAAGACAAAAACACTCCAGTGAACATCAGTGAGAAAACTCTCAGCGAGTCTGTCTTTCTGTATAATGAACCCTCAGTACCCCCTGTAATAAGCCCAAACAATAGACTTAAGCACGTACAATAGCTAGTAATTAAAGGCATTGTATGAAATGAAATGGAAATAGAAAGTGCTGGCTAGAATCATTAGACTGAGGGCCATTGTGGTTCTCCTCCCCCGGTCTTTTTTGTCTTTGCGTCTCTTTTCATGTTTTCTATTCTCTGCGAAGCGAGTGGAGCCTTTTATTCATTTAATGACTGCTCTGTCTTTTGGACGGCGATGCCTCACATCTCCGAACAGACTAACTGACATGGCCCTGAATTAACAGACACAGCCAGGAGCGCCCAGGTTGCTAAATGGCCCTGCGAGCTTCCCAGCCTTCGTTTGGCAGACATATACTTTCCATCAAACTGGTGTGTGTCAGAGAGCGGCAGTGTGTTTGTGTATCAGAAGTCATGATGATGAAGTTAAAGGGCATCTGGGGTAAAATAAATGGTGCGGCGGCTCGCAGACACAGCACTCTGGGGAGTTGTGCGAAAGCGTGATGCTGATAAAACTGACTTACAAATTGTTCCATCAACGCCACAGTGTGATCTGACTTAATGTGATGGTTTTTTTCTCCCTTTGTAATGTGGAAGACAGAATCGAGAAACGACAGGAACAATTTGCAAAACGCCCATTTACATTTGTGCTCCACAAAAAAATTCTTGTATGTGTATGGTTTCTCAACACTGGAAATTCCTTTTAAAATATTCAAAAGAACAGTGATGGCTTAGTGATACTGAAGCCTCATTTAATTTTCATGATCATTAAGGCTTTAGAGTGTTCATGGGAATAATTCTGCATGATTCACAAGGATGTCTTTGCTTTGCTCTGATAAATGTAAAAGCAAAGCCTTTACAATTCAACAACTGCACTAGAAAAAGCCTGAAAGTGGCTCCCTGGTTCTTCCAGGCCACTAAAAGGTAATTTATTAGGACTGAGACCATAATCTGTAGCAGCTTTAGAATATGAGCCACAGCATTTACACAGTAACTACAGTACTGTACATCGGAAAGCCAGTTATTCTTAGAAAGCCAAGGATGACGCAGCCATTTCTTCATAACAAGACTGAAGTCCCTCATCATGCATCACTAATGTTACAGATCCGAAATCAGACGTAGTTTGGTGCGTTTCTCCTTGAGCTCCCAATGGAACGTACAATGACAGACAGATCACTGGTTGGAGCTCCGCTGTGAAGTTCGTACCCATTCACAGGACAGAACGGAGTAGCAGCAGGGCTTCACGTACAGCTCCAGACATGCAATCGACCATTTGGTCCATTTTGTTTTCTTATGAGTTCCAGCACTGGCGACACAACAGGACGTCGTTCATTGTGAATTGAACTATTGAGACTAAGGAGAAGGGGGGCAAAGTATAATGAGAACTGTGAGAATCCACAGCTGTCCTAAAAGTACACCACTGCTGTCATGTTGCCATTAATTTGTATTCATTCTGTTTTATATGTTGTCTATCTGTGTGCATGGTGTTATGCACTTTGAATTGCCTCTGTGTGTGAAAATGTGCTATATAAATAAACTTGCCTTTAAAACAAGCTGCCACTGCCCATTGTGAAGTTGTTTAACGCTGAGACATGAGCTGCAGCTACTTCTTCTACTCATTATTGATTAATATGTCTCAGATTGTTAAATTGTGGTGAAAAGTGCCTGTTACAGCTCCCCAGAGCCAAAAATTACCTCTTTGAATGTCTTGTTTTGTCCAACCTACAGCCAAAAATGCTAAAATATCCAGTTTGCAATGATATTAACCAACAGTAACAAGCACATCCTTTTTGCTTGAACTACAACTACAATGACTAATTGATTAAAGTAAATAGAGACTAATTTTCTTGTTACAGGTTGTTGGAGACAACTGACCATGCTTGCTTCGTTCCCTTTGGGAAACTGTTTCCTGCTCCAACTGGTTCCAGTTACTCCACAGTACAACTTTGAAGAGCTGATACTTGAATAGGAGAAATGATAAAAATGGAAAACGCAAGTTTCTTCACGGTGAGCCAGTGTAACAGCAGCACAGGAATCTAACTGCCCTATTAGAGCCAAGTATGTACATAACCAGCTCAACACTAACTCAGGCTTGCACAGTACAACAAAGCAGTTTACTCTATACGTAGTTTCCAAAAAGCTCGGGACACACTTGTGCCACATACTAAACTTTAAATGCCTCGTAGCTGCGGTCTGTAGCCAGCAGTGTAGCTCCACATTCATAAAGCAGAAAGGAGCACAGGTCAGTAATCCAACAAACTGGCTTCTTAAATCACAGCTCTTCACTCTGAGCATCCCTGACCAGAACAGCAGCTTAATGAGAACAACACCTTAACAGCTGGACACACACAACACATGCACAACGCACACACCACAGACAGACGCATTAAAATGACAGTCTGTAGCTTTCAATTGCTTCTCTGGGTTTAAATGGCGACAGAGGGGAAGAACTATTTATTTGATGGCAGAAAGCAAGTAATGATTTTGATCATTGCTAATTAATTTTTAACTGGCCTGACTGGCCTGCCCCTGGACCGGCGGGTCGAAACGCTGGCTACACATTCACGTAAGCTTTCAGCACACGGTCACCCTGCAGCATGTCTTATCTTAGCTAAGCTCTCCTGATGCAGCGCATAGTAATTCAACTTGAACCTCGTTCGAATGTGATCTTTGGAAAAAGTGACGGTCTCAGTAGAAACAGCACAGAAGAATCTGCCCACAAAAAAACAAACAAATTTCTCCAACTTTATCATTTTAAAAGCATAAGCTGCTACACCAAACGTGTAAATCAGTAAAAGCAGAAAATCCCTTCTGCTAAAGACAATGAGAAAAACACTTGGGTTACATGAAATTACATAAACACGCTCAATGCGTGAGAACGTGACTCTGCCTTCGTTCTCTCTCTGCCATTGACCACTGCCTCTCTGACCTCTGACCTCAGAGAACTAGGGGTCTCTTCCTGTGTTAAATCACTACAACATGGAGAAGGCAGATAAAACTCTCCCCTCTCAGTCTTCACTTCTTCTCTCTGCCAAGAACTGAGGCATAATTTAATTTCAGGCTTTGAGGTTGAGAGTCCAGATACTTATTTTGGCGTTTCCACATTGGAGCTTCAGTAGATTTGGGCTAAAACCACACAGATTTAAAAGAGACACAACAGGCTAACAGACTCTGGACACAGGCTGCTATTTAGAATTAAGCACATGATGCATTAAAGACAGTAAGAGATTATCTGTGAGGGCTCTGGTGTGATTTTGCTTTACATTTTGACAAACAAAATATTGAATTATCAGCCAAACAAACTGAATTTAACACCAGCTACTAGCAATAGGTCAACATCACGTTTTACACTGTGGGTGTTTCATGTGTGCCTCCAGCTTCTGGCTCCACTGATTTTAATGTTTATTAATTTAAAAGATGACTGGACTCTTATAAAGTTTTCTTGTATTTCATTCGGTTTCCTGCCGACATCAGGGTGAAATCAGCAATGTAACTTTCTGAGAAAGGACAAACAGCCCTATCACAGCGACAGCAGCCGAGTTCCTCAACCGTCCGCCTGCATTCCACTGAAACAGGTTTCTGATTGTCTGCGTTAATATAGAGTTAGCCGATACACTGACAACATTTTTCTCCTCCTCTGATCAGATGTTTAGCAACACACACATTCCTATGAGGCTGAAAAAAACTCTTATTTTTGTGGTTAAATACTGATGGGTGGAGCTGTGCTGCGGTTTCTCTGGCTGAGTGACTGTGAAACATGATGGTTTTCAGTTGTGCAAGCTCCAATACAAGTGACAGGAGTGTTGATTTATTTACATTTTTGCTTCTTCATGTCATAACACAACCTAAAGAGTTGGGAGGATGCCATATGGTTTTGGTTGTGGATTGTTCATAACTGCATAGCACATAACTTCATTGAAGAAAGCGTCATTGAAGGGGGGGGATCTCTCCCAACTACCTCGCTAACTGGCAGATACCGAGCTTACTGGCTCGGTTACTAATGACATAACAAGTACAGTGTATTCAGAAGACATACTTGTGCCATCAGCTGCTGCCTGTAAAGCATGTTCTTTGTGTGGAGCAGTTCATAAGATTACATAAAGGATGGTGCAACATAATTTAAAAGAGCCTCCTCCATTTTGGACCCTCATTTTGGTCTCGCTAATAGTCAGCAGGGCGAATTTAAAAGTTAGGTTCTCCAAAGTTGAGCACAAATGGTTCTTGTGGATTTACTGTACCCCGCCCCAGCAAGCGACGCCACGGACTACTGCTGTTAACTGAAATGACTTGGCTTCACTGTTAAATGTCACTGAACCAGAGGAATACACTTTCACTTTCTTGCCAAGAGGTGAACACTGATAGCGCTGCCACCACCACCTTAGCCTGGCATAAAGACTGGTAACAAGGAGAGCTAGCCTGGCTCTGCCCCAGTGTACGGGGTGGATCTATTATATTATATGTAAATTCTGACAGGCTGGGGCACAAACTTGGGGGGAGAGGGGCACATTTAATACATGTAAAAAATAAATTAAACACCTAGTTCTGTGAAATAATAAACCATAAAGAGTCAAACTGTTTACACAGTGCTTTCTTTAGCTAACTTTGGCTGTGCTCCTTATTTACTGCTGGATGGAGACGTCGCTGCTGCCCCCCACCCCCCACTGACGAAATCTCCACAACAACACAATCAGATAAATGAATGGAAATATCACACTCCATGCAGGATATAAAATAAAACTAATCTGAGGCAACAATATGTTATTGTTTTTAATTTGTCATTCATTAATACTGACGAGCATCACATTTTGACTGACAGGGGTGGCACCAGGGTCGGCCAATCAGATTCTAGGGGTGGCTGGTGCCACTCCTGGCCACCCCCTGGCTCTGCCCATGCCAACATAACCAAATAAAGTGTCAGTTTTCACTAGTTTGTGTAAGGATTAAACAAATTATGGCATATTAATTAGTGTGCTTTAGGAGGTC
This sequence comes from Monopterus albus, assembly GCF_001952655.1. NCBI lineage: Eukaryota > Metazoa > Chordata > Actinopteri > Synbranchiformes > Synbranchidae > Monopterus > Monopterus albus. Next base: position 1,214,245 of record NW_018128012.1, on the reverse strand, counting down.
CAGATAGGTGGGATTCGTTACCTTTGTCACTCAGGCAGCCTGACTCAACCTTTCTGGCTATATAGCTTCATATTTCCTGTACACAAGTGGTATCAAACTCTCACTCTTGGAGAGAAAGCTCATACATTTTCTTAATTTCCCAAAAAATGTTGAACTTTTCTATTAAATGCTGGTCCTGGCCTTAAATTAGCTCCAACAACCAATAGATTTTTGTCACAGTATATTTCAGTTTGAGTTGGGCTCAGTCTTCAGATCAAAGTCCAGTCAAACCAAACACAGAAAAGAAAGCTAATATTACAACGCCCAGAGTTCTGCTATAAAACATCTAGTTGAGCTGCTCAACCTTCCAAGATCGTTTAAGTCATATTAATAAAAAGAGGTCACGACACTTTGGTTTGCTTTCCTTCTTTGTACAATATAACAGCACAAGTCAGCTGTCTTGCTAGATCTGCCCAAATAAGCAACCAGTTCAATTCCTTTGTATAAATTCCCAAGACCTCAATGCTCCATTTCCAAGAAAATGTACAGCACTGCTTGTCCCTGAGAGAATATTCAATATAAAGCTCAGTCGCACACTTACTTGACATGGTGACGCCTCTGCTGAAATAGTCTGGCATTTAGCAAAACATTCAAAAAAGGACTTCCCTGAAAACAATGGAACAACAAGCAACATCAATATGAGGAAAAATGTTCATCACTCATACTGAGTCCAGAAGCCAGAACATGCAATTAGCTGCACGTTTAGTTTTAGAAGTAGTTTTGGCTATTTTTTTCCAGGGCCCTTGATGTATTTCTTCCAAGTGATTCAGTCTGAATGCAAAGCAAAAAGATCAAATGCTTCCTGCATTTACTCCAAAAAGTGCATCCAAACTCCCCAGCAGTAACAGCAGTGCATTTAACAGGACAATAAACTGCTCAAGAAGCCTTGAAACATCATGCTTTACTGATCGGAACCATATTCGCCATAACATCCAGCAACCAGGGTCTAAACAGAGCAGTGCTGCTGCTGCTATAATGGGTTTATGGCTTCAGAGCTCAAGGTGCAGTGTGGGGGCTATTCTAATCCATTAACTGACACCATGGGCAATTACCTTCCCATCATGTACAGCAATGCTTTGAAGCAGATGGCCAACAGCAGAGTGTTCTCAAAGACTCTGGGTTTCACACATGGCACTGTGGTGACTGGCATGACTGGGAAGATTAATGACCTTTGGAGCCACACACTTGACTAAGCACAGTGACTATCTGGCTGCTGATGTAATGTTTGATCACTTCTGATCAATAGTGTCATCCACAAAACAGCCGAGTCCACCACAACAAGCTAAACGTGGTGTTCACTCCCTGATTTCTGTGTCCAGGAAAACGAAGAGAAAGATAATGGTTCTGAAACAACGCCAGTGAAGTTACTCCAGTCTGGAATACACGATTAAAGCCGCGTATTTGGCTCAACTGGATCAGCCCTGTGACTGATCTGTGGCTCCAGATGTTCTGTGAATTTATAAGTCCCAACACATTCCGGTGTCTCCCACACGCACAGGCCGTCACGCCAGGCTCCATATATTCATCTACAAATTAAATATTACACGACATTGCTGCAAACACCAACATCTTCAAAAACATGTTTCATTTCCTGTTACGAATCGTTAAAGTCCAGCCGTCATTTCAGTTTACATACAAAATGACCACCGGCACTTTTTTAAGAGTTATGTCATTCTAACTTTAATAACATCCGTTTGGCTGCAGCTCGTTGGTTTCATAAAATCACCTCCAAACCTTTTCTCTAAAATAGGTCTTTCCTTTGTAGGTAGCTTGTTTGTCGAACATCCGATATCGCCACGCTAAATGTAAATCATAATAACTTATGCCGCATGTTGAACGCACTAGTTACTTTTTAATCCATTAATGGTTTAGGTGGAAGTTTTGTAATCGAAGTCCGGTGTGACGTTCTCCAACCAAGGGGCAGGGAACGCGTTGAAAAGACATCACGAATGCTTTTAAAATCTTTAAAACCCCCTAAAGCTTTTCCTTTTGTGAAGAGCTCTGGTAAACTTGTAGAAGAGGACGTGAGGTTTTAGTGAAACCTGGTGTAAAACAGCAGAACAGGCTTACCTCTGGGTTTGTCGCCGATATCCCTGTCCAGGCTTTTCTTTCTATATTCCCAAAAGTACCAACAGCCCCAAGGTAAATCTGGTTTCGATGCGTCACCAACTCCTCCAAAAACTCTCTAAATGTTACATCCCGATGTGAGGAAACGACCCTGGACAACACAAAGTGGAGCAAACTGAGCGTCTGGATCAGCTGCGCAGCCGCTGCCGAACTTTACTTCAACAATATTCCTTCGACAAGTGAGTAAACAAACGGCTTTCTTCGTCCTTCCCACGCCCAGGAACCCGGAGAACTACATGCCCAGCTCAGGTGTATTTCATGACTAAGCCAAGACGCACACGCATCCAGTTTTTAATGACGGGAGTGCGTTTTCAGGAGCCAATGTGAAGGCGAAGCGCAGGCATCCAGCCGGGTCTTCCGCCAGAGGCTCCGCGGGAAACGGCGCGATACGCAACAAATCCGGGGAGTATCAACGTGAGGGTTTTTCTTCCTCCTCCTCCTCCTCACAATACTAAACCCCCAATACCCGTAGGCTCCCACAGCTCCGTCAAGTTAGTGAGAGTTACCTAGAACAACAGCAGAAGGTTATTCATCTTCCCATCAAAATAAAAGCTGACTCACCATGACTAGTAAGGGTTCAACACAAATCAAGGAGAGCCACACATATTTGGTTTGAAAAAAATATAGTGGCACAGGCACTATATAATAGATGGAAAATGGAGTGATAACTTTGTTAACTATCTTTAAATGTCAAAAAATAAATAAACAGGAGCATTCACAGAGCACATGTACCTCCACCCAGAGGAACACAAAATGTGTCCTAAAATCCTTGATCAACATCAGATCTAGATCATCTTCTAAGGTATGATAGGCAGTTATACTGTGCATCTTACCTGAACATTTCAGGGTTGTATCTTCATTATAGGCCAAGTTATGACAGAAAATATGCATTAAATGGGGATTTCAATGGTCACTTTAAATGGCCGTCAGATCTGGAATCTGGTTTAGATCTGGAGACTAATTTAGTCTGGTGACAGTCTGTTAAATTTTAAATGATTTCAAAAACTTTTAGCAGAGATGTGATTTTCTTCAAATTTTGCCCCATGTTAAAGATAGGGATTGTGATTTTATTTTGTGGCCTTTGACCTTTTTCAGTCAAAATCTACTCACTTCCAGGGTCCCCACCAATGTCTGTACCAGTATGCTGATGATCCATGCAGCTGTTTGTCTGTAAGCCTGCTAACCAACACACAGAACCAAAAACAACCTCCTTGGCCGAGGTAATAAACCCAAAACAGCCACAGGGATGCAAAATGAGCATAAACGCAAGCAAAACAACCTCACAGGCCAAAACAAGTACAACAGACCTACCTAACCACAAAGAGAGCAAATAAAAAGAGAAGCAAAATAACTAAAAAAAACTAAAAATGACCATTTCTGTCATCCTGAAGCTTTGTAGTTCTATTTCTTAGGTAACAGGAAAAGGAAAGGTGTCTGGGGAAATGTAACGGAAAACCTTGTGCTCTAAAGAAGTGTTGTGATTAGTGTCATGTTCTGTATCAATTGTTCTAAAAATGGCAGTTTTTCCAGGATTTTCTTTAAAAGACATTTTTATTACATAAAGAAAAGAAGTTCAGAACCAAGAATGTTATTTGACAAAAAGTGTTTTATTTTGAAAACAGTAAGAGGATGTGATACTCTCCATTCATTATGACTTGACACAAGCAGATTAAAGGGAAGCCACAAACCTCCTTACTACATGATTTAATGAAGCGAGTTCTCACCACAAAACCACTTCCTCTAACCAAGAAACAAACCAATACTTCACTGAGAAATGCATGGAGTAAACAGTGCTCCTTAAAGAAACAGATGTGTTTCCCACAGATGTTGTCTGATCCACCCTTTAGATTGAAACCGACTTTTAAATGGCTTTTTGCAGAGTTAAATTTTTATTCATGCTAATCTCTTTAGACTGGAATTGTTTTTAATTTTATATCTGTACTGTCCTGGTCACACTGTCAGATCCAGTTAAATCGCCCCCACTGCTAATTCAAGGACTTGATTTGGCAGAGTGGAGGCTTTGTTGTTTGGGGAATTTGTCCGAGAAGTAATCCTCGACACTGGGCCATTTGGGGCCCTAACCTTTTGTTTCATAAGTGTCCTAAATGTTACAGTAGGCATCAGTGCATTAGAACAACTCGCAGGTCACCTTGTATGGCATTAATGATGTACAGAGTGGCGTAAGTGTGAATGTATACTGTGTGTGTGTTTTGGAGGATCTGGGTACAGAAAGGTCAAGGTCAAGGTTCATGAACAGGGAATGATGTTAACACAGAATTTTATTCCATCACCGGAGCACTGCAGGGCTGCAGCCAGTGATCAGTTTCATTATCGATACGTCTGGCAGTTGTTTTCTTTAAGAAGTGATGGATTTTTTTTTGTAACTAAAATGTCATAAAATTGTGAAAGTGACCAGTTTACTGTTGTTAAAATCATATTTACAAAGCGGGCCCAGAAAATATTTAGCATGTTGCTTAAAAATGACTTAATGTGAACATATCCTGACTGTTTGGCTGGCAAACTGTCTATCAGCTCATTTGACTGGTTAATCATCTGTTTTGTGTGTGTGTGTGTGTGTGTGTGTGTGTGTGTGTTTGACTTGCTGTTCTTATGAATACATGGACAGCTAACAGTGTTTCTGTTTGCAGGGTTCACTGGTTGACTAAGTGGGCTGTTAACACCATTTTGGAGTGAGCAGATGAGTGTGTGTGTGTGTGTGTGTGTGTGTGTGTGTTCTTGTACTTGCTATATAGTGAGGACCACAAAGATTTTTTCTTCACTACAGAGTGAGGACAATTTGGCCAGTCCTCACTGTCTCAAACACTTTTTTGAGGGTTAAGACTCGGCTTTAAGGTTCCAGTTAGAATTTGGTTTAGGGTTAGAGTTAAGGACATTTAGTTCTGATGGTTAAGTGTGAGGGCCTAGGGAATGCATTATGTCAACAAGTGTCCTCACAAAGATATAAGTGCAAGTGCATGAGTGTGTGTTTACACCGTCTCCTCAAACAAAGCACTTGCAAATGTCAACACACCCTCTTTCACGTGTTTCAGAGCCTCCCTGCAGCCTGACAGTGCACAGAAACACACACGTTCCCACCTCACCTGTAGTGGACTGTTGGACGCTGCAGACCAAGTGTGGACCCCTGTTTCTAGCCATTTATACACCTGCACAGTCTAATGCTATAACATCTGCCTTTATGTGCTTGTAATGTTTCAGTTTTTGGTGAAATTGTTGGAAATGTATAAATTCCATCATATGTTTATTATTGAGGTATTAATGGTTGTATTGCTCTGCATTCTATTCAGAGGTGTCTATGTTTTTCTCCTCCCCAGTCCTAATATTAGGAAGACATGAATAAAAACCCTCTCATAACAATATCACTATCTATTTGGTTTAACTCAGAAATACGTCACATTACCGGGGAGATGCTCTAACTTGTGTTTCACTGCAATTTTAAAAAGAAATCTGGTAATTTAAGAGGTAAATTGTGGTGTTGAGCTTTAAAACACCAGCACAGCGCCAACAATCACTGACATTTTGATTTTGAAGTTCATGGAAACAGATGAAAATGTTGTTATTTTGCAGTATTATGAAACAAGTGGGAATTAAACCTTCGTCAGTAGTGGGACTTGAACCCACACCTCTGTTCAATCAAAGATTTTCTTACAGTTGTTCATCTGGAATCCCTGAAATGGTTCATTATAGGGAGGTGTAAGACGGTAAATAATCATATGCCTAAGTTTAACAGTTATTTCTTATTATTCATATTGTGATTGCATCAAATCATCCAAACAGAATGACAAAATACAGCGTTTGTTCCAACCCTCTGGAACAACATATAGAAGTGGTTTCTGATCTGAAACCTGTATCTGTAGGACGTCATATCTGTGCCTCCCACCATCACATCAGTTTAATGATGTGATGTTAAGGTTTGGTTAGGTTTATGGAAATATCATAGTAGAAATGAACATTAATGTAAGGGGACCTTCACTATCATGGTCACAATAATAAATAGTAAAAGTTAGGGAACAGTCAGATCATAGTTAAAAGAAACCAACGGTGAATGTCAGCTGGAAACAGGAAGCAAACAGAGGCATCACAGCCCAGTGTTTTATTGACCCATCCATCCATGGGAATGTGCTTGTTTGAGCTGAAAGAGGTATTCAAACACCTCATTATTACAGTGCCCAGAGGTGTGTGTGTGTGTGTGCGTGTGTGAGAGAGAGAGTTGTCAGACATTCATGATTTATGAATATGTAAATGAGATTGTCGAGCTGTTGAAGGACAGTGAAGAGCAATACACACACGTTCACACATGATAATGTGCTCTGTCAAAGCTGCCACTCTGGAACTCATTTTAAATGTGCAATAAACATTAGCTGTGTTTCCCAGCCATTAAAAATTATCATAATCTAATTTAGCTGTTTACATTACAGACAGTCAAACCAAATCAAGGCTGCATTTAAATGGAGTAGAAAACTATGGAAATTCTCCAGTATGATGAGCAATGTGTTTTGTGAAGCTGTTCAGCGTGTGCAACCACTGTTGATGACACTAAGGCCGTATCCCCGCTCATGTAGTTCAAAATATTTAACATGTCAAATGGCAGGAAGTGGAATTACTTCCTCCAAAAATACAGGAAACATTGCTGCTGCCTTAAAACCCCAAAGTCACGTGAAAGGCCTTTGCAGTATTATTGTGACTACATGATTAAAACAAGATAATGTATCGACATTCTTTAAATCTACATATGCTTCAATCACCGGCAGTGAGCTCACTCATTACACCTGTAAGCAGTGAATGAAGGCTGTGTCAGCGGTCACAGTAGAGAAAGCTAATATACATCCCAGAGACACAGTGTGTGGTGCCAGGGACCTTTTTTACAACAAAAAGTTGAAAGAGGTGAGAGTAAGATCAGAAACACACCGTTAACGCTGTGCTACTTGGACCAACAAAGTCCAGAAGAGGCCGGTAAATGACAGTGAGCTTTAATACGCGTACTGCCATGCTGCAAAGCGATCACGGGAACTGTAGTTTTTCCAATGCTAGAAATGTATTAACCTTGTTAAAACCGCAAAGGTTTCAACTTTCAGTAGTAAGTGTTGTAGTGGTTGGTGGCTTGTCTTGGAACAGGGAAACAATCCACGGGAACGCCTTTAGTTTTCTTACAATGCTAAATGACAGATTGCATAAAGCCACTGAAGCTGGTGCAACAGAGGCTAACCAGATGTGACGACATGTCTCGGGCAGCTTGACCAAACATAGGTAACATTCCTGTGAGAACCCACTTGAATTAGTACCCACCTCCTGAGGGGTGCTGACATTTACCATTTTCTCCAAAGGTCTTTGCAACCTTTGGAAAAAGAAACGCAGAACCCAGAACACAAATACAGTTATAGGTCGGTCACTTCCTGTAGTGGAAAAGTCTTGAAACTGTTAGGTCACAGGGAGGACTGATTACAAACTCATACACTGCTCTACTATGCAGCGTGCCCACATCAGATGCACACAGCCACCTCACAATAGATAGTGCAATGAAATTTTACCTGCTACAGCACAAAAACCTAAGACTGTAGCAGGGATCATCTGCTTATTGTAGCAGACGCTGATCTTATTTGATGGAAGAATTACACAGAGCTGGACCATTTCACTGACTTCAGCCATTATCAATTACAAACAACACTGTGTGAATTTCACATCTGAGGACAAGACAATGCAGACAAGATAATAACCTTAATTAACTCAATTTGCATAAATCTGCATCTCTAAAAACTCATTTTCTGCAATGAAAACAACAAGAACAAGGACCGAATCTCTTCTTCTCCCTCCTGTGTTAGCATGCAACAAAATGGTACATCACAGATCACCGACCGGCAGAGCAGGCTCTTCACACCGGTATGCTGTAAATCACTTAGAACAACGCAAATATTTGTATTGACATATTTTTTCTGTTATAAAATGGGCACACAAGTGAGAATAATGATTTTTGATTGAATGTGATAAATGCTACCTGCCAGCCACAGCTGATTGTAATTGCTGCACTGACTCCTGGATTAAACCATTATTTCACACTTGTGACACCTACAATGTCAAAACCGGAGTGTCACAGAAGGACTGGAAGGTAATTCGTTTGTGTTTGGAAAGGCTCCATCCACACTGAAACATGAGCAAAGTCATTGGAAAAGAGGGTTGTAGACTAACTCTGAGAGAAAAGGAGTCATCCTCTAATTTACCCACATTAGTGTGGACACGCTGTCACACAATCTCTTTGAGGTGAGATGTTAAGGCAGTGTGACTCTGAGAAAGGTGACGCCAGCTGCTTGATTTTTAATATTGCCCCCATACATCACGGCTCTAACCCTGCTGAGTGTCGTGCATAGCGAACCAGCTACAACACCAGACAGTGGGATGTAAGCTGAAAAACATGTGAGAGTGAGACAAGACAGTGAACCACAGTGCACTCAGGATGTTATTTAAAAACTCCATTCATTCCTTCCTGGCGTAATGAAGCAGTTTTTTCTGCAGGACACCCACTCCTCACACTTCATTTCTCCCTGTACAAACCCTCTCTCTGATAGTCTCTGTAATGAAGCCTTTGAAGGGAGAACAACAGGGTTTTGTGTTTCACAGACAGAAGGGGAGAGCCCATGATCCAGCACGGCAGCTACTGATAGAAAACCCTTCAGCCACTCATCAAATAGTGAAAATAAATTTTATTTTTACTGATAAAAAGCACTTTTAGGCCTTTATATTTAAAAATAAAGTTATATAAAGCAGATACAATATAAAACAGAAACAGAGACAACGGTTATAGTTCAACCCGCTGCTGCAAAAATTCATGTTCCAGGTCACAGGATTGGAAAGTGAGTATTGATTGAAGGGCATCATAAAGAACTGGGTTCAACTTCTCTGCAATTATGGAGGAAACAAATTGAGCAATTCCTCAAGTCTATTAAGGAGCAAATAGAATATCTCACTTACATCAATACAGGACTTGTTAACAACACCTTCAATGTGCTGGGAAAGATGAATTGTGATGCACTTTGAATGCATTCCCCCGTGCAGTTTCTTCTTAGAGCACTGCCAAGCAGCAGCGCTGCCAACAACACCTCTCATTGTAACGTGATGTAGTAGTAGTATTAGTAGAAGCAGAGAGAATATGAGCACTAGCAATACAGTAGCATGAGTGGAGTGGAGGTGGAGGGCTTAATTTTTTTAAACTTCTCTGGAGGTAAAGAAAAAAATCTTGGGAAAACACTTGGAATGTGTGAAACCTGAACTTAAGTAAAAGATAAATGGACAAGACAAACTCAGATTGTCCATAGGCACTGTTATGCTCTGAGCTAAGTGATAAACATTAGCATGCTAACATTCTCACAATGACAATATGCTGATGTTTAGTTTAATTTGTTAGCATGCTAACATTTATTATTTAGTGCTAAACGCAAACTACGAGTGGTGGAAGAAGTACTCAGATTCTTTACTTAAGTAGCAACACCACAGTGTAAAAAATACTGTTACCGGTAGCAATCCTGCATAAAAACGTTTCTTAAGTGAAATCACAAAACTACTGGGCGCCTGTAGTTAAGTGGATAGAGCGGTCGTCTCCCCACCGGTTGGGTCAGAGGTTCGAATCTCAGTGCCTGCAGTCCACATGTTGAAGTGTCCTTGGGCAAGACACTGAACCCCCAAGTTGCCCCTGATGGTTAGAGTCATTGGTGTGAGTTGGCGCCGCAGATGGCTGCCTCGGTTCTGTACCGGAAACAAATTCCTTGTGTGTAACATACGTGATCAAATAAAGGTGATTATTATTATTAGCATCAAATGAAGTACCAAAGGTAAAAGCACTTATCACACAGAACGGCACATTACACATGAATGCTTATCATATTATTGGGTTATGATTATTGATGCTTTATTGTGCACATCATATTTAATGCCACAGCTATTTTAATTATTTATAATTTAAAGCACTTTACATATTGATGGATAGCTTGTGAATTTTCCACCAGGTATCGATAAAGTTTCTTGATTAGTTTTCAGTTTGTGCTATTAAATGTAGTGAAGTGAAAGTATGAAGTAGCAGAAACAGATACCTCAAAACTGTACTTGAGTAAATTGTTACTTTCAGCCACTGCAAAGTACATCTAAGACTGATGCAGGTGTTTGGTCTTAAACCAAAGAACTGGACAAACTGCTGGTGGTGCCAGATGAAAATGCACTGGATCACAGAGGTTACTGGAATTTGTCCTCAGGAACACAGAGTATTGTTCACATACATGCAACCATCTACTCAGTGGGCTCTAGAGGAAAGACTGCAGGATTTGTCATCTGAATGTCCAATGACTCAAAGCTTATTTCACATTGTATCATGTTTACAACATATACTCCCCTTGTGGGTCTTTTCATCAGCATCCCATCCATATTTTATTCTATTGCTGACTAAAGTCTGAGATGTTTGTACTTGTGTGTGTGTGGTTCTTTCATGCACACAGGGGGCTTGGGCCAATGGTATGTAGTCAACAGGGCGGCCTTCGTTTGTGCCCATGCAGCGGTGTCGACGAAATTACTGGACATGCATTCTACGATAGCTTTGGTTTGGTGCACCATCCCTTAGTTATAGGACTAGGCTGGGGTCCTCCCACGATGCTCTGAGCTCCTCTCCTCTCCTCTCCATTTTATTTTTATGTGCCACCACTACCCGTCACTAACTTTGTGTCTCCTCTCTCCTGTAGTGTGTCCTCTCTCACTCCCTGTACCTTTCTGCAGGTTGCCCTGGCTCTGGAGCTCTATGTTTCTGATGAGTAGTCACCGGCCACATCGACCTGATCAGTGTTTGATTGTTTGTTGTGTCTTGTTGCTTTTCTTCTTTTGTCTCTCCTCTATCCACTCACCCCAACCGGTCGAGGCAGAAGGCGGCCCACCAAGATTTGGGGTCTGTCAGAGGTTTCTTCTGTTAGTTTTTCCTCCTCACTGTCGCCAAGTGCTGCTCGAGGTTTTATGGGGGGTTTTCCTCTATAATAGTGTAAGATCTAGACCATACTATGTAAAGTGTCCTGAGATGACTGGTGTTGTGAATTGGTGCTATACAAATAAAACTGAATTGAATTTCTCTTCACTTTTGAGCTTAGAGCAGCAGTGACATTACAGAGCAGTTTCCTCCTGGGATTAATAAAGAATCTTGAATAAACACATCATAGTTTGGGAACAGTTGAGTGTGCACAGTCACTGCATCTGGCGCTACTGCCAACAAAAGTATTGTGTTTTATAGAGCAGCACACTGTTTCAATAAATACTTTTACAGATATGGTGAATTACTCCATAAGACTCATGGAACCTCAGAAATCCTTCTGTCAAACCTTGTCTGCTAACTCGTGCTTTACTCACTGACCACTCCATTATCAGGGACTTGAACCTGTAACCTGGGTCGTTTTATTTGTCTATACACTCGCCCAGAAAGGGTGAGGGACAACAATACGAGACCATGTGCAGGGAGCCTTTGAGTCTGTGTGTCTTGAAACGACGGTGGCGGTGAGTGCAGAAGGCTGAGAAACAAAGAGCAGGTAAACTGATGATTGATTAGCTGAGGCTGTCTGGCTGACGGAGACTCGTTGGCAGCCGTCACTTTGATGAATTACACCGCTGAGAAAAACACACTGCACTCTGATTATTGCCAGCAAGACTGGTGTGTGTGTGTGTGTGTGTGTGTGTACTGAGTGTGATACTTTCTCTTCTAAGAGCGTTTACGTGCAGTGCATGTGTGTGAGGCTCACGTTGCTGCAGATTTGTTTCCCTCTGTGACTGTGAATTGCTCTTCAGGGACTGGTTTTAGTGGATGTTGCCGGTGTTTCCATGCTAATCCACCGCCTCTGCGTCCATGTTCACACACCCAAAATCCTTGTTTAGTATTCCGCCAGAGGAAGCAGAACATCCCCACAAGTCTAGCCCAAGGTCCTACGTCGCTCGTAAACAGAGGCTGATTTGTTCATATTTAACAAGATGGATGGCAGGTACATTCAATCCTGTTGTCCCCCAGCTCCTCCTGTCACAGGGTGTGCTATATCATTTATGCTGATAAAGGCCATGCTGTGCTTTGATCTGGCAAAGACCAAGATTTGACTGGAGCATTAAAATTATGGGCAATTTATTTAAGGAAAGAGTTCAGATGCCAACGCAGCTGGACTTCCTTTATGGTGGAAGCTGCTGACGTGCTGGTATTTTGTGCTGAAAGCACTTTTAAAATTTGCACATTTTAATACATGAACGTGACATCGTCTTCGCTTTGCATCTTGACTCCACACATCAGCCTTTGTCACTCCTGATCTGCTGAGAACACATAAATTGAGGCTTATAAAGGAGAAAACATCACCGGCTTTAGTTGGCCATGAAATGTGCTACGAACGCTTAGATGTCTAATGGGAAATATGCTCTCCCTCCTGAAAAGCAAGTTTATGATAAAACAAATTGAGCTGTGTTTTTTATGATCTCAGCTTGCGATAACCAGGGCCTCCAATACCCCCGATACCCCGACGCTTTATTAACTCTTCACATTAACTGGCAGTTAATCCTCAGGCTGCTGTCCCATTGATTTGACTCGATGCTTTTCAGGATGTTGTCTTATCATCTGTCTACCAGCTGTTTGCTGGATCTCTGCAGATGGTGTGACGGCTGCCTTGGACAAACACAAACAAACAAACAAACATATTTCACTTGTTCTGGACACCTGCAGAGGCGTCTCAAAGAACTGCTGCAGGATCCTGTCCTGCATGGCTGAATGTCCCAAAGTGGCTCTATGTCCCCGTATGAAACGCCTTCCATCCACCATCCAGAAGGTGCCACGTCAACATACGGTCCAAAATAAGCCTGAGCCAGATGTGCAGATGTCTGACATGAAGGTCAGATCGGGACTGGTCAACATGATACAGGTTTTATCTTTCCAAACGTATGAATTTGCTGTTTGGGTCAGTGGTTTAAAAATGGTTTGTCTGCTCCCTTTTGTGGACAGGGTAAATAAGTCCCCGTGGCTGTCTGGCAGCACTTGAACCTGTGAGTGTGCTCATACACTGACTTTTCCTCCAGTCAGAACTAGTGTATGACAAAATATCTGCTAACTAATGTCAAGCTCAGCAGCCTCAGCTGTTGTTTGTGTTAAATGCCAGATATTAGCAAGCCAACAGATGCTAAAGTAACACGTAGAACAAAGTCAACATTGTGTCTGCTGATTGAACGTGTTTAATGGGTCCCATAGAAAATGTACCAACATGCAGTTGTGCATCCTGTTGTGGGTGTTTGTGTTGTAAATATGAAGACACTTATGAGTGGTTGACAGTCAGTAAACCCAGTAAAAACCAGCTGGAGGACTAAGGTTTCTACCCAGGCTGAAGGTGAATGTTCAACAGAGGTGTGGCTGGTTTTGATCGAAGGGGTTTTAACATGGTTCTGGCAAAATTTACTAAAGATGCTTCAACACAACTGGAAGCTTAAACATGAAGTGGTTGTTGTGTAATTCTTTGTCTCACTTTTATTATTGATGGAGTTCACCCCATAGCTCATATTCTTAATACTTTCATGTTGTTTTCCGTGCTGCCACTGTCTCTAATGCTCTGCAGAAGTCTGTGGTGGACAATGGAGTTGTACTTCACTGTTTTATTGTTGTTGTTGTACCAGAATCAAGTCAGGCTGGGGTTACTGTTGTTTCCAGGATGTGATTCTTGGTATTTTTGGCCTCTGCAGCTCTCTGCCTCTAACTGAGACTAAACTTTGGCTATGAGTATAAATCTCTCTGGTCACTGCTCCCAGTGCCGCTCTGTCCCTGATGGAGGCTGACCTGAACACTGTGTACCGGTGTGAGAGCACAACGTTCCCTCTGGCCGTTTGCCCAAGGCTGCCACACATTTAGCTGAAAAACGAGAAGTGCACTCAGCAGCGCTTCCCACAGAAATAAATAACTGCATGTATGATATTAGAGTTTATGCGGATGCTGCTTTCATCTGTGACCTGTCCTTTGAGCTATGCAGAATAAACATATTGAAGCCATAAATCAAAAGAAAGTATTCCAAGGCAGAAACTAAACAGAAAAACAGCACGGCGTTGTTTAAAGAGGCAACATTAAAACTCTGAAATGGCTTCTGTGGCCTGAGACAGCCCAAACAAACAACAGCTAAATGGGAAGGAGAACAAACTGTTTTGCTTGTTTACATCAGTGTCATGGAGCACTTTTAGTGTGCATGTGTAGCCACATAAAGCCAGTTTGGTGCTTATAAGCATCCTAATCAACCCGGAGTTCAGGACCCCTACAAGGGCCAAACAGACAACTCTAAGGCTTCACAGAATAATTAACAAGAGAGGAAAACCTGTTTCTGCATCGCCAGGTTTTGTGTACGTTCACACTTTCCTCAGTCTTTCTTGTGAAGTGCCTAAAAAATTGCACATACTAGTGAAACCACTGGGTTGTGCTGTCGTTCCTTTCTTGACAGGCACGCCTAGTGCACGACCCACTTGACCTCCTGAGCCACATTATTATGTGTATCTAGTGTTTGTGAACTTATCTTTCATGTTTGTATTGTGATATTTCAGTCAATCAGCCAGTAAGACCAGCCTAACCCAGTAACAGGTCTAATATTAACTAAATAATCATTTAATGTCCAGTTTGTGATGTGTTGTTCATGTTCTGCTGGTTTAGTTTAGATTAGATTGGTTTAATTTCAAACATAACAAATAATAAACAAAGACATTTTTAAAAGTCAAACATAAAAAACAAAACAACAACAACAGAAGAATAATCATTAAACTGCAGCAACATATTTCTCTAATTCCCACAACACAGTAAATAATGATCCATGTTCATAATATTACATGTGTGAAAGGGAGAAGTATGTAAGGTCCTGCTGTTAGGGGGTTTGGACTTGCTTCCAGTTATGTGCTTTTATTTTGTTGGATTTCCTGTTCTGTGCCATTTCACCATTCCGACAGCCGCTTCACCTCATCCCTGTAGGCCAACTCATTCCCCCCCAAAATGAGCCCCACGACTAGTGGTGGGCAGATTGATCTAAAGTATTGATACCAATGTTGATATTGATATTGATCGATATTTGCGTGATGAGATCAATATTTAATTCACCTGTTCTGGTCAAAACTGACCGATTTACAAGGTTACTTTCTGAAAAAGTGCAGCAAATTTCATCCGCTTGTCATGAGGATCCATGACTTTGTTCACAAATGGCATTTGAACAGAAACGAGCAGCTTGCCAGTCCTTCTATAGGAGGAGACCCGGGGAGGTGGAAAATAACATGGTAACATCAAGTAACACCAAAAGAAACATATTGTTGTTGACTGATCATTTGTCCATTAAATTAGAAAGTCACTCCACCAGTCACTTTATACCACATGCACCTTGGCTGTTAGTGTCTGGATGGGATCTGTTCAAAATCACCCAAACAGAGAAAATCACCAGCCTTATCCAACCTGCACCTTCCTGCAGTTACCCTGGGTTTTCGGTAGGTGTCAGTAAAGCTCCACATCTGTTTTTCCAGCACCACAAACTCCCTCACTGTGACCCTGTCCTGTCCCCTCAGAGTTTCTCAAGCTCTGCTGGTAAACTACCTTCATCTCCTGCAGGACAAGGCTGAGGCAGGCCATCTTGCTGGTCCCCAGGGCCCCGTAGATGTAGAGGCTGTGTGTAGTGTGCAGTTCGATTCTGTTTTTACTATTTCATTAAGACTTTGGCAGAGCAATGTGAAAATGTGAGTAAATGGTGACTGCTCCCCTTCCTGTCAGTCACGGATATGCATAGAATCACAGACATAATATTTGCCTTGTTTTGAAGAGTCCAGCTCGTTTGTTTGAGATGTTTGTGATCACACTATATGTTGCTGAGGTTCAAAATGGATGACAATCTGGAGTGTCATTTCACCACCTGGTTTTGGTAGAAAATGGACAACGGACACTGGAATGTCCAAGCTTTTTTAAACAAAAAGGTAAAAGTGAGAAGTCTGACTTCAAATGCATTTTTCTTTAAATGTTGTAGTACTGCAACAAATATTTGAAAAGTCTGCAAATGTTTTGCTCAGTGACCAAAGGGAAAATGTAGCAGTGGATGAAATACTCACATTTTTATTTAAGCAGTGGTGGAAAGTAACTAGATGCATTTACTCAAGTACTGCACTTCTTATACTTTGTGTGGAATCTCCATGTTCTCCCTGTGCCTGTATGGGTTCTCTCCGGGTACTCCCGCTTCCTCCCACAGTCCAAAGACATGCAGCTTAGGTTGACTGGTGACACTAAATTGTCCCCTTGAGTCAGTGTGTGGTTGTTTATCTACACGTCAGCCCTGTGACTGACCGGCGACCTGCACCATCTCCGCCAACCAAAACAAAAGCAAAGCATAGCTTCTTATCAAGAGAAGAGTAAACTAAATAATAATTTGAATTATAAAAATTTATAGAAAAGAATAAACACAACATATATTCTACCTATGACTATTTTCTTCATTTGTGGTTGTCATTGCAAAATGCGGGATGTTTTAAAGGCTTTCTCATTTTTCTTTCACACATATGTGACAGTTTTCTCTTTATCTCTAACTGCTCTGTTCCACTGTCACACAGACCTTCACTGGTGATATCTTCACTGGGACGACATCTCCATTGCCAATGTACGGAAACAGTGTGTCAGTGAAAGTGTGTGTGAAGGTGTGTATGTGTGTGTTAGTGTCAGGATCAGAGAACGACAGCTTTCCTCTGCTCCAGTTCAGATTCACTCTGATCCTCTGGGGCTTCTTTTTCACTGAGAGATCAGTGTTAGGATGTGATGGAGAGGATGCTTTGTATCAACCTAAATAGTACACTATTCCCCGTAATCCAGATTATATGCCTCCCTTCCTCTGGACAGACTCTGATAACTGTCAGGTTTGCCCAGCTACACCTTCCTCTCTTCTCTTTCCTCACACTAGCCTAGCCCTTGCACTGATTACACTATTCAACACACCTGCCCCACTTCCCTGATTACTCACCAGCTGCATCTCATTAGTCTCCTCCATACTTATACACTGTTCACCAGTCATTCCCCTGCTAGTTCTTTCTCCGTCTTCAGGCCAGTGGTTGTTATTTTGTTAAGTATATGCTAAGAGTTTCACTGTTTCTCTCTTGTCCTTGTTAGTACCCTAGTCGTTATCCTGCCCTGCAGTCTCAAGTGTCTTCTTCCTCTTCGGACCTCTCCTCTGGACCCCCCTGGATTTCACCTACACCACCAGCTACCGCCTCACAGGTCGATGCACAGTCTCCCTTACCCAGTTTATCCCTGCTCTTCTGTCTACAGCCATCATCACCTCCACCTCGACTAGTCCCAGGGGTGACCTCTACGTCCGCAGCCCGGCCCATCATCATCCATCATACCACTGACTGTTTTTCTGCTGCCACTGATTGACACCCGGTCATCTACCTCATTACTCCTCCTGTATATACTTCACTAACCTTCACTGTAAATAAACCTCACTGCTTGCACCGAAGCCGGCCACCTGGGTCCGCTTCTTATCTGCTCGCTCACTCTGTATTCGAGCGCACTCTAACAAAAAGAACTGGCCAGTATGGACCCTGCTGGCTCCGGTGCAGGCAGCACCTCTGTCCCTGCACACGTCACCACCCAAATGGACAGAATGGCTCAGGCACTGCAGCAGCAACAACAGGACATTTCTACTCTCACCCAGCAGGTAGCTCAACTCACCTCGCTCCTACTGTCTCACCACGGTCACGCTGCCACCCCAGATCCACACTCCGCTCCTCGTGCTGCCCGTCGTGATCCGCCTATCCCCGAACCGGATGTCTTCGATGGCAGCGTGGATAAGTGCAGTGCCACCGGGTGTTCGATCAGCAACCACAGACATTTCGCACGGACAGAGAGAAAATCAGTTATGTTATCAACCGGCTGCGTGGGAAAGCGTTTACTTGGGCCGAGGCTGCGGACTCCAGTGGTATGCTCATCGGCACCACCATCACCGAGTTCCTGGATGAAATACAGACTGTTTTTTTCACCTTCATCTCATCAGGGTCAAGATGCCAGGGAGCTTATGACTATCCGCCAGGGGGCTCGTCGCATCCTGGATTACTCCATCGACTTCTGGGTCCTTGCGACGTAGGCCAGCTTGGGGGACCGTGCGCTACGCGCGGCCTTCTGGCACAGCCTCAAAGAGAACATCAAGGCGGAGCTGAATACACGTGACGAGCCCCCTTCTCTCTGCTCCCTGGTGGACTTGGCCATCTGGATCAACAAACAGCTATGCTCTTCCCACAAGGAAAGAGCAGGGCGGCAAGTCGGTCCCCCGGACAAGCCCGGGTATCCCTCCGCATGGGGGATTCTCAGACCTGCATTCCACGACAGACACAGACAGATGAACCCATGGACCTGGGACGTGCCCGTCTAGACCCTGAAGAACGGGCCCGCCGTATCCGCACCGAGTTGTGCCTTTATTGTGGGGCTCCAGAACATCTCATCGCCACCTACCCGGTATGGTCAAAAGAGCGGGCCCGTCAGTGAGAGTGGGGACACTGACGGGCCGTCCCTCCACCTCCACCAGGCCGGGTACCAGCTGCCTCTTCCCCGTGCTTCTGGAAACAGCTGGTCAGGTGTTCTCCCGCCATGCTCTTCTGGACTCTGGAGCGGGGGTAACCTCATGGACCTGGCCCTGGTGGAGAAACTAGGCCTTATCACCAAACCGCTTCCCCATGCGATAGAGACCCAGGATATCGATGGCCGACTGCTAACCCACATCACTGCTCCTCTTCCATCCTCAGTGCAGCCATCCTGGCCTCCTCTTCCTCTTCTAGAAACCGGTGAAGCTTCTGAAACTGCTCCTTAATCTGCCTCTCTGTGTGTCGGGCCTGGACCTGAATGTGTTCTGCTGCTTGATCAAACTCCACTTTAACTTTGCTCCAGAGCTCCAGTTTGTCCTGTAAGGGCTTCAGGGATTTCTGCAGATTCTCCCTGTGATCCTATGCAGCTTCATCGATGGGACTGAATCTGTGATTGGTGTGTTTCCTTGAGTCTCTGCAGATGTGACAAACTGACTGATGATGGTCCAGACAGAAGAGTCTGAGTTTCTCAGAGTGCAGACTGCAGAGAGGCTCTGAAGCTCTCTGGGCTCTCTCCTGTAAGGACTCACACAGGTTCTTTAACACCATGTTACAGGGTGGTTCTAACCTTGAAGATCTTCTCTTACAAACTGGACACTCACGTGTTTGCTTCTGTCTCCACCACCTCTGCAGACAGTCTTTACAGAAGCTGTGGCTGCATGACAGAATAGCAGGATCTTTAAAGACGCCCTGACAGACTGGACAGCAGAAATCCTCCTCTAGTCTGGAAGCCATTTAGTCTCTGAGTGCAGCTGAAGTCACAGCAGATACAAAGTACAGTCAGTCATGGCTCCCCTCCCCCCACTAACGTTACTGAAATGTACTTTCACTTTGTATTTTTCACGGTACATTACTTAGTAGTTTGTAGTCCAGAGACTGAAACTTTACCTCCTCTGTGTGTCCAAAGAAATGGAAAAAGGGTCCCAGTAGTCACAGGTCCTCAGGTCCAGGTGCAAGCAGTAGCGGGAAGGTCTGATGTTTTGCGGCCTCTGTTGTACCATCCAACAACTCACTCACATAGCACTGTCTCTGATAATGTCCATGAATCCTAGGTCGGAAAAGATGAATCCAGTCTTGGGAGTAAGCCGAGTTAGCTATACTACTGATACCAACATTCATTTAGCTAACGAATGCTAACAAGTTAGCTAGGTATGCTACGAGACTAGACGCAATAACACTACACAACTGCAAGACTACTCCATGCAGAACAATATCTAGTTGTGTACTCCAAATGATGTAGGACAAATATTTTACAGCAGATCCTTGAGCTGACAATCTAAGATACAACCCACATACTCGGCACATTTCATGTCCGCATAAACTTTTTTCCTTGTCTTCGTTTCTTTCACCAAACCCTACCCCGCTTTCTTCTTCTCTCCTTTCCCTGGGTGTCACTCCCTTTACCAATGGATGACCAATAATATTTTATATACAGCACTGCCTGGAATCTTTGAAATAACATGAAACAAATCACCATAAAGCTTTTAACCATATTCATCTTATGAAATCAACTTATTTATAGTAACTATTGCTTAAAAGCAAACACACTTTCTAAGGATGTTTAACCATAATACATAGTTTTTTTTACCCAGGTTACACACATTCCACTTTGTTTCCTCCACAGAATAATTGATTTCTAAGAGTCTGGAAGGTTAGGCAGAGAAATTGAAAATGTCACTGTCAAGTTTTAAAAGGAAGTATTCATGCACTTAAAAAAAGAAAACCATGCAAGTGCATATATCATTTCATGAAGTCTTTTAATTAATATTAGAATATATTTAGAAAGAATCTGATTCAACTTTGTTTTATTATAAAAGTATTGTCTTGTTTCTTTTTGCAAGTACAAACAATAAACTAAAATATTAGGCTAAAAAGACTGATGAGGCCGTTTCTCGCCAGAATTTGAACCTGGTACTTCCATCAAAGTTGACAGATGTGTTACCAGAACACCACCCGTGTACCTCCACCAGTTCAAGTGCACCTCAGGACTCAGCCAATAACCATATCAGTTTACTGTATCTGTGCAACTTCAAGGTATTCCAGGTTTAACATTAACTGACTGACAGTCTGGAGCCGGGATCGCAGTTCTGTGTGGCTTTAAAGGAGTTGGTTAAAAAAAGGCAATACAGATTTAAAGTTGTTTTTGGTTCCTTAATGATGCAGAAAATGTCCCAGCACTGACAGGTGATCCAGCTGTGGAGTGGTCCTTCATAAATGATAATCATTTGAGATGTCATCTCTAGGGCAGGGAGTTTCATTTCTCATAAATCTGATCCTTTTCCTGCTCTTTATACTTTGTCAGCTGTACATAGAAAAGATAAAACCACAAGGGACAGAAATGGATGAGTCCCAGAAAGCTGAACTTTACCAAGTCCTCTCTCACGCTATTTTTTTGATAACATGCTCACAATTACATACCAAACTCACCACTGTCATGTTTATATGCAACCCTTTGTTATAAATCCATGTTCAACTAAAGCATATGCAACAGCCATTACAGTGCCTTGCGAAAGTATTCGGCCCCCTTGAACTTTGCGACCTTTTGCCACATTTCAGGCTTCAAACCTAAAGATATAACACTGTAATTTTTTGTGAAGAATCAACAACAAGTGGGACACAATCATGAAGTGGAACGAAATTTATTGGATAT
>NW_018128012.1:1181682-1189823 GCF_001952655.1 Monopterus albus | reverse complement strand
CTTGGAACTTGGTAAATCGGCAGTGTATCATGAGATGTTACAAAAAACAAAAGCCAAAAATAAACATGTGATTCTAAGACTTCTTGTCCCAGATGACCAATTTTTTTTCACACTGCACTGTAAACTAAAATCTCTAGCCTCACAACACAATGCCACACCATAACATGAAAAATACCACACTGCTGAGTTGTATGGCCAATATATGGCGCTCAAACATGTGCCCTACAGCTGTCTGACAGCACACAAGATAGACTCACAAAGTGGTTCACTAGGTTTATCAATTTCCAATTATAATATGGCTTTAAATCATTTTTGAAAAAGAGTTTGGTTGAGGAAGAAGTAAGCAAATTATTGTAAAGCTCACTGTGAAATATGTGAATAGTGCAAAGTTCAAGTTAATGTAAACCCTTAAGGATGGGAAAAGGTATGTTTGATTGATATTGTTATACAATGTAATGTTGTTGAATCTGTGGTGAAAACTTTGGCCTCTTTTTCCGTCAAAAGTCTATAGAGTATAGCATCAGCTAATGCATCACAAAGACCAGCAGACTAGTCTGAATTATTATCAGTCATTGTTACTATTTAACATCAGTCTTCTAATCCAGTGAATGAATGCACATTGATTATTGTCCTCAATATCTTCTGCAAACATGAGCTAGAGAAAAAGCAATAAGGAGGATTTTGCTAAAGGTGTAAAAAAGGAAAAGTTAAAGTAAAGGAAAGAAATATCCTCATGAGGCCTTTTATAGATAAATGAAAAAATTAGAAACAACTCCCCAGTGGCCTTTACCATTTTATTTCTAAGGAAATAAGAGATTTTTTTCCTTTGCAAAGCATCTGTTGTTTTGTTTTTTCATCTTAAACCTTTCATCAGTGTGGAACACCCCTTCAGGCAACAAGGTGCCTTATGTTAAGATGTAATATTCTGTCGTAATTCAGAGCTGCTTTGCATCATGAGGATGCAAGCATCATGCATCAACCAGCATAAATTCCTTACTGCTGTAACCCTCTTCATCAAAACCAATGCATGTATACATGCATACTGTATGTATGTGTAAAAAAGCAGACAGTACTGAAGTAGGAACACTTGTTTTAATTGGACCAAGAAGTCTGAAATAAGTCCCATCTGTGGTGTGGTAGGAACTTAATAATAAGCAAACATGCCTTCCTATCGATACAACCACAAAACCGCAGCAAAAAAAGGAGGGTTAAGAATAATCTTGACGCCCCGCGGGTCATCGCACACTGTAAACAACATGGATTTATCCAAAAACAAAACAGAAGAAACAAAGCATAAGTTGTATGAAATCAATATGAGCCAAAGCAAGAATCAAAGCTGGAATAAGGGACATCAGGATAAATTGGCCTTTTTGTTGTGCTTAGCCAAATAAAATGCAGTTAGAGATGGACCTCAGGAGAAAAGGGTGACAACATAGTAATGCTTAAGAAGAGATTGATGGTCCATATCTTGACCAAGTCCATTCAGGTCCTTATGACTCTGTGTACAAAGGCATAGATTTGAGTCACATTCTCAGGTCTCTCTCACAAGCTCATAAAGTTGTTTTAAAGTAGAGACAGCCATGAGTGCTATGCCAAGGGACTGAGGGAGAAATCCAGTGTGTTGTTCGCCTCCAGTTGTAGTCCCAAACATCTAAGGCTAGCTGCTCAACTCATCTGTGATCAGCGCTTCCAGGCACTTCATGAGAGGCTGGAAACAGAATATGTGACTTACTTTTAATTGCAAAATAAGAAATAATACATTATTTTAAAAAAAGCCTGAATAATTTGGTTGAGGTCTGAGCTCACCCAGCCCCAGCTCTACTTACAAATCGATACATTAAAACCAGTAAGAGGATGACAGTTACTGAGGACATTCTCCTCCACTGAGTAACTTTACTCTTGATGCTTTAAGTGCATTTTCCAGATTATACTGAATTTTACTTGACTAACATTTTCACTGTCGTCCTTGGAGTATTTTTGTAGTGGTATTAATACTGATGTGACATGATCACAGTGTAGCAGTTAATTTTGGCACACAGCTGTACTCCACAGGGTGGACTGAGGTGCCATTCACAAAGACTTTGTCATACTGACAGATAAACATGTTAATACATTATTTAGTTATTTAATCAGTTCATTAATTCAACTTAATTAGTCAGATTCCTATTGGTTGATTGATCGGCTAATTGTTGTAGCTCTAGTCGATATCTCAGCTCTAGTCACTATTGCCTGCTGCTTTCAAATACAGCTGCAACAATTAGGCAGTTGTCTGTTTTGAGATGCTGTTGTTGGATCAACAGTCCAAAGATATTAACTAACTATCCTATGTGACAAGGAAAAGCATTAAGTCCCCACATAAGAGAAGGTAGAAATAATTACACATATGTGACAGTTTAAATGATTGAGTTATCTAAATAGTTGCTCATTTTCTGTTGTCAAGTAAGACCAAGTTAAAATCAGCTTTAGGCCAGAAGAAAACTACATTTTACTGGTTAGTCTAAACTGGATCCAGCTTCTTAAACTGGTAAACAGGACTCTACAAAAGTATCTTAAAGTTGTAGTTAAAGTACAGTACTGTAGTAAATGTACTTACTTTCCAGCAGGTGAAAACCTCTCACGGCCCCTTACCAACATTAAATCTCATACATTAAACAACCAAAACCAAAACTGTACATGGACAGAAATGACAGCGATGTGCAAATGTTCCACCAGGAACCTTCACTTCAGCTGCAGTAACAGTGTCTTCTGAGAACGTGGCTACAAGCTGGTTAGAGTGTGATGTGGCATCGTCATGTGCACAAAGGAGACAACAAGGCTACGCTGATGCATGTTTGGGAAGCCTCTGTACTGAGAAGGAGAAAATGCTGAATCAGTTTTCACTTGCTAAGAAGGATCCCACTTGATCAAAACCTTCAGCTGAACCCGTTTTTAATCAGAAAAACTCCACTCAGAAATGTCTTCTTGGTATTAATAAGTCTTCATGGCTCCACACAAAGTCAGACCAATAAAAAACTGAACAATAATTTCACAGTATGGATGAAAATGAAAAGGCAAAACAAACTGAATCCAAACATCAGAACAGGAGAGAAATCATTTTACACATGTGAAAAGGTCGACAGCAACAAAAATATAAAAGAAGAAAAAAAACAGTGTAGAAAGAAATTCTTGATAAAATGATATAGTGCTATGTTATGTATTTGCAAAACTGTTCAAATAATTGTTTAATCTGTTTGACCTTTGGAAAGACTTGACCTGTGCCCATGAAATGCTTGTGAGGAGGTGCAGAGGCTCAGAGCAACAGGAAGTCTTGCAGATACATACTGAGATGACTAAACTGTCTGCACGAGAATAGTGTGTGGGTGTAAGGTCTGATTGGCTTGACTTTAGATTATCAACATTTATCAACATATGAAATTCTAGGATTGACATTATAATCTGCATTAGTAAATATATCTACATGTTCGTATCATATGCTTTATGATTTGCTTGTGTTAACCATTTCTTTCGCCGTAAAGAGTGTAGGAGACATGTGTAAGGCTGTAAGAAGTAGACAGGAAACCACATACAGGAAGTAGACCACATCTCCTAGCAACGGTGGCGCTCTTCCTGAATCTGCAGACAACAACTAGCTGTTTATAAAGATGTAAGCAGGAGGGTAATGTCTAGGTCGAAAGGTCAGGATATTTTGTACTGAGAATTCAAAATCTGCCTGGCAACATGATCACCAAATGAGGGGTCAGGACGAGGTCAACAAACCAACCAAGGAGCGAGGATGAAGGACAACGCGGATGACGTCAGATCTACCATCCTGACTATTATAAATTCTCTGTGCAGAGGAAACTCGTGGTTCCGCCTTCCTGCCGCAGCCATGCACTATATTTCTGTGTAATGGGGCTTCAGATAGAGACGGAATCCAGAGCTCTGTATTGCTTGTCTTGAATATTGTTTTCTTCATCAAGATTGTAATAAATATTTTAAAGGTTGTTCTGACTTCGACCCTTCCTCAGAAATGGACATGCAGGACGCTTAGGTCCTTTCACCAGCAACTTTGGAACAATGAGAAGCAGGAGGACAGGTGGAGTTTAACAGGTTAAAGTCAGTGACTGTTTCTCTTCAGACATAAACAAGTTATAAATATAACTGTCCTCTTTATCTCTAACTGCTCTGTTCCACTGTCACACAGACCTTCACTGGTGATATCTTCACTGGGACGACATCCCCAGTGTCAATGTATGGAAACAGTGTGTCAGTGAAAGTGTGTGTGAAGGTGTGTATATGTGTGTGTTAGTGTCAGGATCAGAGAACGACAGCTTTCCTCTGCTCCACTGCAGATGCACTCTGATCCTCTGGGGCTTCTTCTGCACTGAAAGAAAAGTGGGTAGATGTGATGGAGACAGTGCTCTGTATTGATCTGAATCAAACCATAATCCAGACCATATGCGTCCCTTCCTCTGGACAGACTCTGCTAACACACCCAGTCCCCAGTGTTTACTGCCTCCAACCTCAACATCCCAGCTATGAGTCCCTGAGGTAAAGCCCTCAGAGCCCAGGACAGAACAGACAAAATAACCAAACCTCTCTGGATTGTCAGGAAGCTGCTCTTCTGCCAGTTGCACCTTTTACATCAGTTACACACACATGTTATGTTGTTGTAAGAAAATAAAGAACTAGTATTAACAGAACTGACCAAATAGATTTGATGTCACCTTTAAGCAAAGAGCCCTTTGTCAGCTGTGAATGTTAAATCACAGACTAATGTACTCAGGACAAGCCAGTACATTCAACCCAGACCCAGTAGCGTTCTGAAATCCCCAGGATGTGTCTAAAAGAAACAGTCTACATTTTAGTCCCCAAGTCGTCTCAGACAATCTGCATTTCCTGATGTGAGACACTGAAAAGTCTGTTAAAAGGCCTAAATCACCTTCATTCATGTGGCCACGACATCATACAAACAATAAAATATAATAGTGTTGATGTCTTTATGACACAGACATTACAAAGTGGCCCATATTGTCACATCTGTCCTGCAATGTTCACTGTGAACTGCAAAGGTAATGTCTTAAAACTTTAAGATGTTAAACCAACATGTTTTCTAACTCAATACACAGGGAACAGCTCCAGCTGGAACAGGCAGGTTTGAAGGCAGTATGTTAAACCTGAACCTGTTTACAGCCCACTGCATTATGGGTAGTGACTGAATAACCTGTGATGCACAGGCATAATAACAACAACCTGCAGAAACAAGCTCATCTGGAAACAAGGTGTCCTTCCACATCAAGTAGTCGTCGTGTCGTCGTCTCATTTCCCTCTTCTGCCGCTGTGATCTGAGACATATTTCACTGGATTCATCAGTAAACGGCTTTGCACAGAATCAAGTGGAAGGATTTAATACATTGCTTCATATATTTGAATATCTGTGTTGCTGAAATTCACTGCCATTTTCTAAACTCAGACTTTTATCCTGAACATTGTCCCTGACTTTAAAAAGGCTCCTCCGTCCACGGACACAGACAAACAACCACAACAAACCAAACCCTCCCACAATTTTACTAGAGACACTGCCACACCCGCTGTCACGATCAGCGAGTAAAGCTGCCGATAATGTCGATGGTGAACTCAATTATAAGGCCAGACGAGGATAAGCAGAACACTGTCTCTCTAATAAAAGCACAGGTCACCAATAACTGTACACAATGCAGAAGTCTGATTAAACATGTATCACACTCAGGTCAATAATTCCAGTCCAGGGTCAGAGCCAGCAAACTCACACATTCAAGGTATCCACAAGAAGAATGGTCAGTAAGGGAAGTCCATAAGTCGATGCACAGAATACAAACAAAATCAGAAGGGTTAGGCAGTAATCGGTGGTCACAAGGCAATCCAGGGTCAGAGCTGGAATAACAGGCACAAGAAGAAACGCTGGAAAGTCTGAACATGAGTTAGAACAATTCCTCCCATCAGGAAGCTGCCTATAAAGGGGTGGCAACAGGTGCAAGTAATTGTCACTGATTAGGGTAAAGAGTCCATACCTGCAGTGACACCATAACAGGAAGTGGTGTTAGAATAAAAGCATGATACCAGAAGCAGAAGAGACAGAATAATGACACCCTCCCACCACCACCTACGTCCCACAATGTCCCCCAGGCTGGTCAGGATGGGCCCGATGGAAGTCCCGGATGAGGGAAGGGTCCACAATATGGCAGGAAGGAACCCAGGACCGCTCCTCAGTCCTGTAATGCTCCCAGTCCACCAAGTACCGTATTCCCCAGCCATGTTTCCAGGAGTTCAGGAGATGTCGGACGGTCTAGACAGGACCCCCCCTTAAAGATGCGAGGAGGAGGTGGAGGCACAGGAGGAGGAGTCAGAGGGTTGGATTTAACTGGCTTGACACATGATACATAAAACGTAGGGTGAACCCGAAGGGAGCGGGGCAGGTGGAGGTGGACAGCAGCAGGGTTGATGACCTTGGATACGGGGAAGGGGCCTATGAACCTTGGAGCTAGCTTGCAACATTCTGTTCGTAGAGGTAGGTCATGAGCTGACAGCCAGACCCTCTGGCCAGGTTTGGACAGAGCGAAGCAGGACTAGGCGGGCTCTCCTCCAGGCCCGGTGACATCTACGGACTAAGGCTGATGCAGATGGCACTTGAGTCTCAGAGTCTAGACTAGGGAATAAGGGTGGAGAATAGCCATAAACATACTCAAAAGGTGACATACCAGTGGCTACAGAAGGAAGGGAGTTGTGGGAATACTCCACCCATGTAACATTATCTGCCCACAGAGAAGGGTCCTGGTGACACAAGATATGCAGGCCAGTCTCCAGCTGCTGATTGAGCTGCTGAGTCTGCCCATTCGTCTGTGGGTGGAAACCTGAAGACAGACTGACAGATAAAACTCTGTCCAGAACCGGGCCAAAAACTGGGGACACCACATCTCTGGGTAGGCCATGTAACCGAACCATGTGCTGAATGAGAAGTTGTGCAGTCTCTGTGGCTGATGGCAATTTGAAGTGTTATTTTTTGCACATTCAGAACAGGTGGCTACAAATTCCCAGACATCCTCTCTCACTGTTGGCCACCAAAACCATCTCTGCACTGGGTAGCAGGTCCATGCTACTCCAGGATGGCAGGTGAGTTTAGTGTCATGACACCACTGCATAACCTTAGTATGTAGCGGTTAGGTGGACAGGTGAAAGGACCCGGTTCCGACTCCTGGGAATGACTTCCTGCTCGATGCTGAGGTGAGCGGCTCCCACACGGACAGACTCGGGCAGGATATAAGCTGGCTCTGCGATCTCCTCCTCTCTGGTGTACTGACCGGGCATCTGCCTTGCCATTGCAGTGTCCTGGGCAAAAGGATAAGGAAAAGTTAAACTGGTCAAAGAAGAGAACCCACCTAGCCTGTCTGGGATTCAGTCTTTTAGCTGCAGGTATTCCAAATCTTATGGTGAGTTCAGACCAAGAATGGTTGGTGGGTGCCCTCCAACCAGTGTCACCATTCCTCCAACACCAGTTTTATGGCTAGCAACTCCCTCTCCCCGATACTATAGTTGCTCTCTGCCTGGGAGAGGCGCTTGGAAAAAAAGGCACAGGTGTGCAGTTTCTGGTCCAGAGTAGCACACTGGGACAGCACCCCTGAGTCCGAAGCATCAACCTTAATGATGAACTGCTTGTCTGGGTCAGGCAGTGTGAAGATAGGGGTGGAACAGAAGCATCTTTTAAGGGCTGAAACCCTTAAATAGTTTTTGAATTCCACCAGGTAATAAATTGTTCCTGGCTTTATACATAAACACAGCAGTCTTGTGTCCCACTAAATCAAAAAATTTTAACAATTTCGACTGTATAAAAGCTACATTGGTGTGATCCCTATATCCCATCTTATGCACAATTCTTATCGCTCTTTTTTGTAATATATACAATGGTTGAAGTGAGCTTTTGTATGTGTTTCCCCAGTTTTCAACGCCATACTCTAAGTATGGTAAAATCAATGAAGAATACAAAATACGTAGTGCTTTCCCATCCAAAATATATCTAACCCTTGCCAATATCGATATATTTTTTGCTATTTTGTGCTGAACATATCTGATATGAGATTTCCAGGAGAATTTGTCATCAACCATGACACCTAGAAATTTAATTTCAT
>NW_018128012.1:1180241-1180968 GCF_001952655.1 Monopterus albus | reverse complement strand
TGTATCATCTGTACAAATGCTTCTTCCTAAACTAGGACCAACATTCACAAAAAACCTGTTAAACTTATCAACTGCATCCTCCATTCTGTTGACCGGTGTATCATTATCCATAAAATATTGGGGGTAGTTACTCTTGCTGGGACTATTCCTAATCAATTTATTTAATATATTCCAAGTACCTCTCATGTTATTTTTGTTATCCTCTAATAATATTGTTTCTTACATCTCCTCAGAATCTCAATTAATTTGTTCTTGTACGCCTTATATTTTACTTCTGTCTTCTTTGATCTGTCCTTTATGAAATCCTTGTATAACGCATTCTTCTTTTTACATGCATTCTATAATCCCTTACTTATCCACGATTTCCCACTATAATTCCTTTTGTTTTTATACTACTTACGAGGGCAGTTCCTGTCCTATACTTAAATATATTAAAAAATTGTTCATATGCTTTGTCTAAGTCTTCCTCTCTGTACACTGCTTCCCAGTCCTGCCCCTTTAAGTCCTCCTTAAGCCTCCTTACAGTTTGTTCATTCATCACCCTCCTGTAGAACAGATTTGTTTTTGGCCTCTCTTTTCTAAAATGGCAGTCATAAACCAAAAATACAGGTAGATGATCACTAATATCATTTATAAGTAATCCACTTGTCATTGTGCTTTCAATATCATTGGTAAATATATTATCTATTAGTGTTGCATGCTGGGTTGTTAATCTACTTGGTTTTGT
>NW_018128012.1:1175871-1178668 GCF_001952655.1 Monopterus albus | reverse complement strand
ATTAAATTTTTCTATGCTGGCTCCAGGTGCTCTATAAATACAGCTTACTACAACCTTTTTCTTTTTTTCCATGGATATTTCTACAGTTACACACTCCAGCAAGTTATCAACTGCCCTCGACATGTTCTCAACTTTTTCATAACAGAAGTTTTTATCTATGTACAAAGCCACACCACCTCCCGTCTTCTGCTCTCTGTTTGTGCATACCAGGTCGTACCCATCAAGGTCAAAATCCACTCCCCTTACATTATTAATCCAGGTTTCAGAAATAGCAATTATATTAAAAGAATGTGTAAGACTACAAAGATAATGCTTAATGCTCTGAAAGTTAGCGTATAGACTTCTGCTATTAAAGTGAATTAATGATAATTTGTTTTCAGTCCTGACATTGCTGTTAAACTGCTCATCCGTGTAATACTTGCAGTTATTTCCAAGGTTTTTGAAAAAGTTTTTTTCAGGGTCAAAGCCATCGTCCGTTTCATGATAGTGAATTTCAGTGTCTCCAAATGTGTTCAGTTCCAGATCCAGTCCCTCAAAAACTATTAAGTACTGTAGCAAATCACTTGCCAAATATCGTCCATTGGTCATGCTTGTTGTTGTTGGTTCCAAATCTCATCTGCCATCGCAGATATCAGTATAGTTGTAAGTTTCTTCAGACATTAGAGGGTCCAGCGGCCCCATCATACTCTCCTTGTCTCGGCGTGCTGTTCCTGGGTCCAAAATCCTGGTTCCGAGGTCGGGTCACCAGTTTATCATATCACAGAAACGCGATTTCTCCTCTCTCCTTAGCCTCTCTTAACATCGGCATCAACGCTTTTCTTCTCTTCCTCACACACTCGGGGTAATCTTCGTTGATGTAGATCCTGGTTCCCTTAAGCTTCTTGGCTTGTTGCAGGATGTTTATCTTATCTTTCTCAGGAAGTCACTTAACCATCATCCCCCTTGGACCCCGTTCGGTCAATTTCCCAACTCTGTAAACCCGTTCCATCTCTATATCTTGATGAATTTGCAGTTTGTCCTTTAAGATCTCCTTCACCTTACACTCTATAGCGCTTTTCTCACAGTGTGTTGTGTTGTGGAAATTGCCACCACAGTTGCACTGGCCAAAGCGCTTTACAGAAGATCATACACCATTCACCCATTCACACACAACATTCACACACCGATGACGACAAGGCTGCCAGTATGGCAGATTAGGTTGGTTGCTTTGTATTGATGCGGTATCTAGTATCAGTATGTAGTGTCAGTATCATTTCAGAAAGTCTCAGATTCTCTGCTAATATTTTTATCATTATTGCATTGTATTATCAAAATATTGAGTAAAGGTTTTAAGTATTTATCCCCCACTACATTCAACAGTACAGATATTGTTTTCCAGGTGCCTGAGAGCCAGAATGGCGACTGGTTCAGTGAACTACGATGGGTAAGAACCAGTTTTCTGTTCACAAAAATTTTTAACTTGCAGTTGCTTCTGCTGAGTTTCTTCATGTCATGACTGACTCTGCCATGTTTGACCTCACCGCAGTACAATGGCAGTGAATGGAATTTTGTTTGTACTGCTCAAATTATTTAAAGGTCTTGTCAGAAGAGATGACTGAACACTCTGGTATTGCTAATTACATTGAAGATTAGTTTACTAATACTTTTGGCAAGTGGAAAAATTTAGTGATCTCTGCCCTTACAACTTTGGCGGCAGCAGTCACACTGCTGACCTTGTGTGGATGCGGATGCATTCCCTGCATTATGCATCTCTGTCTCAAGTGCATTACCCCTGCCATTGGCAGTAGCTATGAATTGATACAAACTCCGGCCCCCTGGGAATCCTATCCCCTGACCTCCCTCACTGAGCCCGGTGAGTGAGAGGTTGAAGAGCTCCATGGACCGGAGTGAAGACCGTGGATCCCACATAAAATGGTTAAGGTTTTTTTTTTAACTTTCTTCCAAGCATGTAAAACTAAGAAACTTGATATTGCGAAAAACAAAATTGATTAGACATTTCAACAAATACGCATATGACACCACAACATTCCAATAGTACATGCTTGAAAGGGAGTAGGACGAAGTATACACTTATCTAGTCCTACCCCCTTTCTTAGGTTAACACATACTGATATATTCTTGCATACACGTAGGTGGTGTGAACTCATAGTTTGTTAACTGATTTTGATAATTAAGTTTGGTAAGTATTAATGATAATGGTAATGGGTAATGGTAATTTAAATCCTTATTGAGTGGTGTTCATGATTATGGTAGGATGTAAGAGAATCTTTGTTGTTTTTTGTGTATTAGTTACCCCCTAATGTTATGATTAACCAATGAAAGCTTGCTACACATGATGTTTATGCATTTCCACAATTATCCACAGCCCCCTGCCTACGAATTAATACAAACTCCGGCCCCTTGGGAATCCTTCCCCCTGATCTCCCTCACTGAGCCCGGTGAGAGAGAGGTTGAAGAGCTCCATGGAACCGGAGTGAAGACCGTGGATCCCACATAAAATGGTTAAAGGTTAATACATACTGATATATTCTTGCATACACGTAGGTGGTGTGATCTCATAGTTTGTTAAATGATTTCTGATAATTAAGTTTGGTAAGTATTAATAGAAATTGCTAATGGTAACTTAAATTCTCATTGAGTGGTGTTCATGATTATGGTAGGATGTAAGAAAATCTTTGTTGTTTTCTGTGATTTGGTTACCCCCTAATGTTATGATTAACCAATGAAAGTTTGCTACACATGATGTTTATACTTTTCCACAATTCTGTCTGCTCAAATGCGCTTCATTGCATTGAAT
>NW_018128012.1:1171237-1175659 GCF_001952655.1 Monopterus albus | reverse complement strand
GGAGGTGATGATGGCTGTAGACAGAAGAGCAGGGATAAACTGGGTAAGGGAGACTGTGCATCGACCTGTGAGGCGGTGGCTGGTGGTGTAGATTAAATCCAGGGAGGTCCAGAGGAGAGGTCCGAAGAGGAAGAAGACACTTGAGACTGCAGGGCAGGATAACGACTAGGGTGCTAACAAGGACTAGAGAGAACAAAGACAATCTTAGCATAAACTCGACAAAATAACATAACAACCACTGGCCTGAAGACAGAGACAGAACTGGCAGAGGAGTGACTGGTGAACAGTGTATAAGTATGGAGGAGACTAATGAGGTGCAGCTGGTGAGTAATCAGGGAAGCGGGGCAGGTGTGTTGAATAGTGTAATCAGTGCAAGGGCTAAGCTAGTGTGAGAAAAAAGAAGAGAGGAAGGTGTAGCTGGGCAAACCTGACAAAATGTTTAGTGGAGACAGGATGTCTAGCTCAGGCTGTTAAATGCTTAGTCATTCCCATGGGGTACTCCAGGTTGTTTATGTTCAAGGATAACTAGATAGAAAGTTGATTACGGTTAGGAGACAGGATGTTCATTACTGTATGACGTGTTTAATCATAATCGTAATCATAATATCTTCTTATGCTTAATGTCATGACGTGCCACTAGATGTCATGTCAGAATGTCTTAGATACACACCACACAATCAACAGACAATCACACAGTGATTTTCTTCATGTTTTGACTACTGCTCTGGTCAGCTGCAAAGCTGGCACCGGGAGACGTCACGGTTTGACGTGCCTGTGTAGAATGGGGCTAGCCCAAAGCGATATAATGTACAGGCCTGTTGGGTTCGGGGTCTTTCATCCTTCAGCTGCCTGCGTGCATGTTGGAGGTGCAAGATACCTGAGCGTGTAATGTTAATTTTTACCTGTGTTCATGGAATAAATCAGCACTGTTTTGAAGCTACTTGGACTGCCTCGTCTCTCAGAGTTAGCATGGTAAAAAGAACCGGAATACAACAGTGTCATGGTCCACTTTTCAGAATCAGCATTCTGTTTGCTAACCTTGAAACAAAACAGACTAGAGCAAACTTTAAATCTTATTAAACTGCATTACTAACACATTAACATTTAACAATTATTTAACACCAGCTCTTCACTGTTTTGACCACAGGCTTTGCAGCTTTAAGTTTCTGCCTGTAGGTTGGAATAAAATGGACCATACAGTGATCAGAAAGTCTGAGGGCTGCGCGGGGGACAGAGTCATAGGTATCTTTTATTGTTGTGTAGCAGTGGTCCAGTGTGATTTTGTCCCTGGTGGGACAGGTGATGTGCTGTTTTTGGGCAGTTTGTGGGAAAGATTTTCTTCTGCTGGTGCGCAGTGTGTTTTATGGATCCAGTTACTTAACTTGTTATCAGTGAGCCACAGTTTAACACAGTGTGTGGTGCTTTCTGCTACCTTGAAAGGTCCTTGCCACCGAGGTTCAAACCAGTGAAGTTTGTGCACCTTGCGGTAGACCCAGCTGTCCACGGCAACTGAGGTAGGCTCCTCAGGCTCCTCCCTCTGAGTCCGTCTTATCAGCCTTGTAGCTGATTATATAACCCTTTCTGCTTGAACCTCCTGCATCATGTCATTGTGGACATCTAACGGGCCCCCCTCCCGGGGGTATGGGAAGCCCCTAGAATTACTGGAAGACAGGACGCTGGACTCCATGTTTATGCAGAAGATCCTCACAAAAGTTCATCTCTGACCATACTTAGCCCTGTGGTGGTTAGCAGTAAATCACACTCCAGACAAAATATGCAATCAAACAGCATGTAGCTCACATTTGGTATCAGCTTGTGTGAGTGTGTGTGTGTGAGTGTGTGTGCTGAGTGGTCATTAAGTTCATGTGAGTTGAGTTTATGTAAGCAATCAAAATATTCCCTGTTTACTTAGAATATAGCTAACACTGGCCTAATAAGTATAAACTATATTAAGTTTGCTTTTACCACTACACTACTTAGAGTAAAAGTATATTTTAAAACAAGATTAATGCAGTTCTGGTATCACAATAATGAAAAAGATGATTTTACTAAATTCTTTAAAAGGTTAATCTGATCCAATCCCCTACTGAGCTTGTTTGAAATACTCCTGTTAAAGATGGGTGATCCTTTTATTTAAAAAAAAACCTAAGGATTAAATTTCAGACAGACTAAAACGACTAGATAAAGAAAGATTTTTCAGTAAATGATACATCATGTTTCAGAATCTGGTAATGTTTTGTGAGAAGTAATATGCAAACTAAGTAGCTATAGATATAAGGAAAATGCAGTGGAATAAAACTACAATATTTTTGCTGAAATGTAGTTAAGCAGAAGTATGAAAGGTACAAAACTGGTCAATGGTTATTTTCACAAAGCTGCTTCAGAGCAGTTTATAGTTTTTGTTTTATCTGTTCTTAGAATGTGTATTTTGTTTTACACAGTGTTTTACAGTATTTTTATGAGTCAACAGACCACACAGTAGGTCATTTTAAAGTGCAATAACCTCTTTATTCATGATGTACAGTGCTACCCTCAGAATTGTATTGTATTGTATTGTATTATGTCAACTGACTGAAGGATATGTTGTCTGCGCTTCAGTTGGACCGTCCAGCTATCATCAACAATAAGGTCGAACCGGTCCCTTTGCCAGCTCCTGACTCACCGCCCTTGGCCAACTTGGCCCAGTGCATAGTCAGTGGCTGGGGTGTGACCTGGCTCAACAGCTACACCCTGTCACCTGTACTCAATTCTGTGGATGTGAACATTTTCTCCAACTGCAAGTACTACTACTACTTCTTCAGGATTACGGACAACATGATCTGTGCTGGCTCACTCTATGGTGGGAAGGACTCTTGTCAGGTGAGGCATTAATTCATGTTTGTATTTGTGTGTGTGTGTGTGTGTGTGTGTGTGTGTCTATTTGCCCTGGACCCTCGACCACGTGCTGCGATTCTGAAAGCCACTACTCCTGGGTTGTGGATTGCGGCTGTCCAGGTGCAGGTGTTTGTGCATTGTGTAAAGCAGCAGAAGGCTGTGCATACATCTGCTGAGCTGATATGGAGGACCATTAAGCTGCATCGTACTGTTTAACTTTATCTCTCATCTCTTTAAGTTGTACTTTTGTCAGCTGTGCTTATAAAGATGAGATTTCCTGTTCCTCTTTTTCTCTATCTTCTTTATCATTGTCAATATACTGCATAATATGAGCTGCCCACTGCTCAAATGGGAGTGCACTGGAGGAGAGAGAGATGTGCGTTGCCCTCCCACTGGCTGTGTTTTTCTGGATTTTCTCAAATTCAGCCAGAAAACAAAGACAGTCCTGAAGAAATGTCTCACAGTGTTTAACTTTAGCATCTGTTTTGTGTTTTTGTAGCAAAGATGCTGTATTGTGGTGCAACCGTGCTGTGCCCGCTGAGTGGACTGCTTGTTTGATATAGAGTCTTATAGCTCCCTCTTCTGGGAGAGCCTTGTCATAGGCACCAAACATTCCTTTTTGATTCATTTTTTCAGACCATGAAATAAAATTCTTTGTTTCACTACAATATTCATTTAAACTCAATGTGGCAAGCCATTTGTTTAACAGCTGGTACAAAATAGAACCTAATGAGCCAGACAGGCATTTATTCCAACCCTGAATAATTTCACAGTCAGCCATAATGAAAAAATAATATGCCACACGTGACGCTTGTCCGTTATGAGAGACTCCTGGTCCAATGAAATCTCGCTGCCCGGCGAACCTTCTACGCCAGAATAGTTCTGACGCGTGCCGGACCTTGGGGTTACCCCAGCAAAATAACACCGTTTTATCTCAAAAGGACAGCGGCCACCATAAGCTGATGCAATTCCCCACTAAGCCTGTTTCCACCCGAACACCATACACTGCTGTACAAGGCACGTCAAATCCACAACGAATTTTCACAGTCGAACCTAAATTGTTCAGCCGTGATACGCTTGTGGACAGTGTTTTAATCAGCCTGTTGTACAGTTAACCTTTCCACACATTTCATGAGCAAAACAGCTGGCGATCTCCCTGTGCCATAATTACGTGTGGAATATATCAAAGAGCATCTGTTTGGTTGAGATGACTCTCTGCTTATTCTCCAGCCGGAGGAAAATTAAAAAGGAAATGGGAAATTTGGGGAGACAACTGCTACTATGTAGCAGAAATTCACTTATAAAACGTGGATTTTACGTCCCTTATTGATATCAAATTCTGTAATCACGGCACTCATTCACCATCCCTCAAAAATGAGTCTATGTGCTTGTAAACTTTTACATGTGACAGGGAACAAATCAGCACATCATTCAAAAACAAAAAAAATGTGTTTTATTATCCTTACTGTTTTGAATCCAATTTGGAGTGTCGAGAGTGGGCAGTCCACACATCGACGAAACTTTGACATAAATCCAATGTGCAGGTTT
>NW_018128012.1:1149105-1153819 GCF_001952655.1 Monopterus albus | reverse complement strand
CTATCTGACTAAAAATACCTAACATACAGTAATAAACATTCATTAAATATTTGACAAACTGAAATTGAAATGAATCTGGCACATTGAAATTTTCAGGAGCTTCTTGATCCAAATCCTGGATCAGGTCCTGGTTCTAAAATATACAGTTTATTATCTTAAATTATTGTTATGAATGAAAATAACTGGGAGCTGGACAAAACACTGTCAGAACTACAGAGTCACCACAGGGGAGATATTAACTACTACTTTGTACAGTACCTGTATGTGTACACAGTCTGGGTAACCATCCCCGTTGGACCATCTAATACTGCAGTAACAAAAGGTGGCGGCTGTCGCGGCTCCACTGGACAAAAGCCTGCAGTAAAACTTGGCCTAAACCGAAAGGAAGCAGTAAACGGTGACATCTAGTGGCGACTCTGAGTTTTACATTTAGTGAACCTGCTGAAATGAGCCTTGACATCCTGGTCAGTAAAGGCTCTAATGCTGGTAAAGAAAACATTAGAACCAGATCAAACAGCAGAGAATAATCAATGAATAAGATATTCCTGCTTAAAAATGACCGTTTGTTTTTATTTTATTCTGCGGCTCTGGTGACATCACAGCAAAGGTGTAACAGATGTTTACAGGATTGTTCAGTTCTGCAGAACTCAGAGCTCTGACTTCTAGCCTGAAGGTGTCTTTATGTGATTATGTTTCAGCATCAGCATCATCAAATAAACACTTAAAGTTACGAGCTTTTGTTAACTAAGTGTACGATTACACTGCTAAAGTTCCTCAACATCACTCAATAGACTTCAGTACAAAGTTTTGTCTACTTGTCCTACGTGAATATGTTTTAGACCAGAATACCAGAATAAGATATGAAAAGTTTAAAGCAAGATAAATATTAAATGCACACATTGCATTTTCCCTGTAATACAGGTCAGCATGTACAGACAACTTGTTCTTCCTGTTCTTCTTGGTCCCAGCAGGAAACAGGACTCATCCTTCCAATGTCAGATGATCTGCATGATCCTTTTAGCCTCAGCTCGAACTGCAGGAAACCACAGCACAGAGCGTTTTACTGCATGTTTTCTAATTCCACATCAGCAGCAACAGACTAAATAGGAAGAGCCCCCACCCCCCACCCTCCTCCCCTTGGTGCCTAGCCAGGCCCCTGCTACAGCACAGCTCTCACTCACCCGTCCTGACACCTGAGATCCTGACACAAAGCCCATGATGTTAACATCACTAAAAGACTTAAGCAGAGACTATCTTTTGCCTTCCAGTTGGTTTGCAGAGCTGCCCCCCCCCCCCAGGTGGACCCGCACCCACAGGAAAGAGCACCAGTACTAGGACCAATAGATTATATTGTCATTAGGATGATCAGAGGTGCTCTTACCTCTAGCCCACCTTCGGTACACATTTATACACAGTATAGTGATGACAGTGTAGAGGATGACGAGCAGGATGATGCACACCAGGTTGGGCAGAGACATGACAGGAGGAAGAGGAGGGACACCTGTTGGCTGAGTTCGGACTGTGAGGAAGAAAACAGCTTCTTCAAACAAGTGGCAACATCCCCAGTTGTGTTTTTACATTACCAGTAAACACACACCTCCGTCCACCATGTCAGGCTACATGTGTAATATATATATTCACAGAAGAAAGCAACTAGAGTAAAAGCCCATAGACGTCAAGTGACAACACAGAGCTATGTTCACGCTCATCTCACTGAGGTGGGTCAGATAGGATCTCTGCAACCTGTCAGACCATACAATACAAATGTTGAGGCATGTTAAACTATAAAATCATCTATAAACCTAGAGAGCAAAAACTCATGTCATGTGTCTGTGCTACTGGCAGCAAGACAACACAACATGAACCCAGGTCAGTGTGTGATGCATCGTTTCTTGTCATAAATGGGTGGATTTATGTTCACTGATCAGATTTTGGTGTCACGCTGTCAGAATGTGAGTCAAGCTGAAGGCAAGAACCATTGTTTTGGATTGAAAAGCAAAATCTTCACTCTTTTCTACTTCCAGAACAACGTTGCCTCAGAGACAAGTTTGCACACCAGACAACGGAACTGATGACCCATCACACGTGCACTGTGTGTATCTGTATGTGTATGTGTAGAGAACTGAGGGTCATCATCACCTCTGACAGCCAGCAAACTCTCTGACGACTCTCCTTCTGTCGGGTGCGCACACTTGTAGGAGCCTTCGTCAGACTTAGACACCGATGGGAGGAGCATTGTTCCTTGAGGCTCTTTACCAATGAAAACACCATTTCTGTAGAAAGTAGCGTTGAAGACTGACGAAGACCTTGGCACATATCTTTCCTTGTAGGAGCAATGAAGAGTCACTTCAGTTCCCTCCATCACAGGAAGTGCAGGACTCTCCAGGATCACTTTACCAGCTGGAACACAGAAAGGAAAACCACAGTCCTTGGTCATGCACTTTGGTTTTCAGTCCTCAGTTTTACAGCTCAGTCTGTTTAGCTGCAAATCTTATGTGCAACAATGAACTGTTTGAAATGCAGCTGTCATCAAAACACTAAAACAAATAGAAAGGTTAAAAAAGCTAAGGCCACCGCTTTAAAACACAATGTAACTAAACATGTACTTTTGGCATTAGAAGCTTACTGGTCACTGTGATGTTGAGGACGTTGCTGCACTCCCCCCGCTCAGACTCACACCAGTACTCTCCACTGTCTGATGCATAGACACCCCCAATAACACAGGAGGATCCCTGTGGGCGACCCCATTTGTCCTCACATGAACGTAGTGATCCAGAGGAGGTGTTTCTCTTCACTGTCCAGCCACTGAAATTACCCGGTGATGCACAGCTCAGGGTGATGTGCTCAAAGCGAAAGAACTGAGTCCTTTCAGGATGGACACTCAGTGTGGCTGCTGTGGGCGCAAAGGAAATGTCAGACATGAGTGTAAAACAGGCAAGGGTGTTAATTAGGTCCTTTTGTGGTTGGTTATCAAAATTCCAGTAGAGAGGTGAAAGAAATTCACAGATGGTTACAGGAAGTGACTGATTTCAGTTATTTTGTCCTCAGGGGGTGCTACCAAATATTAAGTTGATCATCATGTTTGCAGTAGGTCATGACTGCAAAAGGGTGCTCTACTAAATACTATAAACACTTGGCATGAAGGGGTTAAATGATTTTGAGATAGAAGTCACTAAAAGTTGCATATTGTGTTGAATTTGGAGAAACCGCTTGTTACATTAGTTGTGCTGAACCATTTCAATATTTCCTGCTTGATTTGTTCATTGCAAACAGCTGAATGTTTGTGAATTTTGTACATACAGTGCAACTACTGTGTTTTCCAGAACACTAATGGACAACCCTCCAAAACCTCTGTATTTATACTATTACATTAATATTCACTGCAAACATGTTCAGGGCAACCAACTATTATGTTGTGTTATTATGTGTTATTACAGCCAACATGTTGGTTATTCTCAAACAATGGTTCAGAGCAAGTAACTAAAACTCATGTTTATATTAATATCTGTTTAGTTAATATCTGTTAAAAGCTGTGAAAAGTGAGCTGACAATTTGGGTGCACACAGAATTGTGATCAAATTGAAACATTTTCTCCAGATAATAACATTGTTGACACAATGAAATAGTAAAAGTAAAAGAAACAACCAAAGAATGATTCAGTCTCAATTGTCAAATATTATAAATAGTATA
The DNA here is from genome assembly GCF_001952655.1 of Monopterus albus. Taxonomy (NCBI): domain Eukaryota; kingdom Metazoa; phylum Chordata; class Actinopteri; order Synbranchiformes; family Synbranchidae; genus Monopterus; species Monopterus albus. Next base: position 1,150,129 of record NW_018128012.1, on the reverse strand, counting down.
TTTTAAGCTTATGGATTCCAACAAAGAGATAGAAATGACTTCTCCATGAGCTACAAATCATAGCGGCTAAAAGACAAATCTGCAGGTGAAATAGTTGAAAAAAGAATCATTTCTCACAGATCAGTAGGCAGAGAGCTGTGATCGCCATTCTGTGTTCATGCTGTCTGAGTTCCTCTCAATCACTTTCACCCAGCCATCCACCCACATCCTGAACTCGAAGCAGAACTCAAACCACAGCGGCAGGCTGAAAAGCAGATACATGCATACAAAAAGTACTGCAGTTAGGACATGCAACAAAAGTATTTAAAATACATATATTAATCAACATCAGAATAAGAATCAGCTTTATTGGCCAGGTGAGTTGGACACACAAGGAATTTGACTCTGGTGCATCGGCTCTCAGTGCGTATGTACATATCCTCATGCAAGGGGCAAGTAAACAGTAAATCAGCATAAGGCTATGTAATATAACAAAATAAGCAGTAAAAACAGACAGTAAACAATGCAGACAGACAAATGAATGCTCATTGAAAAGAGATAAATAGGAATAAAAATAGAGTACTTAAAAATAGAGACCTGTATGAAGCTGTATAATCTGTACAATGTATATATACAGGTATTGCACTGAGGTTTATTGTCCAATCATATGGTCATTGGTTAAGTGTTCATCAGAGTGACAGCCCGGGGGAAGAAACTGTCCCTGTGCCTGGTTGTCTTGGTGCACAGTGACCTGTAACGCCGTCCAGAGGGGAGGAGTTCAAACAGATTGTGTACAGGGTGTGAGGGGTCAGCAGTGATCCTCTTCGCCCTCCTTTTGACCAGTGAGGTGTACAGGTCCTCCATGGAGGGCAGGCTCACACCAATGACCTTTTCTGCAGTCCTGACTGTCCGCTGAAGTCTGTACTTGTCCTGTTTGGTTGCTGAGCCAAACCAGACAGTGATGGAGGTGCAGAGAACAGACTCAATGATTCCTCTGTAGAACTGTATCAGCAGCTCCTGGGGCAGGTCAAACTTCCTGAGCTGG
>NW_018128012.1:1130669-1144872 GCF_001952655.1 Monopterus albus | reverse complement strand
ATTGTTCAATTGCTAATGCCCTTTCACATACTCCCCGTTAACGAAGATGACTTCATTAATCCATTCACTAAAATGCTCCAGCCTCGTCATAAGAGAGCTGCCCCTGGTGGCTCATTTGACAGCCACATTTACATTGATGCAATTGGTGTTCCCAGGGGTGTCCCAGATGAATTCAAAGCCAGAAATCAAATTCTGGCTGGATTTGAGTCCATATTTTTGTGGCCTACAATTAATAAAAATGTAGATTGGATTAACTACATTTACTATAATCAACAGAGATTTTTTAATTACACCAGAGATGCCGTGGGAGGAATAGCTGAACAATTGGGGGCCACATCTCTTATGACTTGGCAAAATAGAATGGCACTTGACATGTTACTGGCTGAGAAAGGAGGGGTTTGTAAGATGTTTGGTGACTTCTGCTGCACTTTCATTCCTAATAACACTGCTCCTGATGGAAGCATCACTAGGGCCCTTGCAGGCCTGACCTAAGACTCACTATTCTCTCCTCTCAGCTGCTCGCAAACTTCTACAGCGCGACAGTAGAGAGCATCCTCTGTCTCAGTGCGACAGTGTGGTACGGGAGCTGCACTGCACAGGACAGAAAGGACCGACCCGGGTGGTGAGAACAGCTCAGGGCATTGTAGGGAGTCCTCTCTGGATCTGGACTCACTATACACTGACTGGATCCAGAGGAGGGCCGGACGGATTGCTGCAGACCCCACCCACCCAGGCAACAGTCTGTTTGTGCCTCTTCCTTCCAGGAAAAGGTACAAGAATATAAATATTCAAACAAACAGACTGAGACACAGCTTCTTCCCCAGAGCTGTGAAATCAATCACCCCCCTAACCCCTAGTCACACACATAACCTCCCCGCTATGGACAGACACAGAACACTGGACCTCACACCTCTTCCTAAAGACTGAGATTTGCACTGAGCTGCACCTTATAATGTTACTACACTCTTTTGCTGCTAACATGCTGCTGACCTGATTAGGTCTCATACATCCCTTTTTATTTGCTCATTGCTTTATATTGACTTATACAATTTTGTGTTATGTAAATAATGGGTCTTTTAAGCTGAGAGCTGCCGGAAAAAATTTCATTGTGCTGTGCATAATGACAATAAAGATTCTTGACTTGATGTCTCTGTCATCTTGGCTCCCATGTCACCAGTATTAGTAGTGCTTTGTTCATATTGTGCTGCAGCACTTAAATCTTTTAAAATCAAGGAAACTCCATAAGAGAGGACCTTATGTTAGAATTCAGTATAGTTTTATTGAATCTCCAACACTGAGGCATAGATGTACATTTTTGCTGGATACCAGTGAAAGATATGTCCCCAGCTCTTTCAACCAGGAACTCTGAGAGACGACGCAGACCACTTGGATATATAAAAAATGTAACCGTGCTGGTTTATTCAAAGGATCACAGGTAAAATTAACATCACACGTCCAGGCATCTTCCACCTCCAGTACTGCGCACAGGCAGCCCGGAAGATGAAAAAAGCCCCAAACCTAATAGCCTATACAATTTAATCACTTGGTTGGGCTAGCCCCATCCTACACAGGCAACGTCAAACCGTGACGTCACCTGATATGCCAGCTTTGCAGCTGACCAGAGCAGTAGTCAAAACATGGAGAAAATTAAAGTGTGTGGCTGTTGATTAGTGGTATGTATCTAAAAACATACAGGACATTCAGGGACATGTCCGAACAGTAAGCCTTGGAAGATATTATAATTAAGATTACGGCTGAGCATATCATGCTACTAGCAATATTCATCCTGTCTGCAGACTCTGCAATCTAGTTGACCTTGGGGCCCACATGCAGCCTGCAGCAAGCTCATGACAATGAACTAAGCATTTACCAGCCTGAGCATAGCCAGCCTGTCTCCACTAAACATTTGCTAATACAACAGATGTCTAACAAATATCTATCTGACTAAGAAAATACCTAACACCAGCTAATGTAGGAATTAAAAGGAACAAAGTGGCTTATTCATTAGCTAAAAGAGCTCTAAATAGAAATGATGGTGATATTTTAGAAATTTCTATGGGGAAAAGAGAAGTACGATTAGTAATTTATAGTAGTGTAATGAATTCCTGGCAGTATATATGAGATAGAGTTAATAAAGGCAGACTATAATCATATTCAAAAATGTATTAAAGTTAAAAAGTATGGAGGTAGATATAGATAATGTGACATTATATTATCTAGACTTTGGGATACACAACTAAACAATATATTACATACTGGTAGGGTGGCATGCGGTGAATGTTAGAATTGTAAATGTGAAGAAACTGTTGAATATTGTACTATTATAATGTAGGAAATTTAATGTAGAAAGAGAAATATTGAAGGGTAGGGTTTTAGAAACTGGAAAATAATGGAGTGTTAAACGTTTCTTGGAGATAGGAGAAAGCAATTTCAGATGCAAAGAGATTTGATTGTACATTTACAAGTAACTGGGTTAATAAATAGAAAAGATCATAAAGCCATGATATTACACACTCCGGTACAGTAGGTGGTGACACTGTGGTTGTTGAGGTCTGAGGTGAACTAAATTCATTCAGGCAAATCATGTCATGATTCTGTGCCTCTGGCTTCCGGTCTCAGGCTTTTATTTTGACACTACCTCCTGGCCCCAGCTCACCCTGACTCCTGAGAGATTTTTCTCATTATCCACATTGGTTTCACCTGCTTCTCATTACCCACACCTGCTCACAACAGTATATAGGCAGCTTCCCCACACTCGAAAGCTGCCAGATTATTCTAATGCCTGTTCAAACAATTAAATGGATCAGTGATAATTTCTCAGTATACACAGGAGAATTACTGGCTATTGTGCTAGCACTAGAATGGGTAGAGGAACATAAACCATTGGATGTCTTCATTGGATCAGATTCCAACAGTTCTTTAATGAGTATTCAAAACAACCAATCAGACTCAAGACAAGACATAATACTGGAAATAGCTTGTATATTATTCAGATGTCAGAGGGCTGGAATAGATATTAGGCTAGTTTGGATACCAGCACATACTGGGGTGGAGGGTAATGAATTAGCAGATGAATTTGCAAAAGCTGCACTACAAAAAAGAAATGTTTTTGTGGAAGTAAGCTATAGTAAGGCTGAGGTTAAGAGTTTGATTAAAAGGAAGCTGAAAGAGAAATGGCAAAGGCTGGTTCTATTATAACATTCAAAGGAAAGTATGAGAAATGAGAGGAAGTACTGGAAATAGGAAGGATGAAGATATGGTATCAAGATTGAGATTTGGGCATACTGGTTTAAATAGCACATTGAAGTTAATCAGGAAACACACTACAGGGGAATGTGAACTATGTAGAGTACAAGAAACAGTGGAACATGTTTTAATGAGCTGTCCCAGGTTCCGAGGGAATTATTCAAAAATACTGTTTTAAGAGGTGGAATGAACTTTAGTTTACTGGAGGTGTTGGGACAAAGGTCAGGAGATATAGGATACAGAACACTTATTAGGTTTTTAGAGAGCACAGGGTTACACAAGATAATATGTGAACTGAGTGAGTGGGGTTATTTTGGTGTGGTGGTAGGTAGGGGCCGTTCTGATCCACACTCCAGTCTGGAAGGTGGCGCTAATGCACCTAAAGCTGGTTGCCAACCGCCATTGCCGCTGAAGAAGAAGAAGAACCACCTGATAGGTGTTGGCGGGAGAACTTACAGTGTGTTTGTCTAGGTAGTTGCTGCTACATTATCAAATAGGCAGCTGTACAGACGTTATCCACTCAGGACTATTCAGGGACTCGGTGACTGTGCGTTCATATTCAGTTCAGCCGAAGACTGATCTAGAAACCAGTCCGATCTAGAGGAACTCCGAGAAACTCCGCGTGGTTTGACCCCCCCCCCCCACCTGTGTTGTACAACGTTTAGCATGAGGCCATCTCTATACTTCGTCTTGTTGATACAATTTGCACCGAAAGTCGAAGGTATGTTTAATATGAAAGTAGACATTGTCGTGTGGGTGGCATCTGTCGATACGCTTTGTGACTAAATGAAGTTACCTGGGGTAATTAATTACTGAAATCTCTACGGCGTTACCTTTGCATTAGGCCACGTGTGTTTGTCTAATGTTACTTTATTTAATGTGACCAAGACAATTGGGCGACCTGACGTCATGTTATCTTTATTTGACCTGTCTGTCCTAAATACTGAAATAATGTTCAGACCACTTAAATTGGTTTTAAATAAAACTCCTGAATCTCAGCCCTTCTGAACTCTTCCGTCATTTCCGGTTCATATCCCTGACAATCCACAATGACGTCTTACTGACGGTTCCCATAATCCATCAGGGTATGTGCCAGTGATGTCGCCACCCGCCTGAAGGCAGGTGGTCTATTCACAATTCAAATAATCATATTGTTCCTTTGAACAACAAAGCATTTCAGAGCAGTTTGCATGAAATGTAAAAGACTTTAAGAAAAGATGCACATGACAGTATAAAATGACAGAGGGTTAAAGGGTAAAGTGAAATAGAGCCAGGACAGAAGAATAAAGATGAGCAGTGCAGCATTCATATTCAGCAGTTTAAGATATGAATAAGTAGCCCCAGGTTTTACTTAATAAAATGCAGTGGCAAACAAACTCTGCTTTATTGAACTGATATTTGGAGCAAAGAGACGTTGTAAACATTAGAATTGTTTTCTGACTGTGAGTAACAGGACACATCAAGTGTAGAATAACTGTGAAAGCAGCCTGCCAGTGAACTAATGTTATTCTTGATTTTGCAAGCAGCAATAAAACTGCTGCTGCTTTTTGCTTTTACCTTTAATTTCAGTCCAAAACTCCCATTTTAGCACTTTGATTAATACAGGCCCCATTTACTATCTTGCCTGATATTCAGTCTAAGTGTACAATACATGTTGAATAGCTTGTTAAAGTCTCTTTTTGTTGGTCAACCTTACAGTCACTGATGCAGCCGTTGGCAACAGCAATGGGATGGCCCAGGAAAACCCCAGTGAGTATCTTGAAAAACTAGAACCTGGAAAACAAAGTTTCTGTGTTTAATATGAGAAAACAAATGTGGGAGTTGTGTATGTGCCACTGAGGTGTGGATATTTATATGAATTATATGAATTTGTACATTTATAAAGTAGTGAAATGTATCTAATTTCACAGCCTGATGGAGAAGCTCAAACACAAAGATAGGGGCCATTATAATATTTGGTTGGGTTCAGTTTTGCTAAACACAAACAGAATGGTTTCTGACGAATAAATGTTATGAAGTTTGTGTAGTGTTCTACTTGAGGTCAGTTGTAATATTGCATAGAGTCAAACATGATTTTATCACCTAATTTAAATTTCTCAGTTCTGTATTTATCCCCTGTAAGATATTTGTCAAATCAAATTTCCTTTTTTAAAGGTTTATGTATGTTCTTATTGCATAAATGAGGTGTGGCTGGAAGTGGTTTTCTGTTTTATTGTAGAATGGTGTTACACCTGCAGTATTAGGCATTAGCATTGATTATATATACTTTTTATTGATTGTCCCTGGTAGGCTTGTGGTTAAGGCATAGCGCTCTTGCCGCTGCGCCCCGGGTTCAAATCAGGGTTGTGTCAGGAAGGGCATCCGGCGTAAAACATGTGCCAAATGTCAATATGTGAGTCGTCAGTGTGACGATTCGCTGTGGCGACCCCTAAACGGGAAAAGCCGAAAGTGACTTTTTTCCTTTATACTTTTTATTGATCAATCTGCCGCTTATTTTCAGTATTAATCAGTTAACTACTTGGTCAGTACAACATGCTGGTCACAACATCATGGAGTCACACGTGGTGTCCTCAGATGTTTTTTCTTATGCAACCCACAGTGCAAAACAGCACAATACTTAATTTACAGGACCAAGAAAGACAAAATCATTCACATATGAGAGTTTTGAACCCACAAATATTTGCTCTCAAAATTTACTTAAATGGTTATTATATCATCAAAGTGGTTGCTGCTTTATGCCCTGGACTAATTATTACAGCTCCAGTGCTCTGCAGTGACACAGGCAGAGAGAGAAAACAGCTGAGGTCCTTGCAGCATGTGCAGAACGGTGAAGAGAAATCGATCTGCCTGTCGTGCTACTTATGTGTGTATGCTTCTATGTGTCTCCTGTCACTCTGTCAACCTGTTTGTCTGTCTGCCAATCTGGTTGCTGCTGTCTCTTTTGTGTCTTTAGTTGGCTACTGTCGAAACCATCACTTCGACTTTGAAAAAGGCTATGAGAACTATAGTCACTCGATCAACGTGCCCTGTGAAATCTCACCAAGTAAAAAACACTTTGAAAAAGGCTATGAGAACTATAGCCACTTGATCAACATGTCCTGTAAAAACTATTCAGTCCATCTCTATAAAGTGGCAGAGTCGACCGCTGGAAATTATACTTTATGCAATGAGACTGGCCATTGCACTTGTCCTGTCACTGTAGGTCAGTACTGTACCATTCACTGTCCTTGAATGACATTTCTTCATTTTTATCTTTGCTGAAATTGGTTTGAAGTGTTTTTCAACAAAACATAAATGAACTTTTTCTCATATTTCTGCAGCTTGCCTGCATCTAGGTTACATTACTGTAATTAATTGTATCATTAGGACTTAGTTTTACGAAATCCAGGGAAGTGTTGAAAAAAATGCCATAGCCGATGAGGACGATAAAATGGATTGGAAGAAATTTTGGCAACTTTTGGTTGTTTACTGTGAAAGAAATGGATGTTTTCCTGACTAATTTCACACTTTTGTCTCTCTTTTTTTTTGTAGTGGTGAGACAGGATTGCAACGCCACTGGTAAATATCATTTCCTTTTGTTGTGTAGAATAACAATGTTTTTGTACATAACAAGAAGGTTACCACATTTTTGTACATAACAAGAGGTTACCACAGTTTAGAAAGAACTAAACCTGCAGCACATTAGGTTGTACGATATTGACGAAGTGATACCTGGATATTTTTGGGGATTTAGTCTGATAATCAGATGATATTTTGCATCATTCAAAATTATCTATTTTGAACTAGTCCACTTTCGTTAATAGCATATCAATTGTTGCATTCTAATGATGTTAATGGAAACAACATTTCAAAGAGACTTAAATCACTTTTAGCAGAGTTTTTCCACTAACGTTTGCAGAGTGTGTTTTTGTGCTGGTACCTTGGTTGGTTTAATCCTGTCATGGACAGCGGACTCCCAAAACATTTCTTATTCTTGATATTCCAGGTAGTGGTTAGTTTGCAGATGGGGAAATCAGCCATTGAGTTGTTTTAATGGCAACTAATTTCTGACAGTTTGCCGATTGCTGTCTTTTGAGAAACATCTGTCTTTCAATCCAAAATATTTCCATGCAAGTGAGGATAATCCACATCTAAGTTGGCAACATTCACTCATTTTCAACTTCACTAATGCATTTTTAGGCAGCTTCGTGGTGTAGTGATCATTTACAGGCTGTGCACTCTGGTTGCGTATGTGCAGTAGTCTATGCTATGAGGCTACATGACGCTGTGAAGGTTTGGACTCTAAGGACATACTGGATAATGCCAGCTGGCACATCGTTCAAACAACAATTAAGATATTATTATAGATAATGTATATTACATACCCCTACAGTGCAGAACTGTGGCCTCCACACCTCCACTGGATCTATTTTGTTGTTTCAACAATGTTTAGAGCTGCTTGTTGTGTTTAAACTGTAAATACACCAGAAACATTACTGAATATCTCAGCAGCATTTCAGTCATCAGTCACAGAAGATGTTTTGTCCACACGGTGACCAGTTTCCTTCCTGTGGGGGAAATCACTTGTTGAAAAAGAGTCTTCAACAATAGAACCTGACAACAGACCCTCTGGGTCCCCTTCCTAGTTAAACACTAGGCTGTTTGAAGTCGTCTGTGCTGATGACAGAGCTGATCCAAACTTAACGTCCAAGCTGAAGCAGACTTCTGAACGCCAGGAGGGGCTGAACAGTTTTTACAAAGTTCCTACATTTGTTTCACTGAAGAGCACAAAACGGACTGAGCTGTGTCAGTGTCATGCTCATGATAAAACACACAGTTTTACAAAGCAACATGTTCAGTCTTCAATCCTGTCAAGTAAACTAATGCTCTTGTGTTGTTGCAGATTCAACAGGACCCCCAGGAGATCCAAAAAATGACAACACAACTACAGGATACATCTTCACAGGTGCGCCAGATTAAACTGATTACTCACAGCTGTATTCCACATGTTTGTGTCTGGCTTTGGCCACAGAATGGTTTAGTTTTGTGAAACTATCGCTATCACTCACTTAGTTTATGTTCATAGTAGAACAGTTGTTTGGTGAAAGAGGACGGACTGGACATGGACATGAAGTGTTGAAATGTCTGAGCTCACCAAAAAAGCAGCATTTAATAGGTTCACACACAAGTTAAAGTGGAACATTGACAATGTTAAGTCAGTGTCTCATATAATTCCAGATATTAAGGAGTTTGGAAAATAGTTATTTAGATATAGTTAGATATTTTGTTTGTTACGTTTGCAGGTGTTGCTGTTTTTGCTGCTGTTGTTGCTGTTGCATTCCTGTTGCTGTTTCGTGTTATAAAATACCGCAAAGAGAAACGGCAGGTGAGTCTCTTATGTATCTTTCTAAACTTCCAGACATTAAACTTATTTCTTTGTACATCACTAAACAGATCCCAGATCAAATGAGCAATCCTGACTTTTGTGAGGCGTGTTCTTTTATTTGAGAAGAGAAGACTAGTAAACGGATATTCCACAGTGTGAAATTTATTATGCGTTAATGTATCAAAATAAACATGTGCACATGGATCTTCACTGTTTTGGAAAAACAGAAAAAACTATCCTCAACTTATCGGTATACAATATTTGTATCAAAAGGTACTACTATCTAATTGGTCAAAAACTGTTGGGGAGGAGCCGTGGTTTAGACTTAACTCTCCCGTTATTGATCCTTCAGTCCGACCGTCCCCCTACGTCCTTTCTGCTTGAGTCGTAGAGGACAGCACCCTAGGAAAGGGAGGAATACTTGTACTGCCTTAATTTCTGCATAGACACTCACTTCTTTTTTTGTTTCTAACTAACTGCTCCGTATTAGACATTGCTTTCTGGTTCCAATTAAAACTGCTCTGCCTGTGTGTGTGCATATGGTTCTACCATATGCACACACACACAGTTTTCTCCTCTTCCTGGCTTCAGATCTAATCTCTGTTTACTAACCATAGTGTCCCAGTGAACCCTAATTTCCCTGGCTTCATCAACCAGGTGGTGATAATAGTGTGACTGTGGACTCTCTTTACCAAAGTTGTAAATCTAATGAGATTCAGTGATCTAGTGAACAAGTCCCTTTGATGTTAAACAGTGCTCCATTTGGCTAACACAGTAAATACTGACCAGTGATTCAGTGAACACAGAGTGATATGTAACTACATAAACATAACTGTGAAATAAAAGTGTGTAGACTTGTGTGCTATAAAATAAAAACCATAACTAATCCTATTTATATTTGCTTAAAAATAAAAATCACCCTAACACTTTTCTAATTCCAGCTGAACTTTTCCAGATATTTCGGTTCTTCAACTCCCACCTGTGTTGTGGTTTTGAAAATCTGGATTCAGTCACCTAAGATAAGTGCGCTTTCTCATGGGCAGTGATTAGACTATATACAGTATGTCGACATGGCTAAAACCACAATCACCTGGTTTCTGATTGGCTAAGCAGAGAACCCAATTTGTTACAGCCAACGAGGAATTTAAAGATTTTATTTGCATGTAACTGCAAAGGCAGAACTGTGCAAAATACCAAGAGAAGTGGCTAACATTAAATGCAGAAGTGTCTCATTTATATACTAAATATGGCCACAACCTCACATCCAAAGCTCCGATATGACAGGTCAGTCTGTAGTGTCTCTGTTAAACACCTAAATAGTGCACACAGCTGTTTGCTCATACGTCCAACAAAGTAAAAGTTGAATTTGTGAGCATTGGAATTCCTATTAGCTTACATCATATAATCTCTTAAGAGTGAGTAGAAGCACCATAAGAACCTGCTGATGAAAATAAAGTACAAGAATAATTAGTAAACCAGCATCATTGTAAGGTATTGCTATTAGTTCTACTGCCTTTATTATTGGCTTTTCTTCATAGCTTTGTCTTAATCAAGTTTTTCTCCTCATTTAGTTTCTTCTGCGCAACATGAAGCATCAGACTAATTCCTTTTGCATTCAAGCAGACAGGAAGAAGGCAGACTGTGAGAAGTCAGAAGAATTGTTTCAGAGCCACGTACACTTTTCAGATTGAAAAAATGTGCTCTTTATTAAATTGGCCACATTACCAACCCAATATCACAAATTGCCCCTTGAGACAAATCTCAGGTCACTGCACACTGACTGTGGTGGTAGGAGCACAGCTCCTCTTTGTGCCCTTAATATGAAGCGCTAACAGTTCACCTCAAAAAATTATCCCCTCCCAACTTTAAGGACAGGTCAGGAGGAGCCAAAGGGTTCTGTCGATCTCTCATTTCGCTGCTGTCCATTTTGTTATTATAATCAGTCTGATGTCAGTTTAAATCTGTCTTGTTTACGTTGAATAAGCTTGAGAACTAACCTGCTCCTGAGCAGGTTTTAGATTACGGACATGTCGCCATGACAACTAGTCCCACAAGACTTTTGAAGCACCAACAAATCCACGATCATGTGAAACTGTCAGTTATCCAGCTAACCTGTTAATCCACGAATGTGCATGAATGTTATTACCGTAAGCAAAAGTCCAAACTCTGTGTTTTCTGCAGGGTCAAAATGTCAGGCCGTAGAATTTTAACCTTTACTTGTCCGAACCTCAGCATTTGTTTACCAGAGAGCTCATTTGGACGGTACTGACAACCTGCTTTATGTTGTATAGGTACAAAACCGGAGAGGACATGACAACCGGAGATCAATGTGGAGAAGGAGCAACCCTTTTTTCAGTGGCTGTAGCTCACGAAGTATAGAGGTTGTCCCCCAACAAGAAAGTCGGCGTTTTGATTCCCTTTCTCCCCAGTCCACATATCTAAGTGTCGCTAGGCAAGACACTGAATTCCAAGTTCCTCTCCATGGCCAGAGCAGCACCATGGAAGAGCAGCAGTGCCATGGCGCCACCGAAGGCTGCCTTGGTTCTGTACCGGAGACAAATTCCTTGTGTGTGTAACATATTTGGCCAACAAAGGTGATTTTCATAAAAAAAAAACACAGACAACAATAACTAACAATATGGAAATACCCGAATAAGAAAATGCAATTGAAAATTTGCTTGGGAAGATTTATTAAAATAAGAAAAAGCAGATCTTGAAAGTAGCTGGAGAAATTTTAAGCTGTATTTTATCAGTGTTCAGAAGTGCTGTCTTTCAGAATAAGACAGCAATACTGAAATTTACTTAAAAGTAGATTTTTTTTTTTCATGTCAACATCTTCATTTAAGATGTATTTAATTTATTATATTATAGCATCTTATACTTGAAATAAGATTAATGATATTTAAACCTCTGTGTGAATGAAGGTAGAGTAGCTATGCTCTTGGGGTATGTGAGATATGGAGCATAATGGTAGGGCAGAAGGTATAAACCACATAGGTTCTAAGCCTTTCAAAATACTGAAAATGTGTTTTCTAAATCAATGTGCCTAAAGAATATAAAATGCATCTGTGCATTTGGTGTACAAAATTGTTTTGCAAAACAGGCATAAAATTGTGATTGGACTTGTTGGGCTAGTTAAGCTATTGTTAGGTCTTTATCCTCCTTCAAACCATGTAATATGCCCACTGCTCTAACACTGGGAGCTACACATATATTACCAGTGAAAATACTGTTTCCAAAAGCAAATGTTTGAGTGTTTTTGAAGGGCTGTAACACAACAGGAAATACCTTAGAATCTGTTACAAACAGGAACTTAGAGCCCATGACTGCTCAATTTCCTTGTTTCCAGCCATTTAGTGTTTAATCTTGGGTACCTCTAGATTAGCTTGACACTCCTCATAACTCCAAATAGTCTGTAATTATTTCAGAATGATAAAACCTGAGAACCTCTTCCTAAAAAGGATAGTTCGTGAACATGCACAACTCCTGTTGCCAGTGTTGTCACAAGTGGACAGCACAATGAACTGCGACAGAATTAATATGAACGTCTTCTCCATAGATAGGTAAACAACAGTATATGTACTGATGAAAAGAGATGTGTAACACTAAACAAAGCGAGTAACTGAGAAACCCCATATTTTAACTGTCATAATGCAGATATAGTAACTTCTCCAGCCTTACAACAATTTTCTCTAACGTTACAAAAAGAAGGCATTAACAGACATGGAAAGTGTGGGTTTTTTTTATTATAAACTTACCATTTACTCCCACCGAATAGTGGAAACATCACTCCCTTTCAAGTAGCTCCATGGTCGGTAAATCCAGATGGTGGTTGCTGCGTCTTCCCCCACACGACCACATACAGTCCCAAAGTAGTGAAATTAATTCCAACAGGTAGCATAGCACTGACAATAACATCATGGTTAACCAGCAACACATCACATGCAGCAGACACATTGGCCTCAAGCAGTCAAAATAAACAGGTACTTTGCCCCGGGGAAATCTAATGTTGATCAGCTGATCATTCACCGCCGGGGGATTCACTGGCCAGCTGATCATAGGTTAGACCCAGTCAGGTAAAACAGCGAGTCCCTGTACAGGAGCACTCCTGGACATGCAGTAACCCCAGGCTCTGTATTTTTCTCCACATCCTCTGGTCACACTGCAGCAGCAGGAGGGAGAATATATCCACAAAACCAGGATCAGTCATAAAATTCCACTTTTATAATGTCACTGTTGGATGTCAGGCAACTGCCTGGAGATTATGGCCATTCAAGGAAATCCTTAAACTATCCCGTAATACTTTTATTTAATTAGAAAAAAAAGTCTCATGAGCGAGAGTTTGTGAGACGTGTATAAACCGAGTTACTCTGTAGAGGACTGGTAGAACATATGTACACCTCATTTTTTGAGCTTTAGGTCACGTCTAAGATTATTCACCGTTGTAGATAAGTTAGGAAACAAGGAAAAGCGCCATGGGCTCTATAAGCTATCACTTGTTTTAGCCATGCACATTATATATAAGTATGGATAAATTACTGCCACTAGTATTTTGTATTCATTGCTTTCTAACAAAGCCATGAATAGAAAGTCAGTATTACTTTCACTAATTTAGCTAACCTGTATTTAATACATTGATATCACTAAATTAACAGATTATGTCAAAGCATTTAATATAAATTCTTAGGAAAATGTTCTATAATGTTTATGAAGTTTTGAGGCACTTTACTATAAAAATAAATGTTCAAATAATCTGAACTCTTTGTTTTTTCTGTTAACAGCAGTGATATCACTGTTGTTCTGTAAGAGCTATCATTTATTACAGTACCCATCTCACATTCTTACCCTCAACTGTGCATAAACTATAGGTAATGCATTTATTTTAAAATTACATAAAGATGATTTCAGCTTCACATTATTGGGTTTTAAAAAAAAGCCTTATTGTGCTCCCCTACATTTTTCAATACTGCATGTAACTTTGCCAGTCAAAACCATCCTTTTAACTTTTTCCACAGCTCACTTCTAGTACACTTCTGTACCAGTGACTCACTCGCATCTCCTAGCTTTTTCAGAGGAGCAGAGGCGGAGGGGAACAGTGATGGCAGTAGTGGCGGTTCTACATTTGATTTGATTTAATCAAGCATGTAAAGACAGTTGATATGACAACACACATGATTGTACACATAATCCAATATCAATTTGCTTATACCTAGTACATGCTTGAATAGAGTAGGAAGAAGTCAGACTTATCCAGTCCTACCCCATAACATCATCTTACCATCATTGGTTTGCAAGCTGTAAATGATTCACTTCTACCCACACAAGTATTATACTAAAAAAAATAACAGTGTTAACATTCTTACATAATTACATTCTTAAATAATTATCTTCTACACCACACAAGTAATATACTAAAGAACTGTTACAAAGTGTTAACATTCATACACCACACCCACAATGTTTCATCTAATTAATCATTGAGCCTGTTCTTCCATATATCTTGATTGACACATACCTTTATATTTATGTTTAAACTCATCAATTCTATTACTATTTTTTTATGTCCACACTTAAATTATTCCATAGTTTTAC